>NC_134690.1:271145259-271457759 GCF_050947455.1 Rhinoderma darwinii | reverse complement strand
AGCATTTAAAACATTACTCATGATGGGACACATTTTAGTCGTGAGGAATCAAACACCCTTAGGGACCTTGAAACTTTGCTTGATGAAAATGAATTTGGAGTTGCAACTGCTACCGGACCTTTTTCGTCTATACAACCTAAGTCCAAACTTACTCCTCCATTTTCCCAATATAGCCATATTGACATCCTTGTTAAGATGGTATGCACTGATCTGAGGAAATTAAGAAAAAACAAGTCAAGGGTTTTTTGTAACCTTAGCACTATTGAGAGATTGGCACTGGATGACAAGTAAAAACGATGAACTGGTTTTGAAACCTTCTGATAAAGGAGGAAATATAGTAGTTTGTTAATATTGTTTCTGACAGAGGGGTACAATTTGTTTCATTGTTTTGGAGAGCTTTCTGCAAGAAGCTGGAGATTGATCTGTCCTTTTCTTTGGCCTTCCATCCTGAAACTAATGGCCAAACTGAGAGGAATAATCAGTCTCTAGAACAATACTTAAGGTGTTTTATCTCGGACTGTCAAAATGATTGGGTCTCCTTCATTCCCCTCGCCGAATTTTCCCTTAATAACCGGGTCAGTAGCTCGTCGGCGGTCTCCCCCTTCTTCTGCAATTTTGGATTTAATCCACGGTTCTCATTCGTTACACCTGGTGGTTCCAACAATCCTGAGGTAGATGTCGTTCATCGGGAACTGTGCACAGTCTGGGCCCAGGTTCAGAAGAACCTTGAGGCGTCCCAGAGCATCCAAAAGACTCAGCCAGATAAAAGACGTTCAACTAACCTCCTATTTGTGGTCGGGGTTCTGGTGTGGCTGTCTTCTAAAAATTTGCGCCTTAAAGTACCGGCCAAGAAATTTTCTCCCCGGTATATAGGGCCATACAAAATCATTGAGGTCCTCAACCCTGTCTCCTTCCGGCTGGAGTTGCCCCCGTCTTTTCAGATACACAACGTGTTCCATGCCTCCCTCTTGAAAGGCTGCTCCCCGTCCTTGGCAATATCGAGGAAACCTCCGGTCCCTGTTCTCACTCCAGATGGGGTAGAATTCGAGGTAGCCAAGATTGTGGACAGCAGGATGGTCCAAGGCTCCCTCCAGTACCTGGTCCATTGGAGAGGATACTGGCCTGAGGAGAGGACTTGGGTACCCGCCCGGGATGTTCACGCCGGTATATTGCTCAGGAAGTTCCATCTTCGGTTCCCCAACAAGCCAGGTCCACCTAGGAAGGGTCCAGTGTCCCCTCATAAAAGGGGGGTACTGTAAAGGGTTAGCCTGATACAGGTTCTGTGTCGACGCCCGGGGTTAATCAGCCTTCATCAGCTCCAAGGTCTGCTAGAGTGACGCGATGTTACCACTCAGGCTTGCAGGCTGAGGAGAGGGAGAACCTATCACAGCCTGGCCTGACGGTTCTAGCTCCCGCCCTTGGTCTATTTATACCCTCACTTGCAGCATGTTCCTTGCCTGTGATTCTCTTGTTTCCTGGCTCTGCTATTCCTGCTATTTACCTGATTGACCGCAATAACTTTTTGCCCTGACTTGCCTGACTATTCTCCTGCTCTGTTTTGCTACTACGTACTCTCCTGGTTTGATTCGGCTTGTTCATCACTGCCTGTTGCTCACGGTTTTCCGTGGGCAACTGCCCCTACTCCCCTTTGCTTCTGTGTGCACTTGTCTTGTGTTGTCTGTCTTGCACTTACTGAGCATAGGGACCATCGCCCAGTTGTACGCCGTCACTTAGGATGGGCCGTGTAAGTAGGCAGGGACTGAGTTGTGGGTATATTAGGGCTCACCTGTCGTCTCCCCACCCGATTCTTTACAGTCTGTGTGTCAAATTCTGCAGAGATGAGTCGTGGCTGGAATAAGTCGTAACAGTGGTATGTGCCGGATGGAGAAATAAAGGGAAAGTGAATGACTCTAATCAGAGTAGACATCATGTGTGAGTCACTGGATACTGTATAAATGTGCTGTAATCACTTATATAGTCTGCAGATCTCCTCTGTAGAACTGGCATCTACCACTGTATGGTAACTTTATGGTGGTAATATTGGTCTTTGTATAGTGGTTTTTATTCAGTAACAGTATGGGGCTATTATTCAGAAACAGTATAGGGGTATTATTCAGAAACAGTGTGGTTATAGTGTGGCAGTATTATTCAGAAACAATATGGAGTTATTATTCAGTCACTATGTGGTGATGGTGTGGCTGTATTATCTGGACCTTATATTGTGTTATAATTGGTAATATTGCTCTTATAATAGTGAGTTGTATTCAGTAACAGTATGGGGGTATTATTCAGTCATTGTGGGGTTATGTTGTGGCAGTATTATTTAGTAACAGTATGGGGGTATTATTCAGTCATTGTGTGGTTATGGTGTGTCAGTATTATTTAGTAACAGTATGGGTGTATTATTCAGTCACTGTGTGGTTATGGTGTGGCAGTATTATTTGGACCTTATATTGTATAATTATGGGTAATATTGGTCTTATAATAGTGAATTGTGTTCAGTAACAGTATGGGGGTAATATTTAATCTTGTATAGTGGTATGATTTAATAACTGTATATATACAGTATATAGATAATTTTTTTGTGTAAGATAGGAACATATGCTTCGGGGCTTGCAACACTCCTGGCCATGCTAGAAATCAGAAATTCAATTCTCTACACACCGCCTTCTGAATTGACTGTATTATTGATACAATAATTCAGCATTTGGGGCCCCACTTTTAACTTTGCCCAGGGCTACACTGTGTCTAAATCCGGCCTTGGCTGAAGTGCTGCCATGCTGTCTTATACTTGATGAGCCTGGGTGAAAGAAGACACACAGAGGGTTAATTTGGGTTGTGCATCGAGCAGCAAAATTCCCGCTGGATGTATCCTCGCCAACTACAACTGGGCAACGCAGTCAGCGGTAATAGCAGAAACTCTGTGGCTACACTGCATTTGGGCACTGGGTACTATAACACATGCTCCCTGAATGGCGCACATCATAAATTTGGTGTGGCAACATTTTTAAAAATGTATCGTAGCGCTTCAAAGAGGCCACCACATTTGTGAGTAGGGACAACAGCGGCATGAAGTGTTATGCCCTAATATTAATATTGGAGCAAACGCTCACACTGATGCAACAAAGAATTGACAAAGAACAGCTTTCACATCTTGCTCACCGCCCTGTGCTGTTGGGGACCCACACAGATGATGTCATGTGCAGGAGCAAGTGTAACAGGATGGACTTGAAGAGGAGGAGGATAAGGGGGAGTTGGTGATGGAGGGGACATGGAGTTTTCACAGATACAGCTATGAGATGAGTCTGACACTCATTGTGGCAGACATGTGACATCTTTGATGATGATGATGATGATGATGATGAGGATGATGACGACGCTGGCCACGACCAACGATCGCAGTGCTTATGTGCTGACAATCGTATCATTAGCATCAAGTAAAGGGATGTCTTTTAGATAATCATGCTTTTTGACCCTTCACGATAAAAGCAAAATGGGGTATTTTTTTCCTGCTTCTGAAAGGGAGGTAAAATTGGATACGCTCTGTAAGTAGCTTGATGCAGCTTTCACCGAGCAGACATCTTCTGGCCACGTCTGGCCGGAAGGCCCCTCTTTCCGCTCCCTACTAAGTCGTCCTTCCACCACTAGACTTCAACAAGTAGCAGAAGCAGCAGCAATAGCCCCATCTGATACAGTTTGCTAAATATGATGGAACTGTAATTTCATCTGCCACGCCAACCTGACAAACGTCAGCAAACGGAAACCAGGTTCAGTCCTACCTGACTGTGCCCTTTCTCAGGCAGATACCCTGAACCCTGACCCCATGGACATCTGGGTCAGCAGATTCGTCCAGTGGCAGGAACTAGCCCAGTGGGCCATCCGTGCACGGTCTTGTCCACCCTCCAGTGTGCTGTCAGAGAGTGTACTCAGTGCAGAAAGTGGTATGGTCACACCAAATCGAAAATGAATCGTGATTGGATCTGTGAGGATTTTCACACACCAGCGTGATGCCAATAAATAGATCTGCCATTACTGACAGTGGGGACTGGCTATTTATCACCGGCCTAATGTTGCCATTGCCGCTGTCTGCCTGTCCATCATGTTCTATACTGTGCTGCTGCTACAGTAGATGAAATTATGCTGGATTTTGCTCACAGAGGATTGCCAAGACTTATAGATTGTAACAACCTTATGAGCTGTGAGTGCAGGACTAGTTAAATTCATAAGACGTTCTTACCACAACAAGCTGTACCTCAAAAATGCCTTTTGGCAATCTCCAATAGGAATCTTTTATGTTTCTTTTAGAAGCTGAGTTTTCCTTGGTCTTCATTCATGAACCTCATTTTCCAGGTTTTGGCCTAACCCCCATCCACCCTAGAAAGGATCAAGTATTGCATTGCGTGAGCACAGTCTTGAGGTTTCTAGACACAACCACGTTGGCAATTGTTTCGTTATTCCTTATTTAGCATTGATTTTGGATTGGTTGGTGATTGAATACAGATATCTTTGAGTGTGCTACTTCTGGCTTCTGGGTATTAATAAAGGTTGAGGTATACTAAAGCACACCTCACAACTGGATTTACTAGTGGTCATAGGATTTTCTTGTATTATATCAGTGATTTTGTAACTTTTTAACTAACCCCAAAAATCAAAACAATTACCATGATTGTTTCAGTTGAACACAATAAAAAATGTTTACTTACCAGAGATATTGATGGACACCTATTTGAAATGAGGGGACATTTTGATTTTTAAGAACCCAGACCAGTTGGCATGATCTCTCATTCGGATGTGAAGCTTTTTAGAATATGCCGCTGGAACTGTTTACACATATTTTGTTAGAGCTGGAGAATGCACTCATTACATTTTATAGCTTAGTGGTATGCCATGAGACAAAAAGTGGTGCTGTGATCTTTATAGTCTGCTACGGGAATGTTAAATAACCCAGGGACCATTTCTTACATTCCTTTCAGCTCAATGTCATGTTTGTTTAGTGACTATGACGTTATTATCTCTCCTGATAGTGAAGCATTATTTTGTTTAGTACAATTATTCTGTCATTTTCTCTTTTGTCATTCCCTTAATATCAACAAGAAGCTATAGTGCTTTCTAGCAGATTTCAGCCGTTCCTTTCCATGTGACGTTTGTATCAACATATATATTTCTGGGCATTACTTGACACAATATAAAGAACGACGAGCTCGGGGGCCAAGTCTGGGCAAGGAGGCATAAGGGACACTATGCGTGTCCCTCAGCCACCATTAATGTTAAAATGACTGCGGCTGCATGGTTTGTAGCACAGGCATGGTTAGGTGGGCTAAGTAGTTAGCCCACCTGGGGTGGAAAAGGGGGACGGTCGTTCGGTGGGAAAAGCCCGCTGAACAATTCGTCTGTCAGGTAAAGTAGGTGGGGGATAGGGGTAGATAATGGGTGGCCAGTTCAGTTCTTTGATGGAGAGCAAGGATACACACTCTCCTCCCTCCCTGTTGAAATGTTTAGGTTAACTGTTGCAATATTTTGTAAGGTGGATCACGACACTACGCTCTGAGAAGGCGGATTGATTTGGTTGGCCACAGCAAGCAAGCCACGAGCCATACGGCAGGGCGACTTTGCTAGTGGGGGAACACGAGCTGTACGGCAGGTTCCTAGGTAAAATCATGGAGCGGGTAGCTACGAAGGTCAGCTGGGTCGGCTGGCGGCTACAAGTTATATGACTATATATGCATTTTTATTAGTAGTAGTATCATATAAGCGTATCTTGGGGTCTACTGACACCATATGTGCTATACATACTCACTATCCCCATGTATGCTTGATGACAAAAATAATGACTTACGTTCCAAATGGGACTAATGGTTACCTGTTATTAATTTGGCAAAACATCAGATGAAAATAGATAAAAAGATTGATGGGAATGGCATTAGGATAATGATTAATGCAAGAATAAGGGTTATTCTTAGGGGTTGCTTTATAGGGTTTCTCCATAGGGTTACACTTAACAGGCACTGGCGTAGCTATAGGGGTCGCAGCGGTCGCAATTGCGACCGGGCCCCGAAGCCAGGGGGCCCACGGCCCCCCGCACCACATCAATAAAAAGTTACTATAGTAACTCGGGCCGCGGGCCCCTGTTACTATAGTAACATACTTTACTTACCTTCCTGGTTCCGGATGGCAGCGGAGGTCCTGACGACAGGCGCTGTGCGCAGTGCATGACGTCACAGCGCTATGCACCGCGCACAGCATCGAGACGACAGAACTCCCGCCGCGGCCGAAGAGGAAGGTAAGGTTAGCCCTGACTGGCGGGGACCAACTCCCGGGACCCGCCAATCAGCTGTTTTGAAGGGGCCGCAGCACTCGTACGAGAGCTGCTCCCCTTCATTCCTGTCACTTCATTCCGGTCACACTGTGAATCCATGTCGGCGATTCACAGTGTGAGCGAGTAGTGAAATGAAGGGGAAGCAGCTCTCGTACGAGTGCTGCGGCCCCTTCAAAAGAGCTGATTTGCGGGTCCCGGGCGACACATCAGCTATTGATGGCCTATCCTGTGGATAGGCCATCAATGTTTAGGGACTGCACAACCCCTAAGCCTACGATGTAGCAGGCTTAGGGGGCCCATGAGACAGGATCACAGATTGTGTGATCCTGTCTGCTGGGCCCTGTATCTAAGCCAATCACATGGTAGGCTTAGATACATGGCCCATGTGTGATCCTGTCTGGTGGGCCCTGTATATAAGCCTACCACACTGTAGGCATAGATACATGGCCGATGCGTGATCCTGTCTGCTGGGCCCTGTATCTAAGCCAATCACATGGTAGGCTTAGATACATGGCCCATGTGTGATCCTGTCTGCTGGGCCCTGTATCTAAGCCTACCACACTGTAGGTTTAGATACAGGGCCCCAGCACACAGTAATCTTATACTGTATAAGATTACTGTCTGCTGGACCCTGTATCTAAGCCTACGTTGTGGTAGGCTTAGATACAGGGTCCCACAGACAGTATCACACATGGGCCCTGTATATAAGCCTAACACATGTGTTACTAATCATTTTTTGTGTGTTATCTTACAGGTTCGGTCGTTGGACTACGTCGGATTCCAGGACTACTTCGATGACAGCTTTTTTTTTATTATCAATAAAATGGTTAATGAGGGTTGTGTGGGTTTTTTTTTTATTTCAATAAAATATTTTTTCTATGTCTTTGTGTTTTTTTTTAAACTATATTACTACCGCCTTAGTAATGGCCGCCGGCTGATTGACGACGTCCATTGCTAAGGCGGGGCTTAGTGTTAGCCGGTGCAGTGGCTAACACTAACCCCCTTTATTACCCCGGTACCCACCGCCACCAGGGGTGCTGGGAAGAGCCGGGTACGATCCAGTAATTGACCATCTGTAGTGATGGTTGGCCACTGGGGTGGCCGCAGGCTGGTATTATCAGGAGGGGAAAGGCCAAAAACAGTGGCCCTTCCTACCCTGGTGATGCTAGGCTGCTGCTGCTTTATTGTATCTGGCTGGTTATGAAAAATGGGGGGACCCCACGTCATTTAAAAAAAAAAAAAATTGGAAAGAACGATGTGGGGTCCCCCCCAATTTTCATAACCAGCCAGATGCAACACAGCAGCAGCAGGCAGCATTACCAGAGTGGGATGGGCCACTGTTTTTGGCCTTCCCCAGCCTAATACTACCAGCCTGCGGCCACCCCGGTGCCTGCCCGTCACTACAGATGGTCGGGTACTGGTTCGTACCCGGCTCTTCCCAGTACCCCTGGTGGCGGTGGGTACCGGGGTAATAATGGGGGTTAGTGTAGCCTCTGCACCGGCTAACATTAAGCCCCGCCTTAGTAATGGAGGTTGTCAATCAGCCAGCGGCCATTACTAAGGCGGTGATAATAAAGTTTAAAAAGATACAAGCACATAGAAAAAATATTTTATTGAAATAAAAAAACACAACCCTCATTAACCATTTTATTGAGAATAAAAAAAAACACCGTCATAGAAGTCCTCTTATCCGAAGTCCAACAACCGAACCTGTAAAAAAACACAAACACACAAAAATAATCAGTAACACATAAAGAAGCAAAATTATTATTCTTACCTGTCCTGGGTCCAGCGCTGGAGCCGCAATGTCAGCAAGCTGGGCCCTGTATCTAATCCAATCATGTGTGATACTGTCTGCTGAGCTGTGTATCTAATCCAATCATGTGTGATACTGTCTGCTGAGCTGTGTATCTAATCCAATCATGTGTGATACTGTCTGCTGGGCCCTGTATCTAATCGTATCTTGTGTGATACTGTCTGCTGAGCTGTGTATCTAATCCTATCATGTGTGATACTGTCTGCTGAGCCACTGTATCTAATCCTATCATGTGTGATACTGCCTTCTGAGCCACTGTATCTAATCCTATCATGTGTGGTACTGTCTGCTGAGCCACTGTATCTAATCCTATCATGTGTGATACTGTCTGCTGAGCTGTGTATCTAATCCTATCATGTGTGATACTGTCTGCTCAGCCACTGTATCTAATCCTATCATGTGTGATACTGTCTGCTGGGCCACTGTATCTAATCCTATCATGTGTGATACTGCCTTCTCAGCCACTGTATCTAATCCTATCATGTGTGGTACTGTCTGCTGAGCCACTGTATCTAATCCTATCATGTGTGATACTGTCTGCTGAGCTGTGTATCTAATCCTATCATGTGTGATACTGTCTGCTCAGCCACTGTATCTAATCCTATCATGTGTGATACTGTCTGCTGGGCCACTGTATCTAATCCTATCATGTGTGATACTGCCTTCTCAGCCACTGTATCTAATTCTATCATGTGTGATACTGTCTGCTGGGCCCTATATCTAATCCTATCCTGTGTGATACTGTCTGCTGAGCCACTGTATCTAATCCTATCCATAGTTTATAGGGTCGTAGTGCTATAGATATGCTATGCGGTCTCATATACACACTTTTTTTTGGGCGGACACATATGTATTGGGGCTATTTCCCCTGACATTTTAAGCCCTGAGGGTATGTTCACACGGCAGCGTCTGTTACGGCTGAAATTACGGTGCTGTTTTCAGGAGAAAACAGCACAGTAATTTCAGCCGTAATGGCATATGCAGGCGTTTTTCGCTGCATCCTTTACGGACGTAATTGGAGCTGTTTTTCTATGGAGTCCATGGAAAATGGCTCCATTTACGTCTGAAGAAGTGACAGGCACTTCTTTGACGCGGGTGTCTTTTTTACGCGCCGCCTTTTGACAGCGGCGCGTAAAAAAAATGACCGTCGGCACAGAACATCGTAAGACCCATTCAAATGAATGGGCAGATGTTTGCCAACGCTTTTGAGCCGCATTTTCGGACGTAATTCAATGCTAAAACGCCCGAATTACGTCCGTAAATAGGGTGTGTGAACCCAGCCTTAGTGACGCCCCGGCTGCTAGTGCTGCATTGTTGGGTCACTTAGGAGACCCAGCGATGCAGCTGAAAGCTGCGGACCGTCGGCCATGAGAAGTTTGCGGGGGGGGGCCCAGTAAGAATTCTTGCATCGGGGCCCATGAGCCTTTGGCTACGCCCCTGTTAACAGGTATAAACTCTGCTAAAGCAGAACTGGGTGAGGGCAAGGTCCAGACTAAATTCTTGGTCATACATTTTTTTCTTGATCTACATGGATCGTCACTGGGATTTTATCATAGAGACCTGAATGCACTGTTTGATGTACAGCCTGTCGAATGATAACAGAGGGGTTCGTAAAGAAACCAATTTTTTGTATTTCTTCACTGATTGTTAAGTGAATATAATGAAAAATTATGTTTTACATTACTTTGTTTTAGTCAATTACTTTAGTTTTTTGGTAATTTGACCAGGAAGACCATTCTCCCTCTGTGACACCTAAGCTCCCTTGTTGCACCAGAGGCTAGAGGGACCGTGCCAGGCCTACTTTAATGATCATCAGACATTAAGCCTGCAATAGGTCTGCAGTGGGCAGTGATAACCAAGGCCTATATGCTTAATGATTCCAGTTGCAGTAATGTCTGATCCAGGTTGATGGCCGCTGAAAAAATTATTCTCAGGGATGGCCGGGTCAGCCCACTAACTCTTAAAGAGGAAAAAAAAACAACAACAAGAGGTAGGCTCACCACATGTATGTCTTCCTGGTATCTGTAGTTCTTCATTTATGGAGTGCAATGGAAGGGAGCTTGTTAGGCTAGCAAGGAAAGTCCATATAGTAAAGGAAAAAGTATCTTCCAGCACATCCATAAAAAAGTATAAATTTATTCAGCAAATATCTTAAAAATAGAACAGAGCACAGGTTTGGTGTGAGAACGCTTACGCGTTTCAAACAACAAGGTTCTTACTCATAGCACACCAATGATTTGGGTTTGTCTGGGGGGGTAACATTAGTCTTGAAAGTATGTAGCTCTTTTAGGGATATGCAAGAGTTGTTTGGTGACAGGTGATGTGTGGTCCCCCATAGGGATTTGGTGTGAGGCTAATAGGGGTCCCCCAGGACATACTCAGTCAGTAGAGCCTACGGTTTAAACAACAAATGAATTAGCGGTGGAGTTTAAACAGGCGACTATCGGGGGCAATAAGCCGGTGGCGAGTGGTCATCTGCATCCGGTAAATGATGTTGCTGGCAGTTTAACGTGGGGTGTTTTACATTCAGCACCGACTGCCAACATAAACACAGCCTGCCAATATAACCACAGATGTTTCAAGAAAAGTGGGGCGACTCTGAACAGAAGAGCGACAACACCAGTAAGGCTGGTAAGCATGTGCCTGTTTTTTGTAGTTTATCCATACAGGCAGGTAGCTCTTTTTTTTGGAGACTGGGTTTAAGGAAGATTTTCCAATTCTGTGTTTGTCACCTTCCATAACGGGGGCGCCGAGCAACCTATAATCAGCTTTGGCATAACCGCAGATAGTCCCAGACAAGTTGATGAAAGAGGTCTCATTGAGCCATATGGGTTGCCCATTTGATGTGTCTCCTGTTAATGGGTTTTAAATCTCCCCATTGTCTCTTGTTCCAATGAAAGAACCTGATAGATTTTGTCTAATTCACCACTTGTCGCATCCAGCAAACACGTTGGTAAATAACGTCAATAACACTTTGCACAGTATCTTCTACTTCCTTTGATGCGTCAGTGGCTTGGGTTAGGAGATCTGATAAGAAGCCCTTGTTGGGAAAGACAGCCATTGAGGCTGCCTTTCACTTACTGCCTGTCAATCAAGATAGTTTTGGTTTCTTGGCGTGTGGTTGGTAGGGTCAATAATTTGTGGATTGCTGTCTCTTAATGGGATGCTGAAATTTGTGTACCTATTTTTGAACATTTAGTGCCGTTTGGAATGGGTAGTGCAACAGGAGGCTCAGGTTGCCTATGTGTTGCACTATCTAGGCGATTCTCCATTTTTGGGCCCCCGTTGTTTCATTCTATGGAGAGTGTAGCGAGTAACTTTCATATCTGTCATGTCCATGGCCACGGGCCGTCAGGCTCACTCACCTCCTGACGGCCGCAGCCATGGGCTTCCGCTTACCTTTGCCGGGTCTCGTAGGGTGCGTGCGCATGCTCGTACTCGATCTTAAAGGGCCAGCGCGCACACCAGAGTTTAATGTCAAATTAGCCCATAAGTTCCGTGGACTATAAGAAGAGCCCAGCCCCTTCCTCCCATGCATGAGCGTTGTTGTTGTATCCCAAGTTTGTCTAAGCAAATGGTTTCCTAGTGTTTCCCAGTTCCCAGTGTTCCCCGTTCCTGTACCTGTATCCCGTGCTACCTGGTCATGTGCCGTGCTGTGCTGTATTCCACGCCTATCCTGCTACACCACGCCTGACGTCTGCCTGCTGCCTAGTCCCAGCCGAGCCTGTCATTGCTACTGTCCGAGCTGCCACAGCTACACTATACGAACTATAGACTGTTGGCCAGCTGCCATACTGTCAAGGCGGTATGGCCCAGTGGACCCCCGCTTTGCAATTGGATAGTTAAAACAGGCAGTCAGTTTTGATGGATAGACCGGCATTTAGTGCTGACCTGCATCTGTTTACTGACCCATCTGAAGCCCATTATTTTAAGGCATATTACCAGAGGAAATAGTGTGCAGGTGGAGGGCCAGGGACAGTAGTGGTGGAGATTTAGGGCAACACACTGTGTGACAGGCAGGCGACAACTTGGGTATAGTGCACGCAATAAATGAGGCTAGTTCCCCACATGTGGTTCCTATGTTGTGGCGTATAGTTCTACAGGATTTTTTGTTAAATGATTTTATTGTTCATTCTCGCCTACAGTGGGACAGGTTTCGGGAGCTGGCGCCAGACGCAATTATCCAATTACTTGGGATTACTTGTCCAGAACAGCTTTGTAATTTGGTATAGGAGAAGCTATGTCTTTAGTGCGAAAGTATTTGAGTATGGCCACATGGTTGGCCTACAGCATATTGTGGCAGGAATGAGAGGTGTTGGGACATGGATATATATTTTAATGGTAAAGTTTAAGAGTAAGGCGTGTCCCCATCAGGTATAGGCCGTAAGCTAGCAGCTGCAGGGTTCTGGTTTAAAGGGGAGACTGATATCACAAAGTTCCTTCTGGTGAAGCCGGCAATAAAAGGTTTTCGGCAGGGTTTGGTGGTACAGAATTCTAGGAAGCTGGGTTTATTTTCTTTGTTGTTGTTTTTGGGGGGGTGAGTGTGTATCACCTTCTTGACCTGCTATTTTGATGTCTGGGGTGGTCAGGGGGGGATCAGTTTGCGCGCTGTGTCGGGGGCTGCTCTGGGCGGGTTGCAGCATGACGGGGATGGTCACGACGGGTTGGCGGATCTTGCAGGTTGCTTGCGCGAGCTGGTGGGCAGCTTAGATGGGGTGCGTATGCCCGTCGTGGTGTGGGGGGGGGGTGCTTGCGATTGGGCAGTGGTTAGTCAGTCACAGGTCCCTGTCACGGGAGCAGTTGCAGGCTTCGTGGGGGTTGTGGCGGTGTCAGTTCAGACGGATTCTCAACAGGACGGGGATAGGACTCGGCTCGACGACCGGGCTCAGGGTGAGGTTTATGTGTGCTTTGAAGGCCCTCTGGGAATGCACCTTAAGCTGGAGGGTCGTGAGCGTATATGGAAGAATGAGTATGTAGAAATATTTTCTTTCTTGCCACTTGCGAAGTTTAATTTGGATAAGGGCAAGCGGGATGAGAGTAGGAAGGAGGAGGAGGAACGTCGGTGTTATCGGCTTATTCCACAGACTTTTGTTAACTGGCTACAGGCTTTCGCTATATTGGCTAGCGTGATAGGGGAGAAGGCACCAGAGAACTTTTCCGCTTTTTCCGGGTCAGTCCTTTCTAGGGAACGGCGGGTCGACGGGGCAGGTCGACCAATCCGGACATGGTTTTGGCAGTTCAATGAAGGCCAATGTAAATTTGGGGCCACGTGCAAGTTCAATCACGTTTGTTCAAATTGCAACGGGCCTTTCCACGGGGCTTTCAAGTGCTTGCGAAAAGGCAAGAGGGCGGGAGGTCAGTCGGGCTCGGCTAGTCAAGTGGGTGACACCGGTAACATTGGAAAGCATGGCCCCCTTTCTAAGTAACTATCCAGATAGGGCAGGGGCAGAGTTAATTTACGAGGGTTTTTGTTTTGGCTTTGTTATCCGCCTCCCTCATGTGAGGTTCCTGTCACTCTGCTTACCAGCATTTTGAAGTGGTGTCTGTGAAACTATGTAAGTAAGTGTCCTTGGGTCGCATGACAGGTCCTTTCTCCGACCCGCCTGGGGCAGATCCCGTTGGGTGTTGTGCCTAAGCGGGAGCCAAACAAGTTTTGTTTGATCCATCATCTATCTTTCCCCAGGGGGTCGTCGGTTAACGATGGTATCGATCCTGATTTGTGTTTGGTGGTATACGCCTCTTTTGATAAGGCAGTGGGATTAGTTAGGGCAGCGGGGGAAGGAGGCCTTTTAGCAAAAACTGACATCAAGGCGGCGTTCCGTTTGCTACCGGTTCATCCTGACAGCCAACGGCTATTGGGTTGTTTCGATCGTTGCCTGCCCATGGGGTTCTCTCTTTCTTGCGTATACTTTGAGGCATTAAGCTCGTTTTTGGAATGGGTGACACGCAAATTGGCAGCGGTGAATTCCTTAATTCACTACCTCGATGATTTTTTATGCGTCGGTCCTGGTAGTTGCTCGGTGCGCGCCAATCTCCTTTATTCCTTGAAAAGGGTCATGAGGGACTTTGGGGTCCCTTTGACTCCTGATAAAAATGAAGGTACGATTACCGTTATTCGTTTTTTGGGGATAGAAATAGATTCTGTTGCGATGGAATGCAGACTCACCGAGGATAAACTGGGGGCTCTTTGTCTGGAGGTGCAGCGGACATGTCATCTCAAAAAGATTACGTTGCGTTGCTTGCAGTCATTGTTGGAAAAGCTACATTTTGCTTGTCGCACCATCCCCATGGGTAGGGTGTTTTGTAGGCGGTTGGCGGCTGCCACAGCTGGTGTGCAGGCGCCGCATCACTTCGTGCGTTTAAGTGCTGAGCATCGGATAGATTTGAGAGTGTGGGATAGCTTTCTCGGGCGGTACAATGGTCGGTCTCTCTGGATGTCTAGGGTCCTCAATTCCGGGGACCTGGACCTCTTCACGGATGCAGCGGGTGGGGGTGGTTTTGGTGCATATTGCGGGGTCCGTTGGTGTTGGGAGTTGGCCGTCCGGTTGGGTGCAAAATGGTCTTACTAAGAACCTGGCCCTGCTCGAGCTGTTCCCTATCGTGGTTACTGTGACCATTTGGGGGGACAGGCTCAGGGATAAGAAGGTTCGTTTTCAATGAGACAACCTTGGTGGTATTGGCTATTAACAATATATTGTGCAGTTGTGCAGTTGTTACGGCATTTAGTGCTAGCCTGTCTGTCCTTGAGTGCTTGGGTGGTGGCATTGCATGTGCCTGGTGTTGACAATTGTATTGCTGATGCTCTTTCTTCCTTGTAGTGGGATAATTTCCGACATCTGTCACCTAGAGCGGATCTGATCGGCACGGCTTTCCCGGATCATCTATGGGAGCTGGTTTCACTTCAGTGGGAGCATTGATTGAACAGTCATTGACTAGGTCAATGTGGGTTG
Source organism: Rhinoderma darwinii (assembly GCF_050947455.1). NCBI lineage: Eukaryota > Metazoa > Chordata > Amphibia > Anura > Rhinodermatidae > Rhinoderma > Rhinoderma darwinii. The sequence continues at coordinate 271,442,677 of NC_134690.1, read as the reverse complement.
CTTATGCTATTGGCTGGTGTCAGTGGGAGGTTTGGGTAAGGTCGCTGGGTGACGTCCGGTCTGACCGGGACAGGTTGGTGGCTTTTTTGTATTGGCTCGGGGACGCTTATGAATCGGGTTTTACTGTGTCAAAGATGAATAGATTTGTGTCTGCTTTAGCCTTTGGTTTAAAACTGCGGGAGTTAAAGGATGTTATGAAAGATTTTTTGGCGTGCCAGGCTTTGAAGGGTTTGCGCTGAGGTAGATTGGCGATTGATCGTCGGTGGCCCGTTTCATTCTGGCTTCTCTGCTCCTTGGGAACGGCGGTAAATGAGGTATGCAGCTCATCATTTGAAGTTTGTTTGTTTCTCCTGGCTTTTTCGTTGGCGTTCTTTGGTACTCTTAGACTGGGCGAATTAGTTTCACCAAGCGCGTCGCGTGTGGGTTGCCTTATGCAGGATGACGTGGAGTTGTTTGTCGATAGGTTGGAATTCATGTTGCGTCGGTCGAAAACTTATCAAACAGGTCGGGGTAAGAGGATAGTGTTGTTTGCTCTCCCTGGGTTGGCGATGTGTCCGGTTCGTTGCATGAGCGATTTTGGTTTACAGGTCGGCTTATCTGGCTTTCCTTTGCTTCATCACGGGGATGGTTCTTTTCTAGGTGTCCATTTTGTGTGGCATTTAAAAGATGCTTGTCTCCAGTTGGGTTCTGTCCGGACGACTATTCATCACACACTTTCCACATTGGCGCGGCGACGGAGGCTGTGCATTGGGGGTTGGACGATGTTGGGGTGAGGCGTATCGGGAGGTGGGAGTCTATCAGGTTCCGTACTTATGTTTACCCGCATCTGATCTAATGCTGTTCGTCATCCTGGGGATGTGTGGTGTTTTGGGTGATGATGTTCGGTGTGTGATCCTTGTTTGCCTTATGAGTGTGCGTGTATGTTTTTCTCTGGCTTCAGGTTCACGCCGCCCTTGTCTTGTGTGGATATTTGGACATTCCTATGTGCAGTGGGGCGCCCTGAGGGCTGATGTCCGCCCAGACGGTTGTCAACTTCGGATCTTGCGGGAAGACTCTGTCCTGCATTGGCTGGGATTCCGAGGTATGGTTTGGAACAGGGTTTTACCCGAATTTCAGATGTATGCACAGCTGGACCGGGTTCCTGAGATCCTGGTGCTGCATGTTGGTGGAAACGATTTGGGTGTGCGCCCATTTCGGGACTTGGTGAGAGACATTAAGCATGACTTGTTGTGCTTGTGGGCTTTACACCCAGGCATAGTCACAGTGTGGTTCGACATTGTGCCTAGAAAAACTTGGTGTTATGCACGTTCAGTGGAGAGGATTAAGAAGGCCCGCCTGAAAGTTAACAGGGCGATTTCCAAATTTGTCGCAAGGAACAGGGATCTTGAATCCGGGGAGGGTTGTTTTTGGAGACAGGATGGAGTGCATCTGAATGAGGTTGGGATGGATTTATGGAGCTTGGCCCTGGCAGAGGACATTAAAAGAGGGGTGTTGGTGTGGAGGAGCTCACAGGCTTGAGGTAGTCAAGGCCTGTTTCGCGGTGGTGCGGAGAGTCCTTGAGGTTGGTCAGTACAAACTGGTGGGGAGGGGGTTAGGGTACGCGTCCCCCAAAATATTTGGAAGGCTTCTTAGGGTGTTATCCCTTTGAAGTGCTTTATCGGAAAAGCCATCTGCAGAGGTGAGCGGTGCCTCCAAGCCGGGTTACGGCTACAGGTAAACAAGTGGTGGTGGCAGTTGGCTATTCTAAATTCAATAACTTCAAGGACTTCCCCTGGTTATCACGGCATCACTTACTGCACCATATCGTGTAATGGGAAACTGGAAAATAATTATTTTGTGGGGTTAAATGGGAAAAAAACTGATTCCTTCATTGTTTTATGGATTCAGTTTTTATGCCGTTCATTGTGTGGAAAATGACATGTTCAGTTTTTTCCCGCGTTTCAATACAATTACGGCGATATCAAATTTATATTGTTTTTTATGTTTTACTACTTTTACAAGGAGAAAAACAAATTGTTACAAATAAAATTTGTTTTGTGTTGCCATATTTTACCACTGACTGCACACAGGCCCATATTTGCTATTAGCCTAGGGCATCCAGTGGGAAGGGATGACTGCAGGAGCGTTCATTTATTTAATTTTTTTTTTAAATCAACTGTGGCCTTACTGACTGGCAGTCAGGCCACTCACAGAGGGAGGGGGTTAGGCAGTATTGTACTTAATTGTATTTAAGTCCTTAGGATGAAAATTAAAGCGCTGTTGAGGCAAGGGAGCCATCAGTTCCCTGCCTCGTCATTCAGGACTTTTCTTGTGATGCATGTGGCAACCTCCACTTCAGTAGTTGCTGAACGACCTGCATAGGTGGGTGGAAGTCGAAGCGGAATCTGAAAATATGCCTGCGGCCTACTCTTCCCTGTGCACGGCGCGTGTACATTTTGGTGCATGCACAGTGTAACCTTTCGGGAGAATGATAAACAAAAAAACATACGGTGCTTTTTTTTGCCGGGCACTACGGACAACAGAAAAAAACACCCTTTTTTGCAGACTGCCCATAAATTTACAGACAGTTGGCAACTTACCAGCCAGATACAACAAAGCAGAAGCAGGCTAGCATTACCAGGTTCGGAAGGCCTACAGTTTTTTTGCTTTCCCAGCCTAATAATACAAGCCTGTGGCCACCCCAGTACCCGACCGTCACTACAGATGGTTGGGTACTGGATCATACCTAGCTTATACCTTGCTTTCACCTTAGTAATGGATGCTGTCAATCACTACGGCAGTAGTAATAAAGGTTAGAAAAAACACAGACACATATAAAAAAGATTTTACTAAAAAAAACAAACATACCCTTGTTAACCATTTTATTGAAAATAAAAAACAACCTTCATCGAAGTAGCCCTCAAATCAAAAGTAGTCCAACTACGAAACCTGTAAAAAAATACAAACACAAAAATAAACGTTAGTAAAACAGAACTTCGGGAATTCTAGGGCATCAGCGCTAAAAGTGCATAGGGCAGCATCAACTCTAAATACGGACCTGACTGCACAGACCAGCAGAGGCCTGTAGAGTAAACTGCTCTTCTCAACATGAAGATGGTGGTAGGTGAAGATTTTATTATTGTAAGGGGCACTATTTCTGTTTGGAGAGGCACTAAGGGGACATAACTACTGCATGAGGGCCTAAAGGGGGCATCACTATTGTGTGGGGCGCACTAAGGGGGCATCCCTACTGTGTGGGGGCACTAAGGGGACATCCCTAATGTGTGGGGGCACTAAGGGGGCATCCCTACTGTGTCGAGGCACTAAAGGGGCATCCCTACTGTGTGGGGGCACTAAGGGGGCATCACTACTGTTTGGGGGCACTAAGTGGGCATCATTATAGTGTGAGGTGAATGTGGGGTATCACTACTGTGAAGGGGGTACTGTAGTATCATTACTGTGGGCATCAAAACCGTGAGAGAGGAACTAAGGAGGCATTATTTCTCAGTGGGGCACTAAGGGGGCATTCTTACTATGTGGGGGCATGAAGAGGACATCCTTACTGTATGGTGGGCACTAATGGTACATTTTTACACTGAGAGGGGCCCTAAGGGGGCATCATTTCTATGCTGGGCACTAAAGGGCATTCTTACTGTGAGGCAGTACTAAATGGGTATTATTGATGTGAGGGGGCACTAAGAGGGCATAAACACTGGGTGAGGGGACTACTACTGTGTGCCACACAAGAAGAACACTATTAAATTGTGTGTGGCTCAAAAAGGCATGTTTACTGTGTACTTCACAAAGAGGGGCACTATCTGCGTGGCACTATTTTTGCAGCAGTAGGACACTGTTAAAGGCAGTAGCAGGATAATAAGTTTCTGTACAGGGTGGGTAGGGTGCTGGAAAAGCAAAGGGCTAAAGACATCTGGGTAGCAAACTCTGCAGAGATGAATCGTGGCCGGGAGTAGTCGACATGGCAGTCCGGGTCGGATGGAGAGGAAAGGAAAAGTGTGTCCAGTGAAAAAACATCACCTGTGAATCACTTGATTTAATTTTACTGTATACATTGCACTGTATACACTGTGTGATAATACTTTGTAGAGCACATGTAAAGAACTGATATGTGACCACTGAATGGTGATATTACTGATTGTTTTGGTATTTCTGGTAGTTATATGTGGTGTTGGTGTGTGGCTCTTGTATAGTGGTATTATTTGGTAAGTGCATGACTGTATTAATGAGTGTTTATGACGGGGCAAATTATATAGGGGCAGGACAGGGTCGAGGCACCACAATGGCATTCAAAAGTTTTCTATGGGGTCCAGCCTTTTCTAGTTATGCCCCTAAATAGAAACCATGAAACACATAGTACATTAAAAAAAATGCACAACTAAATATTAAACAATCAATAAGCTGTACTTGCTGAACTTGGAATACCCCTTTAAGTGTTTCATCATATAAAGTTGACCTGTGCTTCTTGCCGCTCAAATGGTCAAATTTGTATCTGTGAATGGGAATTCTTATTCAAACTATGATATTTGAGGGTGATCTAAGGGCATACTGAGATTTCTTTTTCTTGTAACTGTTGCATGTTATAGCTTTGGTATTTTGTGTCTTTCTCCTCATTAAGGTTAAAAAACAACAACCCACATTTTAAGAAAGGTGTTCACCATCTTTAGCGATAGATTTGCCTACGTTTGGCGGTGCCGTTAGAAATGGGTACATCGAACATATGACATATACAAATGCGTTGGCTATTAAAGTCCATGGGCACATCGGCATATACCTTGGGGGCTTTTCCCTCTGTACATGCCGAGTGGTGTGAATTATTTTCATGTTATTATAATTTATGAGCAAGCACAATATTATTATGTAGTATTACTGTATTATAAGTACTGTGTTGCATTTGTGCTACACTTTGATTTACATGCTATCTTAAGTATTGCATCATTTGAGCAAATACATGAAGCTATTGTATCTATGGAGGATGAGTGTCTGGCAGCCATATGATTCTGGCAGGAATCCAGATGTCTGATCCCTCTGTAAACTTCTAATGTTCCTTATTTCCTTTAGAGATTCATAGTTTCCAGACATTTTTCACATTCCTAGCATGATCAGTTAAGCTATCGCTGCGTAGCAGTATTTTTCCATATTCAAATTCACCAACACGAAAATAATATAGCCCATATCTGACTTGGTAATATGGGACTGTTTGTTTATACAGAAAAAATGGGGAATATCCTCCAGCTCACCTTGTCACAGGTATGGTATGGTGATCAGCGCACGGATCCTCGTGTCGGCACACGCAAGGGAAACAGCAGAGAAAAGAGAAGGTGAAACCAGCGCTGAAGTGGAAAATCTGTTAAAAACTGGAATCTTCTTCCAAGTTTTAATGTTGCTTTGTTAAAAACAATGGACAACGAAAAATGGTGGTGACGGTCAGGTAATGTCCAAAGTACAGAGAGTGTTGAGGGAGATAGGCGGTAGCCTACGCGTTTCAGACCCCTGCTGGGTCCTTAGTCATGGCTTATGGTTTGTCTGACTGTGCAGTCTAGACTTTTTGTAGCCAGTCAGTCTCGTGATTGATTAGTTAATTGCGGTTCAAAACAGAAGAGAAAAAGGAGGAGCCCTGTGGAACGCAATCATTTGTCTATTTCCTGGACATAAAGGAATATTATAAGGTATGTACCGATTTCCTTGATGTAATTGTGTGCAAAAGAAATCCTTTGTAGATGCAAACGAGTATTTAGGTACTGAGAGAAGTGTCCATATGTATTTGCACATATTATATTTGGTTTTCATTCGTATAGTAAGCTTATGTCAGAAGGGACAAAATAACTCCGTGTTTGTGATTCGGTATGGACGATATAATTTTTGTGTTGTTTCTTCTTTTTCACAGAGGTACAAAAAAGGGGGAAAAGAAAATCAGAAAAATTTTGCTTCAAAGTGGCTCCTGTAAGGTAACTGTATGATACTTAATTGTTGTTTCATTATAAAAAATATTATTTGGCGGAAAAATTTCATTCTGGGATGACCTGAGAAAAAATAATAAAAAAACGGAAGACTGGCTTAAAAAGCTAGATGACGCCTACTGTTGATTTTAGATGGAGAACGATGGATAATTAAATGTGTGAAAATGTGAAGAATCAAAAAGACGTACATTTAAAATAACAAAAAACAGTTTTTTTTCTTCTTAATTTTTGTTTGATCTTGTTTCATTATTTCGGGTTTCCAAGTTATTTTTTTAAATTTTTTATTTTTTATATTTTATATATTTTGTTCGTTAGATTATGTTGGTAGAAAAGCTAATATTCTTTGTAGCTTATGGCTTTACGAATATTTTGATATGGATCAACAAAAATATTATTCATTTTATATGCTCATTTTTATTTTTGTTTAACAGCACTGTTTTGAACACTCAACACTCAACACTCAACACTCCCTCAACACTCTGTACTTTGGACATTACCTGCCCGTCACCACCATTTTTCGTTGTCCATTGTTTTTAACAAAGCAACATTAAAACTTGGAAGAAGATTCCCGTTTTTAACAGATTTTCCACTTCAGCGCTGGTTTCACCTTCTCTTTTCTCTACTGTTTGTTTATGTTTAGCAGTGCAACATGATTTAAACACACAACATTCCTTGCAATGTGTGGCATCGTTTTGTTACAATGTGGCAAAGGATAGAATTTGTACGGCCACGGGGTGTTTTTTTCATACTGATGACCTATCCACAGCGTAGGTCATCAGTATATGATCGGTGGGGGTCCCATGCCTGGACCCCACACCAATCAGCTGTTTTGGCTGCCTCCGGCACCAGAAGTTTTGCAGTGGTCGGTGTCGGAAGGAGATGGCTCTGACCACTGTATAGCGGCCATGCTGCAACACTGCAGCTCTGATCCTGTTCTAATGAATAGTAACAGAGCTGCAGTGTAGTGCAGTAGCAGAGCACTATGCAGTGTACGGAGCCTTCTGCTTCCGGCACCGACCACTGAATAGCGTCCGCTGCCCGGAGGCAGCCAGACAGCTAATCGTGTGGGGTCCGAGTGTCGGACCCCCACCGATCATATACTGATTACTTATAATTTGGAGTATGTGCTGCTTTCGTTACTTTAAATAATGGATTTAGTTATATAGTGGGCAAGTAGAAATATTAATAAAAGTGGCAAATACCTATACACTGTCATAAGCATAGTCTGTAAACTCCTGAGATTCCTAAAACATGATGGTGTAGAATGATTTTTTTTATCCAGCATAAAACAAAATAGTCCCATGACAGATTAACAGAAATGTATCTGATTGATACTTGACTCTTTTGTTGCATTCACAGCAGCTCTGGAGTGGGTCTGTGGGGCTGTTTGTATTTTGGTGTAGTAGGATGCCAATATGAGTGCCCAACTGTAGCGTTCCATACTGACAATAAGCCCACTATGTACAAGGGGGGGCCCTGTGGCGCTATCTACTAAGGGGGACTGTATGTAGCGCTATCTACACGGGCTGTTTGTGGCCATATCTACAGGGAACAGTGTATGTGGAGCTATCTACAGGGGCTGTTTGTGCGCTCTATCTACAGGGGGCTGTGTGTGTGGCGCTATCTACAGGGGCTGTGTGTGGCGCTATCTACAGGGGCTGTGTGTGGTGCTATCTGCAGGGGGCTGTGTGTGGCGCTATCTACAGGGGGCTGTGTGGCACTATCTACAGGGAGCTGTATGTGGCGCTATCTAGAGGGGATGCTGTGGTGCTATATACAGGGGGTGCAAAGGGGGCATTATTACTGTGGGGACACAATGGGGGCACTGTTACTGATGGGGCACTTTTATTGTGTCGAGCACTAAGGAAACATTATTATCATCTGGGGCACTATGGATTACGAGTATTTTTAGAGAATGGGGTATAGCTGGGAAGAATGCTGTAAAAGCGAGAAACCAGCATGTATGTGTGTCAAATTCAGCAGAGATGAGTCGTGGCTATCATAATTCATCACAGTGGTCCGGGCCGGATGGAGAAAAAAAGGGAAAGTGAATGACTCTAATCAGAGAAGACATCACCTGTGAGTCACCGGATATAAATGTGCTGTAATCACATGGTCTGCAGAGCTCCTGTGTATAACTGGCATCTACCACTATATGGTCACTATATGGTGGTAATATTGGTCTTTGTATATTGGTTTTTATACAGTAACAGTATGTGTGTATTATTCAGTCACTATGTGGTCATGATGGTGTGGTGGTATTATTCTGTATCAGTATAGGGGTATTATTCAGTCACTATGTGGTTATTGTGTGACAGAATATTATTCAGTCACTATGTGGTTATAGTGTGGCGATATTATTTGGACCTTATATTGTGTTATTATTGGTAATATTGGTCTTATATTAGGGAGTTGTGTTCAGTAACAGTATGCAGGTAATATTTAATCTGTATACTGGTATGATTTAATAACTGTATATGTATATAATTGTATTGTGATAGTGGGGGGACATATGCTTTGGGGCTTGCAACACTCCTTGATGTGCTAGAAATCAGCAATGCAGTTCTCTGCACACCGCCTTCTGAATTGAATGCATTATTGATGCAATAATTCAGCATTTGGGGCCCCACTTTTAACTTTGTCCAAGGCCACACTTTGTCTAAAACCCTGCATTGGTCCTTCGCAATAGAGCCCCGGGCTCCGACGGTTTCACTTTGTAGGAAAGAACGGGCACCATTGCGAATTCCCATTCTTTCTACCAAAGTAAAAGCATCGGGGCCCGTCCAAGCAAACAACTGCCGCTGGTGGTATCATTACCGATGCCCCAGCCGAACCGCCCCTTCTTCTACTCAGGAGGAGGCAGAGTCCTATTTTATGAAGCGGCGATGGGAGTTCTGTGCTGCTCTCCATCGCTCACATTTATGATGATGACTGCGGTCCCTGTAGTTTTATCTAATTGAAACTACATGGGCCACAGCAGTTAAAAATCAAGATGCCCGGCCGGGCCTTACATATCCATGCTGCCCCTTCACTCTCCTGACAGCTGCGACGCCAGAGAAGAAAAGACCACGGGAAGAGAAGAGTTTAGAGTTATACGGAAGTCCAAACACCATCACATTGAAAAAGGAGCAGAGGAGGAGTGGGCTGGAGCTGCTTGTCTGGTAAGAAATAGTACTAGCAACAGCAATTGTGTAATCATGCACAATGTATGCCCTTTTCCCCATTGAGCCCTTGGCCCCTGTTAGGTTTTACTTTCTGTCCCTACAGAGCCCTTGCCTCCCACCCTTAAAGAACCCATTATCCCTGGTGGATAGGCCCCCTACACAGAGACCTTGGTCCTAGTAAATTGGGCCTCCTCCACCACAGAGCCCTTGGCCGCTTGTAGATTGGCCCCTTGCACTTACAGAGCCCTTTTCCCTTGGTAGATAGGTCCCCCTTGCCCTCATAGAGACATTGCCCCTGATCGCTTGTGCCCCTTATCTACACAGGGCCCTTTGCCTCTTCTAGATTGTGCCCCCTTCTGATATCCACTGGATAGCTCAAAAAAATACAGAATGATGGCGTCTGACTGCTGGGAGCTCCACCAATCCAGAGAACAAGGGTCTTGGTGGCGAAGTGGAGAAGTGTTTGAGCATGCATGGTCACTCTCCATATGATAGATATGGAAACAGCCCAGTGAGTGCGCTCTCTCTATAGGCTTTCCCTGTCCTCAGGATCTGTGGAGCCCCAGCGGTCAGAACTCACCATTCAGACTTTTAAGATTTATCCTGTGGATAGGCATTAGTTTTTTTTATTATCCTCTTCAATATGTTTGACATGTCAGATATTGTTTTCTATAAAAAAAAAAAAAACAATAAATAAAACCCTGATGATACATATGGCATAATTTGAAAAAAATATTAAAAAAACTTTTTAATGTATAATTTATAAGCTATATTTAACTAGCTTTTATATCCGGCGTTGCTCGGGAGGTTGACTTACGGTATAGATGGCGTCTGTCAGAGCGCCATGCACATGCGTCAGACACCGGCGGCGCCATCTTGCATGACGCAGGACTCCGCACACGCCCAGTGCAGCACGAGAACACCCCCGTCCGTGCACAACGCGCATGCGCCAGGGCTGCCCCACATCGCGGCCCTCCGTGCATGCCCAATGCGATGACTGGGGGCAGGACCAAGCACCACTCCTCCAGTACCCAGTGCACATGCGCCGGGGCCGACACCAGGAGAAACGCGGCGCGGCTCCGTGCGCATGCGCAGTACGATGGGCGCCGGACGCCTCAAGTCCAATAACAGAGGAACGATGCAGCTCCAGGGAAAGTGAATGTGTGTAGTGGTGTATGCGATAACCGCAATGTGTGCCCCGCTTATAATAATAATAATAATAATAATAATAATAATAATAATAAATGGTACATAAGAAGTGTGTGTTATAAGAGGTTGGAGATGATAGAAAGAATCCATAACCATCAATATTATGTAGGCATAAAGACAACTTCCCCCTTGGCACATCCTGTTAGTATGATCCATTTTAAACCAATGAAAAATCGGGCTTCAAACAAACTTTCGAAAATATATATAAGATTATATTTAACAAATTGGAAAATAGGATTCTAGCATTTGCCATATGTCTGCATTTATATATTTGTCATGTTTACATAAATAAATACAAGACACAACAAGAAAGACAAGTGTTATAAGGACAAATCGCCATGGGGACCAAGAAGAAGGACCAATAAGAACATACAAAGTGGCAGCCGCATTTGAACGAAAACCATGCCCACCTGCAATGGCGAATGACTATACCGTTGTGCCAGGGTTACCACTGTTTTACCTGCAAACTCATGGTGCCATTCACCACCACATGGGGACGTGGTTTCACCTGCGTGCGGCTGCCGCTCCGTGTTTTCTGACATTAATAGGGGGCCCTGACTATTTGGCAGTAAGAGGCCCAGAAATTCGTGATGGCGGCCCTGCATATAGTTAGGGCAGCAAAATGAATATTTGCTCCAGGTGAAGGAAAGTCTAGCTAATCCTTGGCCAGCAGGGTTTATGGTGTGGATAGAAGTTGGAAAAAGGGCCACATCACAGTCCATATCTGCTCACTAATATGTTTCGAAAATTGGGACAGATTTACTACTGTGTCAAGGTCTAAAATATGTAGAAATGTGGTGTATATTGGCGCAATTTGGCACAATTTTGACGCAATTAGGAACTTTGCAAACTCAATAGACACTTTTTAAAAGTGTTTAAAAAATGGGTCTTGGAGTAGCATGAAAGGCTGTGGCTCTTAAAAATGTGTCTAGTGAAAAATTGCACAAATTGCACCAAAATGTGCCAAATTGCGCAAATGAAAACTGCCACAATATTATGGTGCAAATAAGCCTAAATAAGCCAAATCAAAGGTGGTATAAGGAACAGGTCAGTGAAGATGTGCCAAAATGCTCATGTAGCATACACCACTGTGATAAATTTGGCGCATTTTGTGACTTCTTGGTCTAAGTTTACACTGTCCTACTATTAGACAGCAGTAGTAAATGTGGGCCATTAGATTTCAAACCCACTAAAAGAATAGGTTCCATGTAGGAACTCCGTTTAATGTTTAGCTGGTACATGTGTGCGTTCTTATTATTTTTTAATATAGCCATATAAGAAGTTTAAGGCCCAGATCAGGGAGGCTTTTTTTTCCCAACAAAAAAAAGCAACACGATCTTTCTTGCCGCGATTCCGTCTCTGATCTCCCATTGAAATCAATGTGAGGCAGAGAGAGCCATAAATCGCCACGGAAAACGCCGCAAAAAATGCAGCAAAGAAAGTGCAGGCAGTTCAAAATCTGCCTCAAAATTCCTGCCTGCAAAAAACTCATTGTGAACATCCCCGTAGAGTCTCTGATTATTTAGTCAGTAAACTCAGTCATATCATTGAGTCAAAGTTTGCTGTTTTTGTGATGAAAACTTCACTGATTTCAATGTGACTGTGATCCCTGTCTAATTCAGAGTCATGGGGGAATTTATTAGGACTGGCCTTTCATACGCCAGTCTTAGAAATAAAGTTGGAGTAAGATGCAACACATTTATTAAGAGGCGAACGCCTCTTAATAAATGTGTGGCAACTTTCGGCCAAATGTGCGGCACAACTGTAGAGCATGGAACTTGGCTGGAATTGTGGAGCAACAACAGCAGCCTTATGACATCCATTCCCCCCTTTCCAACCGACATACTGTAAACTAAAAAATAAGTAGACTCTCCATCCCTCCTCTTCCCACCTGGTCCCCTAAGGATCCCTCTGCGTGCTGTGGCTCATACAAGGTCCTAAAATTGAGTTCTGCGTTCCAAATAAAGAGGGTTTTACACAGGAGGATAATCGGGCAGACGAGCATTCATAGAACGCCCGTTCCCGATAATTGCCCTGTGTAAACAGGGGAACGATCAGCAGATGAACGAGCAGACGCTCAATCATCTGCTGGTCGGATCGTTTTAAAAAGTGAAATATTATTGTGTAAACAGGGAGATGTGCTGCCGACATGATAATAATGTATGGGGACAAGCGATCGGAGTAACGACCGCTGGTGCCCATCCATAGCTCGTGTGTAACAGGAGCAAACGAGCGCCGATCAACGATGTTTCATTGATCGGCGCTCACTGCGCCGGCCGCTTATCGGCCGGTGTTAAAGGGCCTTAAGACCCTGACGCTGCTCGATGTCATCAGTGATATTCACAGACAATGTCCTGGTGCTGCCCGTTGTCAGAACCTTGTATGATCCGTAGCATGCTAAGGACCCGGAGGGGAGAAGAAAAGCGGTAATGTGAGCATTTTTTTTATTTAATTGCCCGGTGGAGGTACAGATTTCCACTATAAATCATGCCAGAATTTGAGAATTTTTGGCGACTTTTCTAGGCTAGAAAAATTGTGTAAAGAGGTTGAAAATCTCCCCTTATAGTCTCTGTTTTTTCACTGGAATACGATAGCGTACCAGCAGCGAACAGAAAGTAACATTTCATTGGGTAGGCACTAAACATGCCATTGTGTCCACAGGTATTGAGGAACAAATCAGCCTTTGACATAGCAGAGTACGTTTGTGCTGGATTATAAAAGTATTGTGGCGTGATTTATTACTACATTAGAAGACTCTTTAACGTATTCATTTGTTGTTTGCCTACAAGAGTACAATGCTGCACACAATGTTCTATTAGAACAACTCTACCACAGAGAACAAAAATAAAGCTATAAATGGTTGGACTCATCATAAATATCTTATGCCCAAAAAAGTCAATACATCTATTCAATTAAACGCTTGTTTATTAAAGTTCCTCAAATCATGCACAGGAACAATATCTGTTTTTCTTATTTATACATGAGTTTTCCTATCAGCCTCATCTCTCAAGCGTAAAGCAACAAAACAATGGAGGTAGTACTAACAGAGTCCAATCCTCGAACAGTTTTCGTTTTCTAGGAAGGTTTATATTTGTAATACCTTTATACAGTAGTTTTTGCCTGGTAGATATCACATTACCCTATTGCCGGTGGGGGTTCTGCAATTTTCTTTGCTCCAGCTTCCGTAGATAGGCAGTTCTGTAGAGTAAGAATAAATAAAAAAATTTGCCCTTACATATAGCAGACCAGTTATTTAGATAAATGTATAACCCACTTAGAAGGCTTTTAAGTTTTCCATGCCTGCTAATACGTATCATCAAATATGTCATTGTACAAATGTCCAATGGCCATTTCAATGAACAGAAATGCCTACTTTCCCATTACTAAAGGGTTAAAAGTGGGAGATCTCAGCCTCTACTAATGGTTTGCTTATTCTCCTAACATATCCAGCTCAAGCATTGCCACAAATGCAAAACATTTTTTACAGATTGAGAAAATCATGAGCCCTAAGCTTTACCCTAATTCAAGGTTCTACCAACAAGTCTTTTCAAGATCTCTTTAAATATTGCATATGTGTTTTTATAAATGTAACTGCATCAATAAAAGACAGAGCTTTTACCTCTATGGGGGATCCTGAAGACATGTTGAGGTTGAAAATTAGCTTGAAAATGGGAAATAACCTAGGGAATCCTTTCTTGCCCAACAAGCACCATATGATTCTTTCCAGGTCAAAAAAAAAAAGGAAAAGCAGTGGTTCTTATAAAAACTCTTTATTTTCTAAAGGTCTTCTGTGTCAACCTCTTTGTCTCACTCTTTACGAAAATATGCAGATTGTTATCACTCTGTGAGCCAGCTCCTATACCCCACTCACAACCGCTGGCTCTCTGCCAACAGCTACCAGTCGCATCCGGTCTCCATGGCAAACAGCCCACTATGATGTCACAGCAATTTTTAAAGGGGTTTTCCAACCCTTCTCTCCCACCCTATATGACATTAGGCATGGAGAGACGCTGCTGCACACAGGGCGAGGCGGTTGCTGAGGCAACCATCTGACGCCCAGCAAGTATTGCAATACTTGCTTGCCGTTGGATGGTTGCCTTGTCAACTGTCCTGTCAGGCGTGCTGCAGCGTCTCTCCAAGTCCAACATCAGATCGGGCCGGAGAGAAGGTTTGGATAACCCCCTTAGATAAAGATTCAGCGTTGGATCAATTGCCTGTGTATTTAGGTGCATTTCCTTGCCACTAGTGTGTGACTATTCTATGTTTTGTCCTGATCAGTGACCCTCGCTTCGCCCTTGGATTTTCACCTTCGTCTTGATCCCTCTGGTTTCATTGCCTGGTACTTTTTATCCGACTTCCTGGTTCATGATCTCTGGCTTATCTTCTGGTTTCATCTGCTCTTCTGGTTTTGCCACACTGCTGATTGGGCTCCTGGTATCTCTCTGGCTTCTTCACCCTTCCTTTGATTCTGCATCTGCTCCAGATGTTCCTAGAAACGCATCCACCGCCAATCAGTGACTACCCTTGGAGAGGTCCTGGGATGAAGAATTGGAGCACACTTAGACTCAGCACTGAAGTTTCGCCAGCTCCCAACCGATTGTGATTTAAGGATTCATATGTCTAGTGAGAGTTACTTAAATATGCACATTTCTCCAGATTCACCTGGAAAATCTAAAACCTAGAAGTGCACCTGTAGATATAGAGGCTCTTTCCAGTATCAGAGAACAAAATCATCCATGATGCGCATGCGCAGCATCCCTACTCTTTAATCGGTGCATGCGTAGTACTGCCGATTAGAACGTCGAGCAGAAAGATCGTACTGCGCATGCACCGAGTCAAGAGCAGGGAGGCACGCGTGTTACAGATAATACAGAGCCAGGCATGAGCGTGCCAATTACGCTGCCTGGCCCCTGTCAATGAATGTAAGAAGAGAGGGAGGGGGTTTGAACCGGAGAGCGAAGCAATGGAATTTAAGTGCAATGGTAATGCCCTCATTGCACCTAAATGCTCATTAGCATAAACTTAATAAAACATTTCTCTACAATGGAGGCAGTAAGCAGAAAATGAAAATAATTGCTGGAAACCGGTTAGTCTCCTCTACAATACCCTGTTACTAGTTTAACTCGGACATTCTGGTTACGGACTCCCTTTAAAAGTGAACATTGTCAATATTATACTCTATAGCCTTACAAAAATGAATGAAAAAGTAAATGAAAGTAGAAGTCGGATAAGTATTTACCACGACAGTAGGTCAGCACATGTAGATTGACAAGCACAATTTGGTGTACTACTCCTGGCATGATGTGATAGCTATTCTTACTGCTTGTTCGTCATTATTACACTGCTAAGTGGCATAGTTTGGCAGGTATACAAATAGACGAGTCATATTTCACAATGGAATAGGTAGAAAATGCAGGTGTAAGTGTTAATAAATATTAATGCACACCAGATAAACTGACCCATTTTTTCCTGTGCTGAACATCTTGTTCCTGACCTTGCAATATTTTTTCCACAACACTATTCTGGATATCCTGAGCACAGCCAATTGATGGTGTATGTTTTTTGTTATTTTTTTTAAAGGTGGCTGCATTTATTTATTATTGCTTTTATGTTATGTATTACATGTGTACCTCTACATGTATTTTGTTCCACCATACTTCAGCTGCTAAAATGGACCAATAGTGATGCAATGACACTTTCTGACCATTTATTGTAGCTGAGGCTTCTTTAACATTGCATTTAATTCATTTGGGCGGTATGGAACGAAACGGAAGCTGTGACGGTATTGTAAATAGAGCTTTATACTTACAGGTAGGACTTGTTGGCAGGACACTAGTACTACACATGGCACATGATAGTTGGGGGGCCCTGGTGCATATTTTGCATCAGGCCCAGGAACTTCAAGTTGTGCTCCTAGATAAGGAATCGGTGCAGTTCATGAAATAAGGAAAGTGAATTTCAATGGTAAGAGAAATTATTGTTTTTGAACCTGCATTCATCACCACATTCCAAGAGCTATACATTATTATTTGTACATTGATATAGCTGTATGACAGAGTAAAAAAAGTCCACCGTCCAGCAGCACCAGCCTGAAAATATGGATGGGTGCACGCCCTGGGAACCCGATCACGGTTCCAAATCCTCCAATATGTGTCCAAAAATAGGCAGCACTCCAAATCAAGGTGAAAAAAGTTGCTTTTAATAGCCCTCGTGTAACATTTTGGCTCAATACAAGGAGCCTTTCTCAAGCATGTATGACAGAGTATTTTTATTGGCACCATTTTGGAGTACATATAATTTATTAACTTTTAATTAACTTTTATTTTCAAAACAATTTGTGGGAAATGGGAAAAAAACATCAATTAATTGCAAGCTATGGAATGCTACTGGAATATATTTATGGATAACTAATAATTGCATCATTAAAGACTGGTACTTTAAAGCTGGTCATAAACGATCACAAATCTCACTGACAAATTTAATCAATAAAATAATCTCTTGGCTCTTCAATCTAGCACTGTGGGGTGTAATTCTTCTAGTAGTATAGCTATAGGGTTCACAGAAATAGCAATCGCAACCAGATTAGTTGCAACTCAGCCCCTTAGTCCCTCCATACATATAAGAAAGTAGGATTACATAATGGTTGTGCAGTGGTTCAATTATTTCTCCCAACTGCTCAATAATGTAGTTATGCGTAATGGAGCTATACACTGTAGATTAAATCAGGCCTGTCATCCTTAAGATACTTTGGCATGTGAAATCATTGAGAGACTGTTTAAGTGTTTATTGGTAATATTATGTTGCTTTGCACTGTATACATGTTTTTGTCTATCAGGTTCTGGGGGGTAGTGGTAGGAGAGGTAGGAGGACTGATGGCCCATATAAGAGCCTGGTGCTGGCAAGACACAGAGAGTGGTGACGCTGATGCACTGCTGATAGAAGGAAGAGAGGGCAACGGAGGGCACATGTAACGTAAAGGTTTGGCGCCATTAGTCAGAGAACAGGTGAAATGCATGAGGGGCTAGACATAATTGCTGTAGATCATGAGTGGGACCTGGTCGCTAGGCTTGTCTTCCTGCATTCAGCCAGCAAAGGACTGAAGGCCGTAGCTGCAGGGGTAGTAAGCCAGAGAGGTTATGTTGGCCTATGCGGAGCAAGATGTCGCCAGTGGAAGGATCCTTGGAGGATAGTCATACGCTAGTGTCATAGAGGGGACGGTGAGCTAGTCTAAGACCAGTAGGGTCTGGAGGCTGATAGAGGCAGGCCCTGGATGAGGGTGGATTGACAGTGTTCCATGCAGGCCACCACTGCAGTGTATTGTCGGTCGGAGTGTTCAGCTCTGGGGATTCTGCTGGGGCGGAGGAGAAAGTCAGAGCGGGTGTGGAGACAAGTGGACGTGTGAGCGGTACTGTGTACAAACCTGGGGACACTAGTGGGGCCTAATGAGGGGAGAAGAATTGTTCCTGTAGTGTTGGACCTGTAGAGTAAGAACTGATTGCCCTATAGGCCTGAGATGTGGCCTAGTAATTGTAGCACTGGAAAAGTTTGGACTGCTGGAGTAGTCAACAGAAGAGGTAGTGGTTCGGAACTCTTAATAGTCAGGGCACTAGAGAGAAGGCTAGCTTGATCCTGTGTTGACTGGTAGTATAGGAGGAGACCTGAGGCAGAGTCTGGACTTCTTCTGGTGGTAGTACCTGTGAGGTGTGACTGGTGGGGGAACATTGGAAGACAGTCCCCTTATATTACTTAAGCCTTGAGAGTCGGGTAGTGATGCAAAGAAGGGACACTGAGCAATTGCAAAATGCAGAACTCTTGAGATTCAGGGAACCTAGGTTTCGAGAATATCTTTTTTAGACTGAATTCAAGGGACAGTGCAAAAGGTAGAGACAGGGCCATAGAGGACAGGATCAGGAAGTAGATAGAGCGCCCTAAGAGTAGGAGTGGAAAGGGAGACAGATGCCTGACTAAGGGTATGTTCACACGTCTTAACAAATTACGTCTTTTGACAGCGACGCGTAAAATTACACCTCGTCTGAACAGAATATCGTTAGGCTGGGTTCACACGTGGCAGAATTTCACTTAAATTCCGCTGCGGACACTCCGCAGCGTTAATCCGCAGCGGAGCCGTTTGTCCATTGACTTCCACTTTAATTTAGCAGTGTTCGTTTAGACGATGCGTAAAATTCCGCTGCGGAGCATAGGCTGCGGAGCGGAATTTGGTGTCCGCAGCATGCTCTGTCTGTTGCGGAGCAGTGGCGGACTCATGGCGGAATTTCTCCATTGACTTCAATGGAGATTCTAATTTCCGCAATGAAGTCCGCAGCTGTCATGCACATGTTATGTGTGCTGCGGATGCGTCTTGCTTTTTTGACATGACATTTCTTCATTCTGGCTGGACCTATGTATTTCTAGGTCTACAGCCAGACTGAGGAAGTCAATGGGGCTCCCGTAATTACGGGAGCGTTGCTAGGAGACGTCAGTAAATAGTCACTGTCCAGGGGGCTGAAAGAGTTAAGCGATCGGCAGTAACTGTTTCTGCACCCTGGACAGTGACTACCGATCCCAATATACAGCAACCTGTAAAAAAAATAGAAGTTCATACTTACCGAGAACTCCCTGCTTCTGTCTCCAGTCGGGCCTCCCAGGATGACGTTTCAGTCTAAGTGACGGCTGCAGCCAATCACAGGCCAAGCACAGGCTGCAGCGGTCACATGGACTGGCGCGTCATCCAGGGAGGTCGGGCTGGATGCCGAAAGAGGGACGCGTCACCAAGTCAACGGCCGGTAAGTATGAAATTCGTTTACTTTCACTAGGGAAAGTGCTGTCCCTTCTCTCTATCCTGCACTGATAGGGAGAAGGGAAGCACTTTTCCCGCAGTCCGCAGCAGCTAGTCCGCATCAATTTTCTGCACATTTTGGGCAGATCCGCAGCCGTAATCCGCAACCCGGATTAGGTGCGGCATTGATGCGGACAGTTGCGGAGGAAATCCGCCACGTGTGGCCATGCCCTAAAACCCATTGCAAGCAATGGGCATATGTTTGCAGGCGTAATGGAGCCATCTTTTCAGGCGTAATTCGAGGCGTAAAATGCCTGAATTACGTCTGAAAATAGGTCGTGTGAACATACCCTCACAGGGAAATCTGTGGTAGAGGCGTAAGGCTGTTTGACGCAATGTAGTCTGGGTCTGGTCTTTGGGAGACAAGTAGAGACCTGTACAAAGAGATATTCTTGATATATTAGGCTGGGTTCACACGACCTATTTTCAGACGTAAACGAGGCGTATTATGCCTCGTTTTACGTCTGAAAATACGGCTACAATACGTCGGCAAACATCTGCCCATTCATTTGAATGGGTTTGCCGACGTACTGTGCCGACGACCTGTCATTTACACTGTCAAACGACGACGCGTAAATTGACTGCCTCTGCAAAGAAGTGAAGGACACTTCTTTGCAACGTAATTTGAGCCATTCTTCATTGAAGTCAATGAAGAGCAGCTCAAGATTACGGGCGTCAAAGACCCCTCGCATAATGCGAGGAGGAGCTTTTATGTCTGAAACGACGCAGCAGTTTTCTCCTGAAAACAGTCTGTCTTTTCAGACGTAAAAGCCGCTTCTCGTGTGCAGATACCCTTAACGTTTCTTCTGTTAGGCATTTTGTAATGCTTAAAGAGGCTCTGTCACCAGATTTTGCAACCCCTATCTGCTATTGCAGCAGATCGGCGCTGCAATGTAGATAAGAGTAACGTTTTTATTTTTAAAAAACGAGCATTTTTGGCCAAGTTATGACCATTTTTGTATTTATGCAAATGAGGCTTGCAAAAGTACAACTGGGCGTGTTTACAGTAAAAGTACAACTGGGCGTGTATTATGTGTGTTACATCGTGGTGTGTTTACTTCTTTTACTAGCTGGGCGTTAGGAATGGGAGTGTATGATTCTGACGAATCAGCATCATCCACTTCTGTTCGTTAACACCCAGCTTCTGGCAGTGCAGACACACAGCGTGTTCTCGAGAGATCACGCTGTGACGTCACTCACTTCCTGCCCCAGGTCCTGCATTGTGTCGGCCACATCTGCACCAGAGGCTACAGTTGATTCTGCAGCAGCATCAGCGTTTGCAGGTAAGTAGCTACATCGACTTACCTGCAAACGCCGATGCTGCTGCAGAATCAACTGTAGCCTCTGGTGCCGATGTGTCCTCGCTCGTCCGACGCGATGCAGGACCTGGGGCAGGAAGTGAGTGACGTCACAGCGTGATCTCTCGAGAACACGCTGTGTCTGTGCACTGCCAGAAGCTGGGCGTTCTGAAGAGAAGTGGATGATACTTCTCGTCAGAACGCCCAGCTAGTAAAAGAAGTAAACACGCCCAGATGTAACATACACAATACACGCCCAGTTGGACTTTTACTTTAAACACGCCCAGTTGGACTTTAGCAAGCCTCATTTGCATAAATACAAAAATGGTCATAACTTGGCCAAAAATGCTCGTTTTTTAAAAATAAAAACGTTACTCTTATCTACATTGCAGCGCCGATCTGCTGCAATAGCAGATAGGGGTTGCAAAATCTGGTGACAGAGCCTCTTTAAGAGACTGGGCCTCATAAAGAGATCGTAACCATATGCTTATTGTGCCACTGTGTCATCAGTTGGGTCCAGTAAAACAATCTGTTTAATAATATTTTGGTTTGCGATTGTGTTTTTTTTAAGGGAAATCACTGGAGTAACAATACATTAAAAATGCAACTTTTAAAGGTTATAACCTGTAAATAAAAAAAAATTGAAAGTAAAACTGAACTTTCACTTTCACTTTATGTTCAGTTATCAACTCTATCATTGCAATGGGTCAAAATACCACACAATGTATGAACAGCTTTAGCTATGGGAATATCGACAGTCACTAAGATCAGATAAAATAATAAGACTGTATTAGGGTATGTTCACATGCAGGAGCAAAATACGTCTGAAATTATGGAGCTGTTTTCGCCTGAAAACAGCTCCTGATTTTCAAAAGTTTTTAACAACTCGCGTTTTTCGCTACGTATTTTACAGACGTTATTGGAGCTGTTTTTCAATGGAGTCAATGAAAAACAGCTCCAAAAATGTCCCAAGAAGTGACATGCACTTCTTTGAAGCGGGCATCTTTTTACGCGCCATCTTTTGACAGCGACGCGTAAAATTACACCTCGTGGGAACAGAACATCGTAAAATCCATTGCACGCAATGGGCAGATGTTTGTAGGCGTAATGGAGCAGTTTTTTCAGGCGTAATTCAAGGCGTAAAACGCCCGAATTACATCTGAAAACAGTGCGTGTAAACATACCCTAACATTTGATCCATTTAGATTTTTCCTTTTTTTTTCCTAACAACTGAATTAAAACATTACACATGATGATACACCATGGAAAATTATTTTCAGAGGGAAATACACTGCTTTAATGCATTGAAATATTATAGTGACCGCCAAGACTAGGAAAATGTTCAAATATAGGATATTCTGCTGTGTGGTAAAGGTCACCACATAACTGTACCCGGGAAAATAAGAAGTGTTTGTTTCACATGTTAACACCTGTGTCTGCCTTAGGAATGAAATATTTATTTTTTATTTATTTAAAAGAGCTCCTTTGATGTTGTTTAATGCTTCTCAAAACCAAGGGGAAATTGGTGAAATCCATGGCTGGAAATCAAACACATTTGACAAATTTATGTTTTATGTGGAAACCACAGGGGCTCAGTTACTCACATAATGATAAAAACAGGAACATTCCAAAATAAAAGAATTTCCTCAAAAATATTTTCCTATTACATTTTTATGGTACAGTGTTGTATAAAATGTTGTATGGATTGAGTAAGCTGTAACTAAATAATGTCAAAACTTCCATATCCTACAACTTAATAAAATAAGCATCCCAAACTGCGGCAAACGGGTGTGGTGTGTGGACCTGAATTAGGGCACACGGCAATAACGTATGCACAGACCCTATACTGCAGCACACAGAGTCTCTACAGGTTCATGTTATGGAGCTGTAGGGATTCCATGTGCGCCAAATTTTGCCTTTATGAGGGACTGTGTTGTTCCCTGGAAGTAATGCTTCTATTGAAAAATATCTCTATAATATGGCATGTGCCGGAGAATAAAAAAATCTTTGAGAAAAAAACCCTCCATAAACCTTTGTATGAAATTGGGAGGGTATGGGCCTAATTCTACTTTTTCTGTGCACCATTCTACTATGTGTTAGGGTTAGATACAGGGCCTATGTGTGATACTATCTGTTGGACCCTGTATCTAAGACTACCACATATTTGGCTTAAAAGCAGGGCCCCAGCAGACTGTAATCTTATACAAGATTACTGTCTGCTGGGGTCCTGTATCTAAGCCTGTCTTGTGGTAAGCTTAGATACATGGTCCAACAGACAGTATCACACATGGGCCCTGTATCTAAGCCTATGTATTATGCTGTCTGTTTGACCCTGTATCTAAACCTATTACAAGGCAGGCTTAGATACAGGACCCCAGCAAGCAGTAATTATGTTACACTTACCCAGCTCTTCGGTGCAGTGGTTGTCCCGGCACCATCCAGCGTCATGACGTCATGCGCGGCATTCAGAGTCATGACGTCATGACGTGAGAAGACGTCAGGACTTCCGCTGCGCTTGGGAAGGAGGGTAAGTATAGTGGTATTACTATAGTAACAGGGGCCCGTGTATTTTATGACATAGGCCCCAGTTACTATAGTAAATTTCTATAGACGCGGTGTGGTGGCCACGGCCCAGTCAGGATCGCGGACCGCTGCCCGCAATTGCGGCCTCTGTAGCGGCAGTCATCTAGGCATCTGGGGAACTGGGCCAAAGATCCAGGGCTTGGGCCCTGAAGGCCCGGTGATTTTAATGTATATGCTAAAATCTGGTTAAACTATTCTCCTCTCTTCCTGCCTTTGATATTTGTATTATTTAGGCCTCATGCATACGACCGTATCGGTTTTGCAGTCCGCAAAACCACGGCTGCGTTGCAGTCCATTTGACCGCAGGAAACCTTTGTTGTGCATCCGTGTGTCATCAGGGTTCATGGATCTACAACAATTCACCAGTTTAGAGAAGCTGCAAATCCGTACTGTAAAATGACTAGTAATTAACTTTTTCTGTCCGGATTCGCGGCCCCAGCACAAATCTGTAAAAACCACAGTCGTGTGCATGAGATCATAGAAATTAATACGTTCGCAATTTATCCACAAATATGTGGATAAATTGCGGACGCAAATGAACGGTCATGTGCATGTGGTCTAAGTGGTTGTTGTTGTTACTGCTTTTATTAATATTAAAAATAAATAGAAAAAATGTCAGTGTACATTTATACATCACACATACTGTGATAGAATAGTAAATTATTTTAATATACTTGTTCTAAGTTGGAAAAAACATATGTTCAACCTCATCCTGCGATTAAGATATCCTAAGACATATAAAAGAATGTATTAACGATAAAAACCAGTCAGCTGCTTTGCAGAGGACATACAACCGTAACGTGTTCTTGCTGTGGGCATCAGACTAAAATCAGCTTTGAATCTGTGCCAACTACAGAGAGGTCCCTTGACTACACTTCTGCTGATGATCTCAGAAAAGCAACCAATCAGGATCCTGCCTGTTTATTATCTCCGATGCTTTAATCCCAGGTCACCAGTCTGGTCCGAACCAGACACAACTCGAAGAAACTTACCAATCGCCCTCATCTGTTGGACATCTTCCTGAATAAAAATACCTTTATTTATAATGCTAAGCTAAAGCAAGAAAGTATTTCAGCAAGTCTTGCATCAGACCTTTTCATGGATCACATTATATGAAACCTTATCCTGTCCCTCATGACCATACAGGAAATTCTTATTCTGCACCTGTTCATTTATTCCGTCTTAAAAGTCTATACAGACATATGACAAAAGCAAAATATTTCCAACGACTTTTAGAAAATTCTGGTGTCTGTGGGAAATTTGCTGTAAATATTTTAAATATCAATTTATAAATGTGCATGTACTGTTTAAATGCTATGACCACCTTCACAACAAAAAAAGGTGCAAGAAAAGTTTGTGGCCCACT
Organism: Rhinoderma darwinii; assembly: GCF_050947455.1. Lineage (NCBI taxonomy): Eukaryota > Metazoa > Chordata > Amphibia > Anura > Rhinodermatidae > Rhinoderma > Rhinoderma darwinii. The sequence continues at coordinate 271,418,267 of NC_134690.1, read as the reverse complement.
GTAATAGCAAGTTTGCCAAGTGAGGTGCTCGTCATAGAGCTCCTTTCTAGCAAGCGTTTCAATTTCTTTTGTTGGATTTTGTCATCAACAGTACATGCAATATAGTAGACAGTAGGACGCACTGTTTTATTTTCTTTAAAATATGGTAGTGAGTCATTTTGCCTAAAGGCAGGATGAGAGTCAGGTGACCCCCGTTCTAAAGAAAGGTGCGGGTTCCAGAGCTAGGATCTATATCAGACATTTATGCCATATCCCGTGGATATGGGAATACCCCTTTAATTATTTTTTAGAATTGTAGTCAATGCACTATTGTTTGCAAAACTGCTTAAAAAAATATAGTTAGTTTTTTTCAGTTTTGAATAGCACAGCCTGTAGCTCTATTCTTGCCACCAAAAACGCTGGAAGCCGCTAGGAACTTGACAAAGCCCTGAAATAAGTCCAGGAGTTGTCCAGATTCGTTTGAAAACAGATCCATTATAGCTTTCATTGTGTAAGATGAGGCCCAGAGTGGCTAAGGCCTAGGCAGTGCTAGTCGTGGAAAGATGACCAGGAGACCAGTGGCAAATGAAAGTCACTTTACTAGGCTGGCGTTACTCTTATACACGGCCACAAAGGAACCGCAGTACAGCAATTGTCAGCAGATATGTGCGGCACTGTCGCTTACATCTTTGGTACAACTTTGGCTCGCAACAGTTCAGGCAATGGTGGCTCACCACTCTAGATGCAGAACAGAGTCTTGGCACTCCTCCCTGTAAATCCAGGCCTTTACTTGACCTCCGAATTGCAGTCTATTTAAATATTGCAGGGAGGCCCCACCCGTCAATCAAATGCAGACTCTTTCATGGGGAGGCTCCTGTCACTTCCACCCGACTACAGTAACATCTCCTGCCCATCACTCGCCGATCTCCATGGACCATCACTGGATTTCAGGGCCCTCACATGCCCTTCTGCACTGACACAGCACTTGTGCTCTCTTACACTTCAGCAACACCTCTGCTGTACAATCGGCCGTAGACTGCACACTGAACCCAGGAACAACCACCATTTAACCACTAAGAGGTTTGCAGAGTAGTCACGCTTTTCGAGACCCCCAGTGCTGGAATGGCGCAGCAATGTGAAACGTAGCAACATTTCTCCCGGCACCAAATTTAAACATACCGTAGCCACCATTGTTTGAAAACCCACACACAAATAATATAATACAATACAGGTGAAATGAAGCAACATGTCTTCCTCCGGAACTTATCACTGAGGAGAAAAGGAGCTTGGAACACAACATGCTGCAATTAAAGAGACAGCATCAATTTTGACATAATTAGTTACTAATGACTTTGGCACACACAAAGCAAATGAATAAAACCAGTGACTCTTTCAGAATGTAGGTCACTTCCACATTCTTACACCTGTTCCATTATAAATTAGGCTCATGACGCTAATGAAAAGAGAGCCTTAAAGACACTAGTGTGGTCCTTGTTTTATAGGGGTACATAATTAATTTATAGCTTTACATAATACAAGAAATACGCTTTATTCAGTAACCCCAATCCTGTTAGTTAGAGTGACCTGAAGTTAGTAGCGCTAAATTTTAACAAACTCTTTTTCAACCTCCCTCCTGTATATCAAAAAGTCATCCACCTTTTTGGGATATTGATTTACCATTATAATACCTATCATAGACCTCTATTAACCTTATATTAATAGGTTCTCTCTAAATAGGTATTAGGTCCACTTAAAATTTGAGTTTGACATTTTAAAGGATTTAGAATAAACGTTATAAGTTTTATAAGCTATTCCGATCTCCGATATTGCTCTGATTAGAAACCGAATGTGATAGGACATACAGTGAAGGAAATAAGTATTTGATCCCTTGCTGATTTTGTAAGTTTGCCCACTGTCAAAGACATGAACAGTCTAGAATTTTTAGGCTAGGTTAATTTTACCAGTGAGAGATAGATTATATAAAAAAAAAACCTGAAAATCCCATTGTCAAACTTATATATATTTATTTGCATTGTGCACAGAGAAATAAGTATTTGATCCCTTTGGCAAACAAGACTTAATACTTGGTGGCAAAACCCTTGTTGGCAAGCACAGCAGTCAGATGTTTTTTGTAGTTGATAATGAGGTTTGCACACATGTTAGATGGAATTTTGGCCCACTCCTCTTTGCAGATCATCTGTAAATCATTAAGATTTCGAGGCTGTCGCTTGGCAACTCGGATCTTCAGCTCCCTCCATAAGTTTTCGATGGGATTAAGGTCTGGAGACTGGCTAGGCCACTCCATGACCTTAATATGCTTCTTATAGAGCCACTCCTTTGTTGCCTTGGCTGTATGTTTCGGGTCATTGTCGTGCTGGAAGACCCAGCCACGAGCCATTTTTAATGTCCTGGTGGAGGGAAGGAGGTTGTCACTCAGGATTTGACGGTACATGGCTCCATCCATTCTCCCATTGATGCGGTGAAGTAGTCCTGTGCCCTTAGCAGAGAAACACCCCCAAAACATAATGTTTCCACCTCCATGCTTGACAGTGGGGACGGTGTTCTTTGGGTCATAGGCAGCATTTCTCTTCCTCCAAACACGGCAAGTTGAGTTAATGCCAAAGAGCTCAATTTTAGTCTCATCTGACCACAGCACCTTCTCCCAATCACTCTCAGAATCATCCAGATGTTCATTTGCAAACTTCAGACGGGCCTCTACATGTGCCTTCTTGAGCAGGGGGACCTTGCGGGCACTGCAGGATTTTAATCCATTACGGCGTAGTGTGTTACCAATGGTTTTCTTGGTGACTGTGGTCCCAGCTGCCTTGAGATCATTAACAAGTTCCCCCCGTGTAGTTTTCGGCTGAGCTCTCACCTTCCTCAGGATCAAGGATACCCCACGAGGTGAGATTTTGCATGGAGCCCCAGATCGATGTCGATTGACAGTCACTTTGTATGTCTTCCATTTTCTTACTATTGCACCAACAGTTGTCTCCTTCTCACCCAGCGTCTTACTTATGGTTTTGTAGCTCATTCCAGCCTTGTGCAGGTCTATGATCTTGTCCCTGACATCCTTAGAAAGCTCTTTGGTCTGGCCCATGTTGTAGAGGTTAGAGTCAGACTGATTAATTGAGTCTGTGGACAGGAGTCTTTTATACAGGTGACCATTTAAGACAGCTGTCTTTAATGCAGGCACCAAGTTGATTTGGAGCGTGTAACTGGTCTGGAGGAGGCTGAACTCTTAATGGTTGGTAGGGGATCAAATACTTATTTCTCTGTGCACAATGCAAATAAATATATATATATAATTTTGACAATGTGATTTTCTTTTTTTTTTTATATATATAATCTATCTCTCACTGGTAAAATAAACCTAGCCTAAAAATTCTAGACTGTTCATGACTTTGACAGTGGGCAAATTTACAAAATCAGCAAGGGATCAAATACTTATTTCCTTCACTGTATTTCAGAGCTCAAATGAAAGAATGATGAGAGGGTCCCTCCTGCCTTTCTTCTTCACAAACAACTATGGCAAGTTGCCACTGGGACTGGGCTTTCAGTGGGGTCACTCTGTTGACTCTATTACTCTAGGATCTATTTATGGGGGGGTGCTTTTACTTAGGCCCCATATATGGGAGGCACTGTTATGACACTAATAATGGGGTCATTATGCTGGCATTATTAATGGAGGCTCTCTGTAGGAACTGTTATAGAGCAAAAAGGGAACAACTTTTAACAATGGTCAAGCAAAAAATATTCATCATACCATTTGTAATGTCCGTGGCTGCGGGCTGTCAGCTCCAATCCCCTCCTGACAGCCGCAGCCGCTCTTTCTCAGGAGACGCCAGCGCCTGGTTCCGCTCACCTCGGCTGGGTCCCGTGGGGTGCGCGCGCTCGTGCCCGCTCTTGAAGGGGCAGCGCGCGTACCGGACTTTTGATGAACTTTGACCCGTGGGTACCCTGGACTGTGGGAGGGGTCCAGCCCCCTGCTTCTATGCCTGGGCGTTCTTGAAGTTTCCTAGTTTGTCTATGTGATGGCCTCCTAGTGTGTTCCTGTTACCTTTTCCAGTTCCTGTTCCTTGCATTCCATACCATCCTGGTCGAGCACTGTGCTGTGCCAAAGTTGTGTCGTGCTGTATTCTATGTCTGACCTGCTCCACCTCGCCTGACGTCTACCTGCTGCCTAGTCCAAGCCCAGCCTGGCCTGCTGCTGTCTGAGCTGCCACAAGTACCTATACGAACTATAGACATTCACCTGTGCTCTGTTGGCCATCTGCCTTACCGCCAAGGCGGTACGGCCCAGTGGGTCCACAGACCCTTTGTGACAGTACGCTCAGGCCATGGACCCCACTGGACGATTCAAGACTGTGACGAGGTCTCAAGAGATGCGGGCGGATATGCTAGACCTCCGGTCTTGACAGGACCAGCTCCTCCAGGCGTTGAACATTCTTGCAAGTCGGCAGGAGGCACAAGTTGCTTTTCCTCCTACCACTCCTCCTGGCAATGTTGATCCTCAGACTACACCTCTTGGCAGTGTTGACCCGCGTGTGTCTTTGCCACTTCCTGACCGCTATGATGGAGAAGCAAGTACCTGCCGTGGATTTCTGAACCAGTGCCAGATCCACTTCAGCCTGTATGCTAGGAAATTTTCATCTGATGGCGCAAGGGTCGCTTTTATCATCTCTCTCCTCACTGGCAAGGCTCTTGCATTCGCAAAGCAGCCCCAAACCATGATGCTCCCTCCATGCTTGACAGGTTTTGGTGTTTGTGTGCAATGTTATTTTTCCTCTATAAACAGCATTTTGCATTTGCGCTAAAAAGTTACACTTTTGCCTCATCTGATCATAGAACATTTTCTCAGAATCATTGTAAACATCCAGGTGGTCAAGGGCAAACTTAAGATGGGCCACAAGGTTTGTTTGGACAGCAGCGGCTTGCTTCGTGGTGTCCACCTATGAACGCGATTCTTCGTCAGTATTTTTCTAATAGTGGACACATTAACACTGGTTTTGTAGTTTGTAGAGTCTTCAGCAAGTCTTTTGCTGTTACCCTTGGGTTCTTTCTTACCTCTTTCAGGATTCCCCGGTTTGCCCTTGAAGTGATCTTAACGGACCGGCCACTCTAAGGGAGAGTAACAACAGTTTGTTTCTCTATTCGTAGATAATTTGTCTAACCATGGATTGATATACACCCAGGTCTTTAGAAATGCTTTACGCTTCTTGTGCGGTCTTCTGAAGGTTGTTTGCCTCAAGGCATGGTTCACACTAATCAATCTTTCTTGAAAAGAACAAATATGTCAGTAACCATATTTTCTGTACCTTTAGTAAAAGCGGTAATCCCATACTAAAACGTTTTTTCATAAACTACCACAACCTTATTAAGAAGGTAGAAGCATGTCTATTATTGGGTCCTTGTATTCCACAACTTTTGGGGGGGGGGGGGTGCAGATCCTGAAATGGACAATCCAGGACAGGCGATTCACGTGATCCCCATTCCAATGGAATGATGAGTACACGTGGAAAAAATTGGGATCTATGTTGGCGCTGCTGCGTGGTAGGACAGGAAGAAATCCAGAGGCCGGGTGAACTTTGAAAGTTTTATTGCTATGCAACGCGTTTCAACGCCGAACTGGCGTTTTCGTCAGGCATGGTGAACACAGAAAAAAGAGACATGTATATATATACACAGAAGAGGTCATCTGATTGGAGCCAGTTCAGACTGGGCAATTAGGCAAAAAAAACACCAAAAACTCATGCAGGTCAGAGTTCAAGCGGTGCAGTCCAATGCAATGACATTTCATAGTATTTAATCAATAAAACACAATAAAAACCATAAGAAAGATAAAAGGCGAGTTGTCACTATAGAGAACTCTTATTTTGTTCTTATATGAAAATGTCGGGGGATGGATAAAAACATTTTGTGTGGGGGACGGCAATATTTTGTTATTGAATGGTTAACTGATAACATCAGAAGGGAACAGGTGGTGAACAAGTAGTAGATGTTTTGTTCATAGTTTGTTTATTTATTTAGAGCGTGGGACGTTTGTGTGTCTGAAATATGAGTGGTTACGTGTGAAGGTTGGATTTGTTACTAGTTGTCAAGGAGACCACCTACGTTACGGTGGCCGACGTGGTCCAAATCAAGATGGAACGCACGGTGACCCGCAAAACGCCAGAGGACGCCGATCTATGCAGCAGGAACAGTGGGAGATGAACAGAGAACGGGTTGCCGAGAAGAAGTAGGTAGATATAAATTGAATGTGAATGATGGGACTAAAATTAATGTTTTCATTGACATAGTGTTCCATATGGTAGTTTGCTTTTATTTCTATGTTTATTTTTGTTTTGATTTTTATTTTTATTAATTGGTTTAAGTCACTTAGAGCAAATGGAGTAGTTAGAGGGGTGAAGGTGGCATCAATGAATTTTGTTGGGGCAATGCCTGAATTAAAATAGTTGATTTGGCTGTCTAGATGAAGTGTGCATAACATTTGGATTAACTCTTAGAGTTACTGCAAGGGGAGGGGACCCTATCAGAGATCGTTGGTGCATTAGGGTTCGGGCATGAAACCGCAGAAGCACAAGGGGGGGGCGTTGGGGGTGGTTTTGGTTACAGGGCTGGGATGGTGAATTAGCTGGTTATTGATGGGAAATACGGGAGCAATTGTGTCAACCGGGTCCCGTAGTTACATATTTGGGCTGTTACACTGTACTGTGTTATGGGTATTGGCTGGTGTGATCCATAGGTTTTCCGATGTTTGGGATTGGTTTGATAGTTAGTCTAGGGATGACTCAGTGATGTCGTTAAGACCCAATGGGTATAGTGTGTTCATTTTAAAAATCCAGAAATTTTCTCTCTAACAAAATTTGTGCGTATTGTCAGATGTTTCTTTGTTCGGACAATACGCACAAATTTTCTGTCTAACCTCAAAGGCTCCTTCAAATGCGGACATTCACGCTGCCTCTGCTGCAACACCATTAGCCACAAAAAATACAACTACACTTCCACCGTCACCAACGAGACATTCACAATCCAAACACTTCTCAACTGTGGCAGCTCATATGTCATTTACCTTTTAGAATGCCCGTGCCAACTACAGTACATTGGTAGAACCACCCAATGCTTAAGAACCCGAGTCAATAATCACCGTTTCAATATTAACACTGGGTATCTCAAACACAGTGTATCCCGTCATTTCTCTCAGACACACGAATGCCAATCCAATAAAATTACAATAACACCCATTGAATACATTCACCCCGACGTCCCAAATAGATTTAACAAATTAAAACAAAGAGAAAATTTCTGGATTTTTAAAATGAACACACTATACCCATTGGGTCTTAACGACATCACTGAGTCATCCCTAGACTAACTATCAAACCAATCCCAAACATCGGAAAACCTATTCATCACACCAGCCAATACCCATAACACAGTACAGTGTAACAGCCCAAATATGTAACTACGGGACCCGGTTGACACAATTGCTCCCGTATTTCCCATCAATAACCAGCTAATTCACCATCCCAGCCCTGTAACCAAAACCACCCCCAACGCCCCCCCCCCCCTTGTGCTTCTGCGGTTTCATGCCCGAACCCTAATGCACCAACGATCTCTGATAGGGTACCCTCCCCTTGCAGTAACTCTAAGAGTTAATCCAAATGTTATGCACACTTCATCTAGACAGCCAAATCAACTATTTTAATTCAGGCATTGCCCCAACAAAATTCATCGATGCCACCTTCACCCCTCTAACTACTCCATTTGCTCTAAGTGACTTAAACCAATTAATAAAAATAAAAATCAAAACAAAAATAAACATAGAAATAAAAGCAAACTACCATATGGAACACTATGTCAATGAAAACATTAATTTTAGTCCCATCATTCACATTCAATTTATATCTACCTACTTCTTCTCGTGTTAGGGATCTGCCAGGTACTTCATCTAGCTACACTCCTGGGATTAATCAATCCACACCTGAGGCCAGACCTGTTCGACTGACACCTTCTCCCACCAACCAGGGTGGCAGGCTCAGGAGTGGGAGAGCCTATCGCGGCCTGGTCTCTCGGAGTTAGCTCCGCCCCTTGCCCTTTATTACCTGCCCTGTGCTCTCCCTCAGTGCTTGTAATTCTTTTGGATTCCTGGCCCCACTGCTGCTTGCTCCAGCCTGCTTCTGCCGTGCTTCTGCCTTGCTGCAGTTCTGCTTGACCTGCTTTGCTTGCCCTGGCTTGCTTCTGTCTCCGTGTCCGCTCGGGTGTACTCACTTCGTCCTGGTCCTGACTGTTCGTTCGCCGCCCCGTTTCCTCGTGGCGTTCCGTGGCTACTGCCCCTTCCCTTGCGTGTTCCCTGTTTGTCTTCCTGTGCACTTAGCCAGCGTAGGGACCGCCGCCCAGTTGTACCTCGTCGCCTAGGGCGGGTCGTTGCAAGTAGGCAGGGACAGGGCGGTGGGTAGATTAGGGCTCACTTTCCCTTCACCTCCTTCCTGCCATTACATAATTACAAGCCCTTACCTAGTCTACCATTTCTCCTACGCTGACGCTTTCATGGACCCCCTTGAGACCCTGACCCAGCAGATGCAGGGCCTCTCCCTACAGGTCCAGGCCCTGGCCCAAAGGGTCAATCAGGGTGACGCTGCTTTAGTAGTACCCCTCACCTCACCTCTAGAACCCGACCTCAAGTTACCTGACCGGTTTTCAGGGGACCGTAAGACGTTTCTCTCCTTCCGGGAGAGTTGCAGACTGTATTTCCGCCTAAAGCCCCACTCCTCAGGTTCCGAGAACCAGCGGGTGGGTATCATCATATCCCGACTCCAGGAAGGGCCCCAAGAGTGGGCCTTCTCCTTGGCTCCTGACGCCCCTGAACTTTCCTCTGTTGATCGTTTTTTCTCTGCCCTCGGACTCATTTACGACGAGACTGACAGGACTGCTTTAGCCGAGAGTCAGCTGGTGACCTTACGTCAGGGTAGAAGACCGGTTGAGGAATACTGTTCTGATTTTAGGAAGTGGTGCGTAGCTTCTCAGTGGAACGATCCGGCCCTAAGGTGCCAGTTTAGGTTAGGATTATCTGACGCCCTGAAGTATCTGCTGGTTAGCTACCCCTCGCCTGACTCCCTTGACCAGGTTATGGCCCTAGCAGTACGACTTGACCGACGTCTCAGGGAACGTCAGCTAGAACGCTTCAGTGTGCTCCCCTCTGACTTTTCTGCGATTCCCCCCGAGGTCCCGTCTCCTCGCCCCTCCACGGAGGACTCGGAGGTACCTATGCAACTCGGGGCCTCCATGTCCCCTCGACAACGTAGGGAGTTTCGCAGAATGAATGGTCTCTGCTTCTACTGTGGGGACGACAAGCATCTACTGAACACCTGTCCCAGGCGCAAGAATAAGAAGCCGGAAAACTTCCGCGCCTAAGTGATCATCGGGGAGGTCACTTGGGCGCACAGGTATTTCCCGTTAATGTGAAACGCAATAAAATTTTGCTTCCCTTTCAGGTCTCGTTTGCTGGCCGGTCTGCCACGGGCAGTGCTTTCGTGGATTCTGGCTCATCTGCTAATATCATGTCTGTGGAATTTGCTATGTCTCTAAAGATGCCTTGTATTGATTTACCTTATCCTATCCCTGTAGTAGGAATCGACTCAACACCCCTTGCTAATGGTTATTTTACTCAGCATACTCCTGTTTTTGAACTCCTGGTTGGCTCCATGCATTTGGAGCAGTGCTCTGTACTGGTGATGCAGGGATTATCGTCTGATCTGGTTTTAGGCCTTCCCTGGTTGCAGTTGCATAATCCCACATTTGATTGGAATACTGGGGATCTCACCAAATGGGGTAATGAATGTCTGATGTCATGTCTTTCTGTTAACTCTATTTCTCCCCGGGAGGAGGTAAACACACTTCCTGAGTTTGTTCAGGACTTCGCCGATGTGTTTTCTAAGGAGGCCTCCGAGGTGTTGCCCCCCCATAGAGATTACGATTGCGCTATCGATTTGGTGCCTGGTGCCAAGCTTCCTAAGGGTAGGATATTTAATCTTTCATGTCCTGAACGTGAAGCGATGAGGGTGTATATCCAAGAATGCCTGGCCAAGGGTTTCATTCGCCCCTCGACTTCTCCTGTAGGTGCTGGCTTCTTCTTCGTGGGGAAGAAGGATGGTGGTCTTAGGCCGTGCATTGATTATCGTAACCTGAATAAGGTCACCGTAAGGAACCAGTACCCACTTCCTTTGATTCCGGATCTTTTTAATCAGGTTCAGGGAGCCCAATGGTTTTCTAAGTTCGATCTACGGGGGGCATATAACCTTATCCGCATCAAAGAGGGGGATGAGTGGAAAACTGCGTTCAACACACCCGAGGGTCATTTCGAATACCTGGTCATGCCCTTTGGGTTGTGTAATGCCCCTGCTGTCTTCCAGAATTTTATTAATGAAATCCTGAGAGAGTACCTGGGTAATTTTCTTGTTGTGTACCTTGATGACATACTGGTGTTTTCCAAGGACTGGTCCTCCCACGTGGAGCATGTCAGGAAGGTGCTCCAGGTCCTTCGGGAGAATAATCTGTTTGCTAAGACTGAAAAATGTGTCTTTGGGGTACAGGAGATACCATTTTTAGGGCAAATCCTCACTCCTCATGAATTCCGCATGGACCCTGCCAAGGTTCAAGCTGTGGCGGAATGGGTCCAACCTGCCTCCCTTAAGGCGTTACAGTGTTTTTTAGGGTTCGCCAACTATTACAGGAGATTTATTGCCAACTTCTCGGTCGTCGCTAAGCCTCTTACGGACCTTACCCGCAAGGGTGCTGATGTCCTCCATTGGCCCCCTGAGGCCGTCCAGGCCTTTGAGACTCTCAAGAAGTGCTTTATCTCGGCCCCTGTGCTGATTCAGCCCAACCAAGAGGAGCCATTTATTGTGGAGGTTGACGCTTCCGAGGTGGGAGTGGGGGCCGTCCTGTCCCAGGGTACCAGCTCCCTCACCCATCTCCGCCCCTGTGCTTACTTCTCTAGGAAGTTTTCGCCCACGGAGAGTAACTATGATATTGGCAACCGCGAACTTCTAGCCATTAAATGGGCTTTTGAGGAGTGGCGGCACTTCCTGGAGGGGGCCAGACACCAGGTAACGGTCCTTACGGATCACAAGAATCTGGTTTTCCTAGAATCGGCCCGGAGGCTTAATCCTAGACAAGCTCGGTGGGCACTATTCTTTACCAGATTTAATTTCTTGGTTACCTATAGGGCTGGGTCCAAGAATATTAAGGCTGACGCTCTGTCACGTAGTTTCATGGCCAATCCTCCTTCCGAGAAGGATCCCGCTTGTATTTTACCCCCTGGTATAATCGTCTCTGCCACGGATTCTGATTTAGCTTCTGATATCGCGGCTGATCAGGGTGCAGCTCCCGGGAACGTCCCTGGGGACAAACTGTTTGTTCCCCTGCAATACCGGCTGAGGGTACTCAGGGAAAACCATGACTCCGCTCTATCTGGTCATCCTGGCATCTTGGGCACCAAACACCTCATTACCAGAAACTATTGGTGGCCTGGGTTGCCTAAAGATGTTAGGGCTTACGTCGCCGCTTGTGAGGTTTGCGCTAGGTCCAAAACCCCTAGGTCCCGACCTGCGGGCCTACTACGTTCCTTGCCCATTCCCCAGAGACCTTGGACCCATATCTCCATGGATTTTATCACCGATTTGCCTCCATCTCAGGGCAAGTCGGTGGTGTGGGTGGTAGTCGACCGCTTCAGCAAGATGTGCCACTTTGTGCCCCTTAAGAAGCTACCTAACGCCAAGACGTTAGCTTCTTTGTTTGTGAAACACATCCTGCGTCTCCATGGGGCCCCAGTCAATATCGTTTCTGACAGAGGGGTACAATTTGTTTCCTTATTTTGGAGAGCTTTTTGTAAAAAGTTGGAGATTGATCTGTCCTTCTCCTCCGCCTTCCATCCCGAAACCAATGGCCAAACGGAAAGGACCAACCAATCCCTGGAACAATATTTAAGGTGTTTCATCTCTGACTGTCAATTCGATTGGGTCTCATTCCTTCCCCTTGCTGAATTTTCCCTGAATAACCGGGTCAGTAACTCGTCAGGGGTCTCCCCGTTTTTCTGTAATTTCGGGTTTAACCCTAGGTTCTCCTCCGTCTCCCCTGGTTGTTCCAATAATCCTGAGGTAGAGGAGGTTCATCGGGAACTGTGCACTGTCTGGGCCCAGGTTCAGAAGAACCTAGAGGCGTCCCAGAGCGCACAAAAGATTCAGGCGGATAGTAGACGTTCTGCTAACCCCCGGTTTGTCGTCGGGGATTTGGTCTGGTTGTCGTCCAGGAACTTGCGCCTTAAGGTCCCGTCCAGGAAGTTTGCTCCCCGATTTATTGGACCTTATAAGATCATTGAAGTCCTCAACCCTGTATCCTTCCGTCTGGAGCTCCCCCCATCCTTTCGCATACATGACGTCTTCCATGCCTCCCTCCTTAAACGCTGCTCCCCGTCCTGGTCCCCCTCGAGGATACCTCCTGTTCCCGTTCTCACCCCTGAGGGGGTGGAATTCGAGGTGGCCAAGATTATGGACAGTAGGATGGTCCAGGGCTCCCTCCAGTACCTGGTCCATTGGAGAGGATACGGGCCGGAGGAGAGGACTTGGGTACCTGCCCGTGATGTTCACGCTGGGGTATTGATCAGGAGGTTCCACCTCCTCTTCCCCACTAAACCGGGTCCCCTTAGTAAGGGTCCGGTGGCCCCTCATAAAAGGGGGAGTACTGTTAGGGATCTGCCAGGTACTTCATCTAGCTACACTCCTGGGATTAATCAATCCACACCTGAGGCCAGACCTGTTCGACTGACACCTTCTCCCACCAACCAGGGTGGCAGGCTCAGGAGTGGGAGAGCCTATCGCGGCCTGGTCTCTCGGAGTTAGCTCCGCCCCTTGCCCTTTATTACCTGCCCTGTGCTCTCCCTCAGTGCTTGTAATTCTTTTGGATTCCTGGCCCCACTGCTGCTTGCTCCAGCCTGCTTCTGCCGTGCTTCTGCCTTGCTGCAGTTCTGCTTGACCTGCTTTGCTTGCCCTGGCTTGCTTCTGTCTCCGTGTCCGCTCGGGTGTACTCACTTCGTCCTGGTCCTGACTGTTCGTTCGCCGCCCCGTTTCCTCGTGGCGTTCCGTGGCTACTGCCCCTTCCCTTGCGTGTTCCCTGTTTGTCTTCCTGTGCACTTAGCCAGCGTAGGGACCGCCGCCCAGTTGTACCTCGTCGCCTAGGGCGGGTCGTTGCAAGTAGGCAGGGACAGGGCGGTGGGTAGATTAGGGCTCACTTTCCCTTCACCTCCTTCCTGCCATTACATCTCGGCAACCCGTTCTCTGTTCATCACCCACTGTTCCTGCTGCATAGATCGGCGTCCTCTGGCGTTTTGCGGGTCACCGTGCGTTCCATCTTGATTTGGACCACGTCGGCCACCGTAACGTAGGTGGTCTCCTTGACAACTAGTAACAAATCCAACCTTCACACGTAACCACTCATATTTCAGACACACAAACGTCCCACGCTCTAAATAAATAAACAAACTAAGAACAAAACATCTACTACTTGTTCACCACCTGTTCCCTTCTGATGTTATCAGTTAACCATTCAATAACAAAATATTGCCGTCCCCCACACAAAATGTTTTTATCCATCCCCCGACATTTTCATATAAGAACAAAATAAGAGTTCTCTATAGTGACAACTCGCCTTTTATCTTTCTTATGGTTTTTATTGTGTTTTATTGATTAAATACTATGAAATGTCATTGCATTGGACTGCACCGCTTGAACTCTGACCTGCATGAGTTTTTGGCGTTTTTTTTGCCTAATTGCCCAGTCTGAACTGGCTCCAATCAGATGACCTCTTCTGTGTATATATATACATGTCTCTTTTTTCTGTGTTCACCATGCCTGACGAAAACGCCAGTTCGGCGTTGAAACGCGTTGCATAGCAATAAAACTTTCAAAGTTCACCCGGCCTATGGATTTCTTCCTGTCCTACCACGCAGCAGCGCCAACATAGATCCCAATTTTTTCCACGTGCACTCATCATACCCAAGCGGTCACCTCGGTAACCGGCCCGGATCTGGCAGCAGCTCTTTCGTGGACTCCTTCATTCAACCTTCATAACCTCACGGTGAGCATATATTATCTTTATTTCTCACCTCCACCTTCTTTGATCCACACCAAGTGGCGCCGTGTTCTCTTGCCCTTTCTCTATTCCAATGGAATAAACTTTATTACCCATGATCCCCAGCGCGTCCCTGTATGGCGCATTCCTGTCCTACAGTCCTTCACAGTGAATGGTAATATGGGTTTCTCTGTTTTATTCAGTACAGTGGCATTCTTTGAAAAGAATGTGCCTAATAATAGGCAACTCTCCAGATTCTAACTTATGTCTCTGCAGTACAGGTATCCTGACAGTCAGAGGTCAGTGCTGCTGCAGAGGAAGGCTACACTGAACTCTCTCTGTCACAGTCAGAGTCAAAGTCAGAAAGGATCACCATTTAATGGGGAATGATCGAGTGAAGCCTGAAATGGACCAGCAATAATATCCAGCTGCACAACAGTCATGGTATTTTCCTGAAATTACTGCAAAACCACTACAAAATGCACAGATTTTCTAAAACATGGCATTCGCGGAAAAAAAAAACCATGATTTGTATTGTATGAATCCAAGTGTCTTGTGACACATATGAGGCTTATCGCAGTAATCTTCTGTAAGCGCCTGTCCTATGATGCTGTTCCTGGGGGGGGACAGCGGAAGCGGCACTAAGAGCTCCATTGAACATGCCCGCCCAGTACGTACAGGACAGACCTGCTGCACAGGCACAATACAGCAAACCTCTAATGGCCTGCGTTAAAAAATATATGAATCTGCGCATGCTCGTCCTGCTGAAAATGGGCTACAGCAGGACGTAGCCAGTGGCGACAAAATCTCAACAAAGTAGGATTTGGGGTACTTGGGGCAAGGATAACTTTTGAACGCTGCAAATTTGACTAATTTTATTACATTGTAAATAAAAATAATTTTTAAAATGCTTAATTGTGGGAATACCCCTTTAATAAGTAAAGCAACCGTGAAACACACACTTCCTATGTCATCTCCTTAATTGAAATACTTTTTGCCAATTAGCTTTTAGAGCTCTTTTCTCTATGCACTGTGGATGTTTACTCAATGTGCTTAATAAAATTAGTTTAGATTGTGTTTGTCTATATTTGTGATTTAGATAACAATCAGATCACATTTTAGCAATAATCAATGCAGAAATCCAGGAAATTCCAAAGGTTTCACTTACTTTTTCGTGCAACTGTATTATTCTGGTTAGACAAGGAATGGAAAACTTTGAGAACTACAGTATCCATTGCTCTCCTTTGGTATCACTTGCCAATTGGATAAATGAGTCAGCAAGAATAAGTACTTTGAGTTTCCAAAGAAAATGTTTACTTACCCGAATTTGATTCACATTCTTATTTGGAATACTTTTAATACGTCACAATTTAGTGATCTATTAACTTTAAATAGGGCAAGAATGTACAACGTACTGTGGGTAACTGTGCCAGTGCTTCTTTCTATCTTTTATATGAAAAGGCACTGTATATTTCCACTTAAATTGTACTACTGTTTACGTCATAGCACTGGCAACTGCTGACACCAACATTCTAATGGGACGTTTTGTTCTCCATATAAAATTCCGCAACATTTTCTATAGAAAAATAATACTTAAAAACCAGAAGTGTAAATTAATAATGTTCAAAGCCATTTACTGCTAGGTCAGTTATACAATATTCATACATGAACAGTGTAGAGTTAAAGTCATTCACATATAATTGGTTCAGTGCCTTTGGCTTGTACTATTTTCAGTGAACTATGCTGAATAAGGGTTTTATTTATTGAGACATTCTAGAACACAGACAAGGAACACAAGGTGAAAGATAAAGATATAGGCTACAGAGGGGACACTGCTAAAAAATGCCGAATACAAGCCATATAATGACCAGAAATAGTGTTAATCCTCGTGTACACACATATGACAGCTTATTCTGAAAAGTAGCCTGAACAGTTAAGTACGCTTTAAGTATCCTCCTTTCCCTTTAGAAATATCCATTTACATTAAAGGGTAACTGAACTTTCAAAAAACTTCTGACATGTCATAGTAACATGTCAGAAGTTTTGATCGGTGGGGGTCCGAGCACCGAGACCCCCACCGATCACTAAAATGAAGCAGCAGAAATGTTCGGGAGAGCGCTGAGCTGCTTCGGTTCTCAACAACTTTTCTCAGAAAGCCAAGCAATTGGTGTATGGGCTCAATAGAAAGTCTATGAGCCCGTACTCCAATTGTTTGGCTTTCCGAGAAAAAACGATCAGAAACTAAGTAGCTCAGCGCTCACCCAAGCACTTCTCTAAAGTATGGGAGCAAGAGTCCGTGAAAAGCAAAAGTACGGACATGTCCTATATTTTGCAGTACACTTCTACTGCCCGGAAACCTTCCTGTTTATATACGGGAAAGTGTCCGTTGTCAATAGAAGTGAATGTGTCTATAATTTCGGACCGCAATTACAGTCCGCAATTACGGACGATTTTTACGGTCGTGTGCATGGGGCGTAAGAAAGAGGCTGCCCAGGATCGAGCAAACCTGTTCACAGGCCCTATATAAAATGTACAGGGATTGTATTCATAGTATTAGACCAAAATGACAGTCAAATAATTCAGTTTACTGACCAGTAGGAAATGTAAGGTGGTTATTACACAGGTGTCACTGTCGTCATGAGTGCGAAAACATTCAGAAACTATTATAACACTTAGTGTTTAGATAATGGGTGAATAAGGTAATCTTACAAATATTGAACATGGGACGGTTGCTGCTAAAGCTCTGCAGTGAATAAAAGCAAAACCACTGGGAATGGTGTGAGAACAGTAGCTGTTAAAATTTTCAGAGTGTGGAGCGTTAGACCAAATATAGGGAGTGAACACAATGCCTGTGCTTATAAACAACTATCGAATGCTGGAGCTAGGCATTGTATTGGCAAATCGATGTGCAACAGGGAGTCAAATTCAGAGCTCAACCTTTCAACGTAAAGTGCAATGCCTGTCATTACAGCATATTGGGGGTGACCCAATAAAGAATTAGATACATTTTCATAATAAAGTAGCCACAGACTGTATACATCTAAATATATCAACTTAAGTAGAAAACACTATGCAAAATAGAATAGACTAGAAATAAATTAATCATCATTTTCGCTTGTACATATCTCATTAAAAACTGAAGCATAATGTAGATTTTGTCATTTCCATGGATCTAGGATTCATGCAGAAGCCAAAATTATATTGCCAGGCTAATGGTTTCCCTGTCACAATGCAAAATCTGGGCTTATCCGAAATAGATTTTTGCCAACATAACCTACCTGTCTAATTTCTAAAAGAACACAACTGGCCAAACACATAAGATTAGTATCGCCGGGAATGCGTACAAATTATTTAACCATCAACATGCCGGACTAAACTGGCAGATCAGGGAGATCGTTTTAAAAAAAATGTAAGCCAATAGTGGGTTTGTATAAAATCGTTCGATCATATCATACATATGGTTTTAGGACAAAAAAAACACAACCTGCCAGACAGTAGTCCGCCTTCTGATCTGACGATCGATCTTTTACAGTATCTTATGTGTATGGCCAACTTATTTCCTAATGGTGCCAATCAACTATACTTTGGCATCATGTTCACACTTCCAAAGAGAAAAGGAAATAAAATAGGCAGCCTTGCTGCCCTAAGAAGGCATTTATTAGGCCAAAATAGTTACTCATATCCTTTCCGACTCCTCAACACCGCAATGTCAAGATCCCTGTGACCACAATAAAAATCTTTCTCCCCTTTGGTTATGTTGGAAAGCATTGTGAAGACGTTATATTTACATTCATAGATATTCATTGTGAAAGACATATTCTGTGTACCAAGATCTGCTTATTGTTCTTTCCCCGTTTCATGTGGTTTAAAAATAAATTTTGGACACTAGAGATAGAAAGGAACAATTTGCATGTCTACATCCACTATCCCAGAATGAGGATTATATTCCTTGTAGTGTAGGTATTTGATGAAAGTGAGCATGTAAATAGCTTTTACATGTTTTAAGAAGGCTTTCATGATATTTTCATGTAAATAACTGAACATTTAGTGACTATTGTTTTATATGAATGTAACACCCCTTAATTAAGTCTCTAACGTAATATGGGTTTAATGTATCTCTTTCTTCTTACTTAGCGCAGTGCCTCCTCCTAAATCTTGATAGGAGCTTGTGAGGTATACAGAAGGGCTTGTCTCTTCTGTCCGGAAACCCCCGCCCAGCTTTATACCCATACACTATGAAGTTGTATACTAACAATGAAAGGTAACATGGAACTAGGAAACTATTTCATAATTAGATTTTTGAATAGGTAAAGTTACAACTTGGTTGTGAGTAACCAAACAAGGTAAAGGAATATAAGGGTATGTTCACACGGCCTATTTTCGGCCGTTTTTCGGGCCGTAAAGTCGGAAGCAGAATGCCTCCAAACATCTGCCCATTGATTTCAATGAGAAAAGGGCGTTCTGTTCCGACGAAGCGTTTTTCGCTGCGTTTTTTTACGCGTAAAAAAAGGCTGCAAAAAAGAAGTTCAGGACACTTTTTGGGAAGTTTTTGGAGCCGTTTTCCATAGACTCTAGTGAAAAAAGCTCCAAAAACGGCCGTAAAAAACGCAGCGAAAATCGCGAGTGGCACAAAAAACTTCTGTAAATCAGGAGTTGTTTTCTCTTGAAAACAGCTCCGTAGTTTGAGACGTTTTTGACTCTGCGTGTGAACATACCATAACATTAACAGAAATGTCGTAGTATACAATTCTCTCCCCCTGGCAGTTGGATACAACCTCCTAGGACATTCAGATAGGTGTAATGGTAACAATCGCACAAAATATTAATAGCGTGACCACGTTAATATAATAAACTCTATAGGATAATTTTGCTTATTCTCTCATACACAGCCACCGAACACTTTCTACCAATCTACTTATATGCGTGTGCACACTCTAAATATATGCAATAAACAATATATTACGCTACAGTCTGTTCATCAATATGTTGGGGCCCCGTTGCTGCAGATGTTGACAAGCTTTAGAAATCGTAGGTGCACTTAATAACAAGGGAAGGATTTGTAATTAGAACATTAGGTGAAGTAGTAGCTCTTGCTTCTTGAGAAATCCAATTCCGGCAGTTACAAAGCCGTGAATCTTTATTTATCACTGTAGATTACTCACTCTTTTGTTGACCTAGAAATCAGGCTTGGTTCAGGCCTCCAACGGCCTCCAACTATGTGCAGTATCGGTTTAGTGTTAGTTTACAGGAAGAAAAAATGGAAGGACCCTCTTCTGATGACCACCCTGAGATAAGACTCCTCTCAGGAGATCCACTAGTGTTGGAGAATCGCTTCTTCACTCAGCCTTTCCGCTTTCTCTCTCAGACGTCCATCTTTCCAGTCTTGCTGGAGATGGCCGTCTCTCCTCCAAAAAATCTGTTACACATCTAAATGTCAATTATTTATTTCAGTGGCAGTTGCTTGGCTCCAGCTCACTGCCCCAAAGAGAGTTGGGTAATGTAGTTCTGCCAATTCCATACACCAATGACTGGCCGCAGCAGCGCCTGTATTTCACCATCAACTTATTATAGGGGTTACATCAAGTTTATTGACCACTCTAATGCTAGTTAGTTTCTATAGGGATACAATTTTTAGATAGCTATGAGCCTTTTTTTACGTTCCCCCTGTACTGTTAATGTGCTCAGTAGGTGGCATATAGAAAAACACATGCAAAATTAGATCTTTCAGAATTTTCTTTATTCAATTAAGATCAGTTGAAGAAGAATAAGACATACAGCAAAAAAGTATAAAAGTATGGCGACGTAAGTTGTATTGCTGAGAATACATTATAAATAACTTGGAAGCTGTTATTGTCTTTTGGGAGCAATGATTATGTACTCCATATGTTCCACATGTTGTTCATAAGTTCAGCTTGTCGTGCTGTAGATTTTATTTCTATGGCCTGTTTTAGTTGTACTCAATAACAAGCAACATTGCCATTGCCTTAGATGACTTTTATGTAATACTCGCCTATGCCAAATAAAGCTTTACAGCTTCCATTTTGTACAGTTGGAACTTTCAAGCCTATAATCCACAGATTATGAATATGTGGTTTAGATTTTAGCACCTGTTGGTAAATCTTATTTTGGAAGATACAATTATAATGGAAAGAAATTAAGTAACAATATAATGCTAGGTCTGTCTGTGTTCCTGCGTTACTGTACTGTAGACTAATATGACCTTGACCTTTACAGTGCTATTAATGCCTACAATAATTAAGTATGTATACTGAAATTATAATAGCTCCGAATTACTGTGCACAGAGTGTTCCCTGCAGAGTGTACAGTCATTTTCTCATATATAAAAACTATATTTTGGATGACAAAGGTATCGTTCACATCAGCGTCGGGGTTCCGTTCATCGGTTCTGTTAGACCTTTCCGTCAGGGGAACCCATCAATGGAAAGCCAAGTGGAAACCATAGCTTCACTTTGCATTACTATTGATTTCAATGGTAATGCATGGTTTCCATTTATCTCCGCTCCATAAGGTTTCCAACTACGCTATTGTTTCCGCCAAAAAAATGGAAACCTTACGGAATGGAGACAAACGGAAAGCATTGGCAACTGTAGCATTAAATTTGAAATCAATGGTAATGCAAATAGAAGCTGTGGTTTTTTCATAGACGTAGTGGCATGAAGGCTGTTTTTTTACGCTATTGATTCCGTAAAAAAAAACAGAAACCTTACGGAACGGAGACAAACGCAAACCATTTGCAAAGGAAACATTACAATTGAAATCAATGGTAATGCAAACGGAAGCTATGGTTTCCGTTTGCCTTTCCGTTGATGGCTTCATCTGATGGAAAAGTGTGACGGAAGCCATTAAGGGAACCCTTACTGTATCAATAATGCAGTCAATTTAGAAGGCGGTGTGCAGAGAATTGCATCACTGATTTCTAGCGCTTCAAGGGGTGTTGCAAGACCCATGCATATGTCCCCCCCTCTCACACAAAAAATGACCTATATATATATACAGTTATTAAACCATACCACTATACCAGATTAAATATTACCTACATACTGTTACTGAACACAACCCAATATTATAAGACCAATATTATCAATAATAATACAATATAAGGTCCAAATAATGCTGCCACACCATAACCACATAGTAATTGAATAATACCCCCATACAGTTACAGAATAATACCGCCACACCATAACCACATAGTGACTGAATAAGACCCCCATACTGTTACTGAATAATACTGCCACACCATTACCACATAGTGACTGAATAATACCCCCATACTGTTACTGAATAATACCCCCATACTGTTACTGAATAATACTGCCACACCATAACCACATAGTGACTGAATAATGCCCTCATACTGTTACTGAATAATACCGCCACACCATAACCACATAGTGACTGAATAATACCATCATACAGTTACTGAATAATACCGCCACACCATAACCACATAGTGACTGAATAATACCCCCATACTGATACTGAATAAAAACCACTATACAAAGACCAATATTACCACCATATAGTGACCATACAGTGGAAGATTCCAGTTATACACAGGAGCTCTGCAGATTATATAAGTCATTACAGCACATTTATATCTAGTGACTCACAGGTGATGTCTTCTCTGATTAGTCGTTCACTTTCCCTTTTTTTCTCCATCCGGCCCAGATCACTGTGAGGATTGATTCCAGCCACGGCTCGTCTCTGCAGAATTTGACACACAGACATGTTGGTTTCTCACTTTTCCAGCACCCCCCACACCTATACGCCATACTCTAAACAGCCTCATAATTCCCAGTGCCCCAGATGGTAATAATGATCCTTCAGTACTCAACACAATAAAAGTGCCTCAATAATAACTGTGCCCCCTTTGTGCCTCCACAGTATTAATACCCCCTTTGTGCCTCCTGCAGATAGCGCCACACACAGCCCTCTGTAGGCAGTGCCACACACACAGCCCCCTGTAGATAGCGCCATGCACAGCCCCCTTTAGATAGCACCACACAGCCCCCCTGTAGATAGCGCCATAGTTCACTCCTTGTATATACTGCCACACAACACCCCTAGTACATAGTGCCACAGAGCCCACCTCTTGTATATAGTGCCAAACAGCCCCTCTTGTATATAGTGCCACACAGCCCCCTTGTATATAGTGATACACAGCCCCCTTAGCAGATAGCGCCACAAACAGACCCCTGTAGATGGCGCCACACACAGACCCCTGTAGAATGCACCACACAGCCCTCCCCTTGTAAATAGTGCAAAACATCCCCCCTTAGTTGATAGTGCTACACTGCTCTTCTTCTGTTTAGTGCCACAAGCTCCTCCTTGTATATAGTGCCACACAGCCACCCTCCCTGTATATAGTGCCACACAGCCCCCCCTTGTATAAAGTGCCACACAGTACCCCTTGTATAAAGTGCCACAATCCCCCCTTGTATATAGTGCCACTCCCCCCCTCACTTGTATATAGTGCTACACAGCGCCCCTCTTGTATATAGTGCCACACAGCATCCCCGCTTGTTTATAGTGCTAGACAGCAATCCCCCCGATATATTGCCACACAGCCCCCCCTCATCTTTTGTACTTACCATGCCCCGTTCCCACGACGGACGGAGTGCTGAACAGGCTCCGGTCGGGATGCATGCGCAGACCAGCGTAATGCAGTGACGTTATCACGCCGGCCTGCGCAGGGAGACTTCTCAGCGACTTATAGATTGCAGGCCTAACGTTGCATGCAGCCTATAGTATTTATTTTTATTTGCGTCCTGAAGATGCAGATACAAGTGAATGTGGCTGTCACTTACACTGGGGCCCCCTTTGTTGCTAGCGACGCCAACGGGCATGAGGGGGCCAGTGCGGTACAAACCGCTCTTAATGAGTTATAAATCATACTTTAGACCTGATTTAGTTGTTTATAATTTATTTCTAACATAACCCTCCCTCACCCCTCCTTTTTTTTTTCTGCCAGGAATCGGTATGCCACAAGTATGGATCATCAAGCATTCGTATATTCATTTTACTTCCTTCCGCACAGTGTGGCGCCCACTTGGCTCCAATCTGGGTTTGGTCCATGCTGATGTGCATTCAAGAGGTGTCAGGGGCCTACGGTGGGTACAGTCGTTACCCGAAATTGTGTCAATTAGCAGAGACGCTGTTTCCCCGGTAGTTGTAATTATTCATTCCGGGAGTAACGACCTCTGCCAAGTAAAGCTGACCGAACTCCTCTCCCTATGCCCTTTAGTTTGGTCGGAAGTAGTGGCTCAGACAGTTTGGGGGGGGGGGGGCGCAAGAGATTTAGCAGCTTTGGAAAGGGCGAGAAGGTTACTTAACAAATTCTTTGTCTCGCTTCGTTCGCTCAGTTGGCAGTTTTGTGCTCCGCCACAGGTCATTGGAGGGCGATAATTGCCCTGACCACGTTCACCTGAACAATATCGGTTTGGATATATTCTTGTTAGACTTACAAGGAGGGGCCGAGCGTGGACTGTCATTGCTTAGTGGGGTTGTTCGGGGGAACTAAGTAGGTCTCTCGGTTTCCCTCCTGGTTTATGGTCAAGAAGGTGACGTTAGTACCCTACATGCCTGCTGTTTGACACTGGTTGATTTGCATCACAGGAACTAAGAGGACAACATATCGGACAAAGCCTTTAGGCCAACATTTCTAAATATTTTTATTTGTTGATATGTTAATAATAAAGCTGTGGCCACTTCCACTTTCTACTACACAAGGTGTCCTGTTTTTAGCGTATGGGCATTGACAGTTCAGGTTGGTAAATATCCTTGCAGTCTTGTAAGCACAGAAACACATAGGGAGAGTGCCAGGGACTGTAAGGAGATGAAGAGGAGGGGTTAATAAATTGGAGAATGCACATGAGCAGGATTGGTTATTGCTTAAATAGTTGGGTGTGGTATAAGATATATAAGGAAGGGTTCAAGGTCATAACACCCTCTTACCTTCTGCTCCAGTGAAAGGTACACCCGCCCGCCCTGCCCTGCCCTGTGATTGCATGATTGATTACTTTCTTTATTTTGAATTTTGAGTATAATTTGGATCAGGGCCGGCCTTAAGGGAGTGCGACATGTGCGAGTTCACAGGGCGCTGCAGCCTCCCAGGATGTAGGGGGCGCCACTGTGCAGGCCGTTTGAACTCTATATTCTGTGTTCCTCGTTACACACTGAGGAAGCAGAGAAGAGGAGGAAGCTGTACTCAGAGAACTATGCCGGTGTGCAGTGGCGGATTATCATATGGGGGCGGTTCGGGCGGCCACCCGGGGCCCACGGCACATAGGGGACCGCACATCATTTAAAAAAAACACATTGCAGCGCGCTAGCCCCGCTAATGTGGAGGAGTGGCGGGCTGAGCGGGAACAGGGCCGCACCGTCCGCCCTGCTGCCTCTCTGAGGGGGTGGTGGCGCAGCTGAAAACCAGCCACTGCCACCCCCTCCTGCACTAATTGTACCTGCGTCTATAGAACGCAGGTACAATTACATGTATAAGCGCTGAATGGCCGGGTACATTCCGTGTCCAACCATTCAGCACCTTACAATGATGCTGATTGGCAGGGCAGAATGAGTTGTCCCGCCAATCAGCGCCTTTCAACTTTCTGAAAGTCGCTGATTGGCGGGGGAAGTCATTCTGCCCTGCCAATCAACGATGGTACGTCATCGCACAACTTCCATTGTTGAAGGGCGCTGATTGACGGGGCATGTTATTCTGTTCTGCAATCTGCGCCTTTCAATGACGCAAGCGGCTTGATGACGACATGCTCAGAAGAGAGCAGGCCTGCATTGACACAGGACGGCGTGGGAACTGGATCACGGTAAGTATGTAAATTTGTTGTTTTCAACTAAACAGTGTGGGCAGCATTATCTACAGGAGGGGGGCTATATTTGGGGCACAATCTATAGGGGAGTCTTTATGTAGGGAGTTATATGTAGAGCACCATCTACAGGGGGCTATATGTGGGTCACAATCTACAGTGGAAGCTTTATGTGGGACACAATCTACAAGGGGACTATATGTAGAGCACTATATACAGGGTGCGCTATATGTAAAGCGCAATCTCCTGGGGGCTATATGTGGGGCACAATCTACAGGGGAGGCTTTATGTGGTACACAATCTACAGGGGGACTATATGCAAGGCAGGGGGAGCTATAAGGTAGAGCGCTATCTTGAGGGGACTATATGTAGAGTGCTATCAACTGGGGGCTATATGTGGGGCACTATCTACAGGGAGCACTATGTGTGTGTGGGGGACACAGTGTATGGTGCTATTATAATCAGGGACACAGTGTATGTCGTTATTATAATTAGAGGTGCAGTGTATGGTACTATTATATATCGGGACATATTTTGCGGCACCATAATAACTTTATCTTTGTTTATAGAT
Source organism: Rhinoderma darwinii (assembly GCF_050947455.1). Classification (NCBI taxonomy): domain Eukaryota; kingdom Metazoa; phylum Chordata; class Amphibia; order Anura; family Rhinodermatidae; genus Rhinoderma; species Rhinoderma darwinii. The sequence goes on along the minus strand of NC_134690.1, from coordinate 271,392,746 downwards.
GCAGAAATGTTTGAAAAGTGAGAAGCCCAAGACATCTGAGCGGAAAACTGCAGAAATGGGTCGTGGCCGGGAGAAATCATACAGGTCTGGACCAAATGGAGAAGAAAAGAGAAAAAGAAGAACTAGAATCTGAAATGAAATCATCGGTAAGTCACTTAATGTAAATTTTTATTCTGCCTCTAATAAGTACTGTAGTCACTGTTTGATCTGTAGCGAGATGATGGGTGGTATGATATTTATTTTTGTGAAACCGCAACTCCCAGCATATCCTTACGATTGTTCGGGCCATGCTGGGAGCTGTAGTTTTATCCATACAAACCTATACAGCAGTGCTGGTGCTGGATATATACACTGAGCTTGGTTCTGGGGTTGTATTTGTGTACTGAGCATTGTTCTGGTGTTGTATTTATGTACTGAGCTTGTTTCTGGAAGTATATATGTACTGAGCTTGGTTCTGGGGCTGTATATATGTGCTAACCTTGGTTCTGGGGCTTTATTTATGTATTGAGCTTGGTTCTGGGGCTTTATTTATGTACTGAGCTTGGTTCTGGGGCTGTATTTATGTACTGAGCTTGTTTCTGGTGTTGTATATATGTAGTGAACTTTGCTCTAGTACTGTATATATGTACTGAGGTTTGTTCTGGTGATGTATATATGTACTGAGCTTGGTTCTGGTGTTGTATTTATGTGCTGAGCTTGGTTCTGGTACACTGTTTCCATAAGTCCCATAGAACTGAATGGTAGTTACGGAAACAGCGTAGCTCCCATGCTACGCTGCTTCCATAACTGCCATTCACTACTATGAGTTACGGAAAGTCCATGGTCAGGAAGTGGTGGAGATGCAGCCATAGCAGAAAGAGGTAGAACAGGGTTTAGGGGGACCGGTTCTAGAGATAGATGTGAGTCCCACCTCTGGGAACTGCACCAATCTGACAGGATCCACAGGATATGTCATACATTTCTCTCACAGGAAAACCCCTTTAAAGTGTAACTAAACTTCTAAAAAAACTTCCTACATGTCATAGTGAAATGTCAGAAGTTTTGATCGGTGGGGGTCCGAGCAATGAGACTCCCATGGATCGCTAAAACAAAGTGGCAGAAGCGCTCAGGTGACCGCTGTGCCGCTTAGTTTCTGATCTGCTTTTCTCAGAAAGCCGAGCAAGCGGTGTACGGACATACACCACTCCGAGAAATGGCGAACAGAAGCGAAGCAGCGCAGCATTCAATAGTGCGCTTCTGCTGCTTCACTTTAGTGATCGGTGGGAGTCTCAGTGCTCGAACCCCCACCGATTAAAAGTTCTGACATATAACTATGACATGTTAAAAGTTTAGTTACACTTTAAAGAGAGGTGTTATAATTTTTTTATTATTATTATTATTATTATTATTCTTTTTTGTTCTTTAATAAAACAGTATCAGTGTGATTAGTGCAACTTTCTAAATACTTTTTTATTAAAAATATTTTTTTCTTTTTGAGATACAGCTGCTTTGTATCCTTAATACAGAGCAGCTGTATCTAGTGCTAAACCCTGGTCAGTGGCACTGATGGGTACAGTGTAAGCGGCTTTGGGGGGTTGAATTGCCTGTGAGAAGGAAGGAGGGGGCCCAAGTTGTGTCAACAGCCCAGGACCCACGGTACACTTAATCCGTCACTGCCTGTGTGTTATCTGTGGTGTTACATAGGACTGCAAGTAACATCTACATTATCTGTGCTGTGTTTTTATATATATATATATATGTGTGTGTGTGTGTGTGTGTGTGTGTGTGTGTGTGTATGTATACATGCCTCCTGTATGTGTGTGTGTGTGTGTGTGTGTGTATACGTATACATGCCGTGTGTGTGTGTGTGTGTGTGTGTGTGTGTGTGTGTGTGTGTGTGTGTGTATATATATATATATATGTGTGTGTGTGTGTATACATGCCTCGTGTGTATGTGTATGTATGTATGTATACATGCCTCCTGTGTGGGTATATACATGCCTCATGTGTTTTGTGTGTGTGTGTGTGTGTGTGTTTACATGCCTCATGTGTGTGTATATGTACACATGCCTCCTGTGTGTGTGTGTATGTGTGTGTCTATGTATACATGCCTCCTGTAAGTGTGTGTATACATGCCTCCTGTGTGTATATACATGCCTCCTCTGTGTGTGTGTGTGTGTGTGTGTGTGTGTGTGTGTATACATGCCTCCTGTGTGTGTGTGTGTGTGTGTGTGTGTGTGTGTGTGTGTGTATATACATGCCGTGTGTGTGTGTACATGCCTCGTGTGTGTGTGTGTGTGTGTGTGTGTGTGTGTGTATGTTTAATGGCTTGTGTGTGTGTTTGTGTGTATGTGTGTGTATACATGCATCGTGTGTGTGTGTGTGTATACATGCCTCCTCTGTGTGTATATGTATACGTGCCTCGTGTGTGTGTGTATATGTATACATGCCGTGTGTGTATACATCCCTTCTGTGTGTGTATATGTATACATGCCTCGTGTGTGTGTGTGTGTGTGTGTGTGTGTATTCATGCCTCCTGTTTGTGTTTGTGTGTGCTTATGTATACATGCCTCCTGTGTGTGTATACATGCCTCGTGTGTGTATGTATACATGCCTCCTGTCTGTGTGTGTGTGTGTGTGTGTGTGTGTGTGTGTGTGTGTGTGTGTGTGTGTGTGTATGTATACATGCCTAGTGTGTGTGTGTGTGTGTGGGTGGGTGTGGGTGTGGGTGTGTGTGTGTGTGTGTGTGTGTGTGTGTGTGTGTGTGTATACATGCCATCTGTGTGTATGTGTGTGTGTGTATGTGTGTGTGTGTATGTGTGTGTATACATGCCTCCTGTTCGTGTGCGTGTGTGTGTGTGTGTGTGTGTATGTATACATGCCTTGTGTTTATGTGTGTGTGTGTGTATGTATACATGCCTCATGTGTGTGTGTGTGCGTGCGTGTGTGCGTGCGTGCGTGTGTGTGTGTGTGTGTGTGTGTATACATGCCTCCTTTGTGTGTGTCTATTTTCTTCATGTTGCAGATGTCACAGCTGGCGGGTTTACGGTCCAGAAGGTGGAGTTAGTACCCTACATGCCCACTGTTTGACAGCAGTTGATTGGCATCACAGAGGACAACGAAACGGACAAAGCCTTCAGGCCAAGATTTCTAAATCGGTTTATTTGTTGATATGTTAATAATAAAGTTGTGACTAGAAAAAAGTAGAAAAAACAACAAAGCGCACAATAGTGCATGAAACTGTGATTTGCACTTGTGAACAAGGTGTTAGTGGTGCTCACCTGGTGCGGTTATGCTGGGAGCATAACATCCAGTATAGCAGAATCCAAATAAATAGCCTCCACGGTATATTGGTAGCAGGATCAGGTTGCAGCACAGGACCCGGTTTGAGAACTTAGGCAAAGAAGTCTCAATGTGGATATGAAGGAATAAAGGAAAAAACGGGTGCGGTAGCGCATGGAAAGCACCCGTTTTTTCCTTTATTCCTTCAATAATAAAGTTGTGGCCACTTCCACTTTCTACAGATGAAGCCATCTTTAACTTGATTCTGAAAACTTGCTGCAGCGTGATATCACACAACAAAAGCCATTGAAAAGTCATTGAAAAAGTCTAGATAAGAAATCTAACCATTGTTTATTTAATGCGTTAAAATTCAAGGTAAAGACGGCTACATCTGTACCACACAAGGTGTCCTGGCCTTGTCAGTTCAGGTTGGTAAATAGCCTTGCAGTCCTAGGTAGCATGGAGTATGCTGCCACTGAGTATAATTTTTTTTGTGTCTACATCACAACAAATTTATCTTTAATGTGATCTATTTTGTACCTATGAAATAGACAAACAGCTAACTGAAAACTGTCTCAAGTCAAAATAGGCCAATATCTGCCTCCATCACTTCAAGTTCACAAAATACTGCATAGACTTCATTATTGTGCCATTTTTTTACTGTTCCTTTCATACTTAAGGCCCTGTGCACACGACCGTGCCCCGTGCACACGGCCATGCCCGTGCTGCGATTGCAGAGCGGTTGGCCACCGATGGCCACGGACAGCCGCCCGCATTTTTGATCCGTGCTCCCATAGAAAGTATGGGAGCTTGGCCCCGTAAAAAGCAAAAGATAGGACATGTCCTATGTTTTGCGGTACACTTCTACGGCCGGGACATCTTCCCGTAGATAAACGAGAATGTGTTCCTTGGACAATAGAAGTGAATGGGACCGTAATTGGGCAATTTTTACGGTCGTGTGCATGGGGCCTTACAGATAGACTTTTAGATCATTGTCATGTTCACAGCAGGATCGACAACTAATACAAACTCTGAGGTCATCCTCTGAGATTTGTTGTTGTAGATACTGTATTACGATCTCAGGTTAAAAAATTATATAGATAGATTACCAATAGAAGTCGCCAATAGAAGCGGTATAAATGTGCATCAAGACATTGAAAAGAACTTAAACAAAACAAAACGGTTTATTCTAATAGAGCTAACTGTATATTTAGCTGAAACAGGGAAGACTATGATGTGATGACACGTGTCCAGGAAGCTTGCTGTGATTGGCTGCATTCCAGAGGGTAAGTAAATGTTACTTTACTCCAAAGGTCCTCACCATCAATATGTGAAAAATTAAATAGCCAAAAATATTTAGTAAAAGTAGTATTTACATTTTTTTTCCAATAATAAGGGGCATGATAAGGGAAAAAAGTTGATTTTTATTTTTGCAACTTGAAACTTTGATTGTTTTATTTTTCAAAAACATGTTTTTCACTTTTTTTTAGTCCCACTAGGGGACTTTAAGGTCCAACTACCTGATTGCCAGTATAATACATTGCACTGCTTGTGCAGTCTATTATACCTGTCAGCTTTACCTGTCAGTTTTACACCGACGGCAGCTTAATAGGCTTCCGTACATGGAAGACCTGGAAGACATTGTTAGGCTTCCTGGTTGCCATAGGAACCACCAGGCGACCGATGGGGTACATAGGGAACCCCCTCTGCATTTAAGGCATCTAAAGGGTTACAGCAGGATGTCAGTTGTAATATACTGCTGCTGATGGTGCGGGGTCAGCTTCTGACCCTGCGCCATCAGTTTTCCCTAACTATATGGAAAATTGTGGGAAGCCCTTGCTGACCAAGATGTACAGTTAAGTTAAATGTCGGCAAGGGTTTAAGGGTGGATTCACACGTGGCAGATTTTGTTGTAGAAATTTCTGCGAATGAAAATCAGTTACATTTATCTGAATAGAACTTTCAGAAATCTATGGGTTTGCTGCAGAAATAGCCCCATTCAGATGAACGAAACAAAATTTGCAACATGTGAATCCACCCTTATACGGGATACTCATTTTTGTGAAATTTTACAAGGGTACAGTTCCATTTAGTGAAATCGGCATGGGTCCCCAACCGCGCCCACATGCGGAGGCGAGTGGTCTCATGATTTACCGGTGATAACCAATGAAATCTTGTAGCCATTCGCTATAGACAGCGAGCGTGGCTTCGGCCACATGCGGGTGCCGCTTTGTGGGACTGTACCCTAAAGTGCAGAGCAAAGTGCAAACAAAATTCAAAACTTACATTATGATTCATATGATGAAACCATCTCTTTTATGGGAAACATACGAAGAGTATTTTTTTTAACTAATTCACCATGGTGATCATATATATGCAGAGAACCTGCACTTAACCATCTGTTTCCCGGATGACTTACAGAAGCCTGAAAAGGGTATCCCATTTCCTTACAGAGTTTCAAGCATTAATGAGACAGGAAGGAAGGGGGCTTTAAAAAGAACACCAGGATCACATTGAGGGGCAGGCACATGCTAGGAAATGTGTCAGACACAAAGCCACTTTAGTACAGTGTTGAACTCGCTGGGCTTTCTATCCATGAATCCACAGCAGGTGGAAATATATCAAATCTAACTTATATTGAGTCTGTAACAATCCAGAATGAACCATGTGCTCAGAGATAACAGTCATTCCAACATGGAATAAGAAGGGTTGTAAACAAATCATAATATCCCTTGCGCCGCAGATAGTTTTCTTTTTTTAATTTTTGTTTTTTCCTCCCCGCCTTCCAAAAGCCATAACTTTTTTATTTTCCGTCGAAAACTTGCAGGATGGTTGTAGTTTTTAATGTACCAAATAATGTATTGGGAAACATTAAAAATGTAGTTGTGGGATGCAATGGAAAAAAACAAAAATTCCTTCATAGTTTTTCTGAGACCCCCTTTTTTTTTTTAAAAAAATTGTCGATGGAGCTTTGTGAAGGATTGTTGTTTTATGGCATTCGCCCTGCAGGTCTAATAATGTTATATTGTAATATTTCAGACTTGTACAGACATGACGATACCAATAATGTTTAATTATTATTTTTTTTTTACATTACTTTAGGGATAAATGAGAAAAGGTATTTAGTATTAGTAAAACTTTATTTAACTATTTAAAAGAAAAAAGAGTTTGTCCCACTAGCGGACATGAACATGCAAGAGTTTAGCGTCCTTCTCATAAGGCTTAATAAAAAGACGAAGATGGCAGACCTGGAGGCCATCATTAAGCCCCCAGGATGCAATGACAACAAATGGCAGCCCGCAATCGCATTGCGGTGGTCAATGCGGTGACAGAGGGGGTCACCCCTCTGTCTAATGGCTTAGATGCAGCTATTGCTATTGACCGCAAGCAGTTAAATGGCTGTGGTCAGAGTTGTCTTAACCAGTGAGCCAGCTTCACACTCCATCCTACTGAATATGACGTACAGTAAATTTATGTCAAATGTCAGTAAGGGAGTAAATATGTAAACACAACATAACTACCACTTGCTTACATAGAATATTTTGTATGTCTACTTTCCATTTTTTAGAATTGTTAATTCTATTGCTTTACTAACTGGATACCAGAGGCGGGATTCAAACTTTTAACAACAGGTTCCCTAACTGGATGACAAAGATATACGTGCGTGAGTGAGGGGGGTGTGGTGTAGTGCGCCACAGTAAAAAAATATCCCTACCTCAATAACCAAATAAAATAATGACAATAATTCAAACACACTGTATATTAATGTGAAATGTAAATTAATATTATTAGAAGATACAGTAATTTCCTATAAATTATCCAAACTTGTGTGCCCCCTCCAAGGCTAGAATTGAAAAGGTAACTAAGCTTTTAATTTTTTTTTGACATGTCATAGTGACATGTCAGAACTTTTGATCAGTGGAAGTCAAAGCACTGAGACCCCCACCGATCGCTAAAATGAAGCTCATAGGTGAGCGCTGTGCCGCTTAGTTTCTGATCGGCTTTCCTCGGAAAGCTAAGTGAGCAGTGTATAGACTTTTTATTGAGCCCGTACAGCGCTCTGAGGAAAGCCGGAGAAAGCCAATCAGAAACTAAGCAGCACATGGCTCACTCGAGCGCTTCTGCTGCTTCACTGTAGCGGTTGTGGGAGTCTCAGTGCTCGAACCCCCACATATCAGAACTTCTGACATGTCGCTATGACATGTCAAAAGTTTTTTAAACGTTTAGTTACACTTTAAACTGGTTTGCGACACAATAAATACATACAAACATACCCACACTTACTAGATTACACTATGGACCTATATGTGCACATTCAGTACCATAGAGGTATGCAGTCTATTTAGTTATGTTGTGCACCATGTAATAGCAGGGGAGTTCTGTCTTAAAAATGTGGATACAAATTAATTCAGGGAAGGGGGACCGGGTCAGCATCCCACCGCTCCTTGGTTTTATAAATTGATGGAATCAACTTTTATGTATGAATATGTCATTGCGGCAATTGAAAAGAAAAAACATAATCCATTTCAGAAAACTCCAGCCCAAGTGCTTTGGTCCCCTCACTACTCTCTATGTGTAGAGAAAGAGAGGGAACAATATTTCCGAACACCACAAAATGGCAGAATATTGCCCGGGTAACATCTACACTGCATTATCTCACAGACCCAATTAAAGGCCGAATAATTTGCAGATAAATTAGAGGCATGTTTTATCTGCTAATATACATCTTTTTCGATCTTTAGTGGATTCTTATGATGCCCATGTGGACCATTATGTCTTCTTTTCCTAAACAAGTAATAAAGATCGATTCACTAAATAGTATTAGGTCAATTATGAACTAACATGGGGGCAGTGAAACAACGTAGATTATATGCAAAAAAAATAATAAATACTAAAAACTACTCACGCATATAGAGGACGAACAATGGAAGCTTTATTGAGTAACTGCTAGATGGTCTTTTGCAGTTCTTGGAAAAGCAGATTTAGGAAAGCGGTTTAAATTAATCTGAGAGGCATAAAACAGTGCAATTTACTTAATCCGTCTGGGAAATTTCTATATGATGCTTCATTCTTGCTCAAGGTTACCACATATACAATTCAGGGTCAAATCTAACATTTTGATAAGCATAAACACATAATGTGTAAAATATGACATGCTGAATTTATGTGTTTTTGGTGGGACTTTGCTTTTTTATGCGTTGATGGTGGGACTACCGCCTCACCTAGGCAGGTCAGATGGGTGAGGGAACACAAAGTAAGATTAATTCAAGTCTTTATATGAGCATTGTTCCAACCTGTGACAATATACAACTAATTTAGCACTAGTCAGGCCTTTCATACTTGAAGAAGGGTGTGAAATGATGAGAGTGTTCTGTGAACTTCTGACAAATCATCTTATGGATAAGAAATTTTTCACTAGTGTATTCATTTACTCAATCTCCAAGACTGAAAACTGTATGCTATTGTTAACTGAAATGATATTAAAATAGTATGTTGCTAGTCCGTTCTATTAAATTGATTTAACCATGTCGGTCCCCTTATTTATGTATCACTGTATGGCATCTAATAGGAGATGCGTACCCATAGCATAGCTTATATAACGCTAACATATTCAGCAGCTAACATATTCGCCATTTTCACCATTCACATCTGTCCTTCTTCCTAATGGGGCTCACAATCTAATTCCCTATCTCAGTCACACACACTAGGGTCAGTTGCATAGGAAGCCACTTAAGCTATTAATATGGTTTTGGAGTGTGGACGTAACCCTGAGTACCCAGTGGAAGCCCATGCAAACATAGGCAGAAAATACAAAGTCAATGCAGATGTTGTCCCTAGTTGGATTCGAACCCAGTGCTGTAAGACAATAGTGTTAACTACTGTGCCCATTAAAGCTCTCCTGCTAGACAGATGTAGGCAAATCTAAGCTGTAGTTAAGCTATGTAGGTGCTTGAAGCGAAGATATCTTCAGTTGGCCCAGAAAGGGGTATGGGTTAAAATCAATAGGATATATTCTTAGGAAGTCTTCTCTTAGAGGGGAAACTCCCCAGTAATATTGTTTTTATTAAAGTAAAGTATTTTACATGATCAGTAGACACCATTGTATGTGCCTTTGGATTATAATGACTTTTTTCAACTGTTTCCGTAACTCATATAGACTTTAATGGAGAGAGCTCAGTTGCCATCTCTACACCTACCTCCTCTTATATGCATCCACTTTGGCTTGTTTATTGGAGGTCAGGGATTCCTATTCCCCTGATTGATAGTGCAGTGTACAACCATCAAACGTACTCTGTGGATTTACCACAAATGTATGAAGTTGGAATACCCTTTTATGGATAGCATATGCTGTAGCCTTTGCAGGTTAACATGTTCTGTGGCATGAATCTAGATCCGCCAATGTCAATCAATGAGATTACTGTATTAAACTGCATATCTTAGACATTGCTAGGATTTTAATGTTTAAGATGAGGAGTAAGATAGATCTGTAGGAACTCTGATCTTGTTATTCCCTCACTGGTATGGGAATTAAAACAAATAATTATTGCTGTTTATTTCTGAGCTAGCAGTTCTTAGCCGAGAAATTCAAATTAAAAATTTTAACTTGATTTCTATGTTAGAATCAATTGGTTATTCATTATGTATAACCAAGTAACAGATATTTATATTAATCATATTGCTAGGGGTTCATCTTTCATAATTTGTGATCAGATTATCATTTCCTAAATGCTAAGTGGCAGACGTTATTCATACCAATCTTCTGTGGTAAAATAAATAAGCCGTCAATGAACTGTAGGTCAGAAGATCTCCGCTGGTCAAGCTTTGTACTGATCTTGAGTCACCATTTTCTTCATAGAGATCAAATTCTATTAATTGGTTTGTACAATGATTTGGGTTACAAGTAACAAAAGTGCTTCTGTATAATGGAGATGGTGATGATAATGACCATCATCATCTTTGTCACTATAATGATAATGATTGATAAAAACAAAAAATGTTACTGTATCCCGTCTTCTCTTTAGTACCAGGATGAATATCCCATTTCTAGCTCAGGTGAACTCCATATTTCAAACACAGTAAAATAATTTATACCGTAGACCATGTCCTGGAATAATATTATTTTATCAAATGATTTTTCAATTGCAAATTCAACATTAGTCTCTCTTAAAGGGAACCTGTCACCAGCATTTCACCTATTGAACTTTACTTATCCCTCACTGGCTGCTGCTATCAAAAGTTCATTACCATTATCCCCTCTCCTAAACTCCTCCGACTGTAAATAACGGTCTGCAAACATTTTGGCCTTTTATCGTAATAATCCGGTGTCCCTTTGTGCGCACACCCCAGAAGAGGACATTAGTGCACAAGCGCGGGATTTTGTGTGCTGGGGGAAGGCGAGGAGCTGTCAATCAAAAGTAAGAAGGCGGGGTTCACTCGGAAATACTTGAGGAATGAAGATTTGACTCTTTTCAAACGAGGATTTGACTCTTTTCTGCTCATTAGCATACGGTGTGGGAACACTAAAAAAACTGAATACTAAAGTTACAGAGGCGACTAAGAAGACAATTATAGGTTATATAGAAATTATTTTTCACCCACTACCACCAGGCATTGCTGGTTTAATCGGTGAAATGCTGGTGACAAGTGTAAGTATATAGTAAATCTGCTCTTCTACTTCATAAAGACATGTCAGACGATAGTATTGGTGGGAGTCTGAGACCCTCATTGATCGCTAGAACAAAGGGACTGTGGTGCTCTTTAAAGTGATGTGCCCCTTCAGCCACTATCAGTTTCCCATAAGGAAAGAAATTTTGTCTATAGACTATATTTAGGCAAAGGAAGGATCGGTTTCCAAAATTGTGGCAAATATTATTGTTTGATAAGAATTGATGAAAAACATTTATTTTCGTTTACTGGAATGCCATAACTCACAGCTCGTCCATTGAATCATTCAAGGAGACCACGTGGGGTCAGCCCAAGTGTATATATATATAAAACTAGTCCAACTTTTGATCGGTCGAAAAAAGGCTGCTTCTATGACTTTTTGCAACATGAGATGAAAATTGAGTTGGTGGCGACCCAGCCTCCTCCAACTGGAGATGGGAAAGAACAGGCATGAATAGTAAATTATCTGCCAAAATGCTGATGCACTCCAGTCAAGGAAATAGGGTTGCCAACCTGATTTTTTATTTTTTATGGACAACCTATCAAAAAAATCACGGAGAGCCAAACATTTTATCAACAAATTGGAAAACCGTAATGAAGCATAAAAAGGATAAGTAAAATATGTCTACAGCTTAGAATACTGATATGAACACAATAGCCGCCTTTCATGTGAACTGTAAAATGATTATAATTACAATGATGAGCCAATATAAGTTCATCCAGCTTAATTTTTTTTTTTACCGACACTGGAAAAAAGGCCCCTATTTTTATGGACTATCCAGGAATTTATTGTTGGCAAAGCTGAATGGAAGAGTGCAGTCTGAGCCAAAGTTCTGACCCAGTCTTATGGATGGTGCACCTCTACATTCTTGTTCATTCCTATGTAAACATCTGTTTTTGCTCAGACAATAATTTATTTTGATTATTAATATCACCCTTCTCTTTTTGTGCCAAGAATAGGTTTAGACACTGTTAGAAAAAAAAAAACAGGGAAACCTTTCCCAAACCAATCATTTGGAAAAGGTACCACTGCTTTGTTTTTACTGAGATCTTATTCTGCTTTTAGTGCAAAACACTATAAACTGTACTAAAAACTTTACTTAAATTGTACAGCAATAACAGATCCCATTCTGTTTCCCTAATTCCTTAGAGGGTTAAACCACAGAAATTAGGTTCAACAATCCTGTAACATATGTTGTTATGGGAAAGTGGCATCTTCCTCACCTATAGTACTTCTTTCCCTGCCTGGAGACTTTCTAAATGTTCCAAAACCTCCTTAAATGTTTCAAAACCTACTTAGTCATAATTATATAGGTAAGTGTAATACAGCAAATAGTAGACTGGGAGGAGGAGGGTATAGAGCTGCAGTTTTTCTTCTCTCTCTCTCTCTCTCTCTCTCTCTCTCTCATCAGCGTTGTCTTTCTGTAAAGGGAAGTGTCCATATGTATGTATATATATATATATATATATATATAGTATGTATACAGTGTATGTATATATATATATATACACATATATATAATATATATGTGTATGTATAGTACATATAATGTATCATGAGCCGGGGCTGTAACAACAGCCCTGGTCATGAATACGGTTGGAAGCAGAGCAGGACAATTAGCATGTCCCTGCTTTGTTAGGAAACCATGGAGACAAGGGATAGTTATCCCCTGTCTCCATTTCAAGTCTCCCGCGCGCACGGACTGTCTTGTGCGGGCTCTCATGAGTCGGCTGGTGATACATTATCACCATGCCGACCCATGCTAGCCTGGGGCAAGCACCACACTCCCCGCTGGGAGCGTACCGACAGGGTTAAATAGCCCTGCATCGGTACGCTCAGTAGCCGAGCTCAGGAGCCGAAGCTAGCTGAAGAAGATCAGCTGAGAGCTGCCTTCACACACCACCGACGGCTCACCTCTCTCTCTCTCTCCTCCAAAGACCTGGTGTAATGGCAGGGGGGTAGGGAAACAGACAGTGAGCCCTTATCTACCCACCACTCAGTCCCTGCCTACATGCAACGACCCGCCCTAGGCGACAGGGTACAACTGGGCGACGGTCCCTACGCTCAGTAGGTGCACGACAGACAAACAGACAAGGGGACACAAGCAAAGGGAAATGGGGCAGTTGCCCACGGCAACACCGTGAGCAACAAGAGAGGTGAACGAACCGAGTCAAACCAGGAATGTACGAGGTACCAAACGCAGAGCAGGAGAGTAGTCAGTAAGCCGGGGTCAGTATGAGGCAAGGTCAAATAGCTAGGAGCTGCAGCAAGGCCAGGAAACCACACGAGAAGAATCACAAGCAAAGGAGGAACAGGAAAGGCAGGTATAAATAGAAAGAGGGCGGGAGCTAGCTCCGTCTGGCCAGGCTGCGATAGGCTCTCCCACTCCTAAGCCTGCCATCCTGAGTGGTGGAAGATGGAGTCAGTCTCAGAGACATAGAACCAGGTGCAGACTGGTTACCCATGGGCGTATACACAGAAGTTGTGCCTGGCAGATCCTTTACAGTACCCCCCCTTTTATGAGGGGCCACCGTACCCTTTATAAGTGGACCTGGTTTATTGGGGAAACGAAGGTGGAACTTCCTGACCAATACCCCAGCGTGGACATCCCGGGCGGGTACCCAAGTCCTCTCCTCAGGCCCGTATCCTCTCCAATGGACCAGGTACTGGAGGGAGCCTTGCACCATCTTGCTGTCCACAATCTTGGCCACCTCGAATTCCACCCCCTCAGGGGTGAGAACGGGAACAGGAGGTTTCCTCGAGGGAGCCCAGGACGGGGAGCAGCGTTTAAGGAGGGAGGCATGAAACACGTTGTGTATACGAAAAGATGGGGGCAACTCCAGTCGGGCTTGTGATTATGTAATGGCAGGGGAGTAGGGAAACAGACAGTGAGCCCTAATCTACCCACCACTCAGTACCTGCCTACTTGCAACGACCCGCCCTAGGTGACGGGGTACAACTGGGCGACAGTCCCTACGCTCAGTAGGTGCACGACAGACAAACAGACAAGGGGACACAAGCAAAGGGAAATGGGGCAGTTGCCCACGGCAACACCGTGAGCAACAAGAGAGGTGAACGAGCCGAGTCAAACCAGGAATGTACGAGTACTAAACGCAGAGCAGGAGAGTAGTCAGTAAGCCGGGGTCAGTATGAAGCAAGGTCAAATAGCTAGGAGCTGCAGCAAGGCCAGGAAACCACACGAGAAGAATCACAAGCAAAGGAGGAACAGGAAAGGCAGGTATAAATAGAAAGAGGGCGGGAGCTAGCTCCGTCTGGCCAGGCTGCGATAGGCTCTCCCACTCCTAAGCCTGCCATCCTGAGTGGTGGAAGATGGAGTCAGTCTCAGAGACATAGAACCAGGTGCAGACTGATTACCCATGGGCGTATACACAGAAGTTGTGCCTGGCAGATCCTTTACACCTGGGTTCCTGCTGCTGCCTCTGCTGCTCCACAAAGTCACGCTAAGTATCAAGTGTAGCAGCAGCTACACTTAACCCTGTCTCTCCCTGTCTCCTCCTGCTGTAACCCTTGCTTCCCTGAGTTAACCCCTTGATATTGTCCCTGAGTTAACCCGTTGCGCTCCCTGAGTACCTACTGTCCCAGAGTTAACCCTTGCTTCCCTGAGTTAACCCCTTGCTCTCCCTGAGTCCCTACTGTCCCAGAGTTAACCCTTGATTCCCTGAGTTAACCCTTGCTTCCCTGAGTTAACCTCTTGATACTGTCCCTACTGTCCCTGAGTTAACACCTTGCGCTCCCTGAGTCCCTACTGTCCCAGAGTTAACCCTTGCTTCCCTGAGTTAACCCCTTGATCTCCCTGAGTACTGTCCCTGAGTTAACCCTCGCTGTCCCAGAGTCCCTGAGTTAACCCTTGCTGTCCCAGAGTCCCTGAGTTAACCCTTGCTGTCCCAGAGTCCCTGAGTTAACGCTTGCTTTCTGTTTTACACAGTAACCCATTCCCCTTGTTCCTCCTTATCACGTATTAACCCTTAGTGTATAGGGAAAGTTATATTAGGAGGGAGTGGGATAGAGATAGAGAGCATGTGAGAATCACAAGTAACTTATGTGTATTGTGTTGTAACGTAACTGTATTCTGTGTATGTTTAGGTAAGTGGGTGGCGGTAAAATATTGTGATACCGTGTTTATACTGTACTGTGATTAGTTACTGTATTATACATATGAGTGTGATTACTGTATGTTAATAAATATTACCTTTATTCACTATACGGTCTTATTCCCTTGAGTAGCCGCTAAAGCAATTAGATCGACGTTAGTATAAGGAAAAGGTAGGGGAACTAGGCATAACCCTAGTGACCCTGATTATAAAGGCGGTAGTAATAGTGGGTGCCACTAACCAGTGAATCCCGTTATTACCCCACCCCCTTTAACATTGGCGAGCCAGCCAGGAGGCTATATGTGTATATATATGTATATACCTTTTTGAGGTTCAGACGAGTAACACAATTTTATTTAATTTTATTTAAGGCTTGATACAGGATATAATTGATCAGCGAACCTATTGTTGTTTGTTTTATCTTCTGAGGTATTAACGTCTTTTATTTTGCTTTGCGGCGTGCTGCTCTACGGCGACGAATCTTCGGGCGAGCGAGCAACTTATAGAAAAGAGTTTGCAGAAGTATCAACGTCGGTGTTCTTCCGGTGAAGTCCAGCTGATCGGGAAAAGGCGTTCCGGAAGAAAAGGACCTTTTTCAAAACAGCGGGTGACAAGGAGGACAACGCAGACGGAGATGACTTCTGGAACAGTGAGTATGGACTTCTCCACACTTAAACACCTCGCCAAAAACAGTAAATTTAATCCAGTAACACCCACGACATACAAGTTAGCAGGAATGCTGTGGTCCACTCTGCTGGACGAGGCTTATGCACATGATAAGTTGTGTATTAGCAAGAGGAGTGTTCTTAACAAAACCTCCAAACGTCTCCACATGCTCGCTAAACTTATCTGTGTGTATGAGGAGACGTGGAAACCTGATCACTCAGAAATGAAGAGTGATTCCCCAATTCTTCACTGCCATTGTTGTGTCAACAATGTGAAGCAGGTTTGTGATTTGCAGACACAACTGGCAGAGAATGCCCAATGTAGAGATCAGCAAATTTGCATGCTGGAATCGCAGGTGATAGATTTGAGAAATCGCGGTGATGATATTGATGCACGGCTGACTGGGTCTTATGCTGTGATCAATGCGTTTAAGGTTAAGGCAGCATCTACGGATGCGATCATTGCCAAGTTGAATGATGAGCTTGCTGCTAGGTCACAATTGGTTGCCAGTATGCAAAACATCATAAAAGATTTCTCAAAAATGTTACCGGCCTTGTCTTTTTCAAGGCCTGATTCCGCTGTAAGTTTGCCCTCTACAGGGCAAAAAGGGGGGAGTAGTAAGAGTGATGGATCAGATGTCACAAATCATGATCCCATCCAGAAACCTGAAGGTAACATTGTTACGAAAGTGTTACGCAGATGTAAGCGTACGATATTTAGAAGTGCGTCCCTAGCCATGCAGAACTTTAAGAGATCATGCACTGCTGACTGCCCTAAGTCCAGCAGAGCATGTACTGTTAAATGTTTTGGATGTGACGGATCAGGCCACATTGCGAAGTACTGCGAGTCTTTGAGTACTAAGAAATGTGGTCCTGTTAAATGCTTTAAATGTAGTCAGATGGGACATATTGCGAGGAACTGCCACGGCATAAGCAACCATGGAAAGCCCAGCGAAATGGCACTAGAAAATGGCCACGTCACAACAAAACGTGGATTTAGACAAAATGGCTGCATAAGAGTCTCCTTACTGCCTTATGCGCTCCGCCACGTGCTCAAGGGTCTAAATGACCAACCACAACTATGGAGGAGTTTAGGAAGTTAGTCATAAATTGCATGTTCAGTCTGGTGTTACGTCTGTAATGGTTGTTTATGGTCTGTTGTGTTTGTCCCCAGTTGTCCGTTTGTTTTCATTTGTGTTTTTATTTTGTGGTTTTTTCACAGATTCTATTATGGTATATCCATGGTTATCAGTAATATGTATTTATACTATATGGGTGTTGCTTGTATTTATAATGCATAATTAGAATACCACTCCAGGAAAACAACTGGGGAATCAACCATTGGATAGTGGTGTATTTGCGCCCAATGTTTTAATTGCTCTCTATTAGGATAACGTTGAAGTTGTTATTATACTGTGAACTCAGGTTGGGCGGTGCGAACAGGCAACATAAGTTCACGGTGTAGTGTTTTATGTTATTCTGTGCACCTAGATCTGGGGGGGTTCAGACAGGTAACACAACTTCATCTGAGGCTTAATGCGAGTGCAATTAAATACAGCGAATAACAGTATGGCTGATTCTTTTGTGTTTAACTGGAGTTAGAAAACTTTGGACAGGGGGAGGTAACCCTGGCATTACACCCATATCTTGATTTTAAGATAATGAGTTTGGTAAGACAGGGATATAGTTCTACAAACCTGAGAATTGTGAGGAACCACAAAAACAGTGCTTCATCCACAGCTCCCTTCGGATATCCTGACCTACACCAGTGTTGGGATACCGAGGGGTCCTGTGATATGAAGGCTAATCCAATGCCCTCCTCAAGACATGGGTCAAGGATATTGGTGCTGGTATCTAATGCAGAATGCCACGCGACTAACTGCTCTGAAAGAGGCATACTCCTCCCAGAAGCATACTGTACCCTTAATGCCGTATTAGGCGTTGATGTGTCAGATCAGAAGGGAAGAACTCCGGTGACACCTGAAAAAAGGCTCAACATCCGCCCAGACACCTCTGTGAGACTCCAGACGATTCCTCTTGGGTTTGGCATCGAACTAAGAAATCTCCTGCTAGACTTCAATGAGGAAGAGGATGTCGTGGAGAAACTGAAAGATTCCCAACACCAAGCCACTATTCAGTTGGATGGACGCAGAAGTGTCTTGGTGGGAGAGCTTGTTCGGATATAGTCCCAAGGCCACTTCCTTCTTCAACTTGCTCATCCACCCAGTGATAATCCTTCTCACTCTTGTGGCGATTATGTACGTTGGACTGTTCTGCGTGTACCGACGAATGAAAGGACTGGTTGACCAAATACAACGATGTCATTAAGAAAGCCACGAATACATTCGTAGACGGGGTCTAAGGACATAGTGATACAGTCCTGCGACCCAGAATTGTTTATTATTGTATTTGTATATATATTTGTAAAGTGTAAATCTTAATCAATGGGTCGTACAAAATTTTCAAGGTGTACATATAGACATTCTAGGTGTTGATATGTGTCCGCAACATAGGTATACTCAGTGAGGACGTGCCCGTCCCACAGCGAGTGAGTATGTACATGGAGGCGGGCATATATTTACAGCCTGTAGTCACCTCATTTACATGTGTACCTTGCACGTGTTTATGGAGGAGTAGTGTGAGATGCTGTTTGAGCATGAATCTCTATATGTACATATACCTATGGTTGGTGGGGGAATATTTTTGTATGTTTGGTTATTTTTCACTTTGTTTGTATGATTGGGTAGTGTGTAGGTACCCTTAGGGACAGGTAAGGTATTCACACACCCTTGTAGGTATTTGCCACCTCAACCTGAGAACTGGTATGGTCAATATGATGATGGATTGAATGTCAGAGGGGAAATGGAAGGCGATGCTCCACCCCACAGTAGATTCCTGGGTACCAAGACCTCACCTCCTCCTCGGGGATGATAACCTGCCATGATGGAGACCTGGATATCGGCCCACAAAGATTGTTTTGTCTTCAATCAAGATGCTGGGAAAAGTTGGAAAAGTAATGGATCACGTACAAAAGGTTGTTGAAAGGCGGGCTAAGCCATTCCAAGGCTGACCATATGAGGGCACAAGTAGCCTTACACGGGTCGGCATGCTAAAATTGGATCGGCCACTGGAAAGACCTGCTGACGCCACTTAAGAGGAAGAAACTCCAAGCAAGAAAGAACAAGAAATCTGCGGTTCATGGACTTTGAGGTTTTCAAATGAGCTTTGTTCGTTTGATGAGATTTGAGGCTTTGTTCTATGGACTGTGAGTTTATTTCAACCCCGTTCTATGGACAATGAAGGTTTCTTCGTTCTATGGACTATGAAGGTTTCTTCGTTCTATGGACTATGAAGGTTTCATTTCAACTTCGTCTGATGAGCTTCGAGGCTTCGTTCTATGGACTATGAAGGTTTCTTCGTTCTATGGAATTCACTGTATTTCAAAGATATATTCAATTGTGCTCCCACAACATAACAATTTTAAAGGATTCACTGGTGCGATATATGAGTAAAATATAACATTTATTTATAACTCTCTAAAAACAGGGGTACAATCACCACTGTGAAAAAGCCCCACCGTGTGTATAAAAACGTATTAAATAATAAACACTGAGTTCTAATTCAATTGTGAACCTACTATAGCTCAGTGTTAAACAAGAATATCAATACGGAATCAGCATTTGAAAAATGGGCATAACAATAGTCTTGACCCTAATTCACACTAGAGTCCGTGATAACCGCACCGGAAGCTCCTAGTGTTAAGGTATACAAACAATGCTAGTGTTCCCTATGCTAAAAAATTCCTATTCACAACCGACCCTACGCGTTTCAATACTCATCATCAGGGGTCTGTAGCTTGGTCACTCTGGCCGGGATGCCAGCGATATTTAGTTCAGCAGCAGGTATTCTGCTGTACTCCACGGAAGCATGCTCACATAGATGTCAGCGGCATGCTTCATTCTGGGGCTCTGAGTTATTTAAAGCATCTGACTCCTCCCCCTATCCTCGGCACCGCCAATCGAAACAGCCAATCACGCTCACCAATCAAATTCGTGACACCTGTCCATGTGACTCCCGGCCATCAGCTGACAGCCAGGAACCAACATCGACCGCATCAAATGCCGAACGCGCAGGCGCAGTAGAGGCCACAATCGAATCGCCCATGCTGCCGGGAACTCACCACTGCAAGGAAGGAGTATATCGATATTAAGAGTTTGGGTAAGTGTTGCGGATCAGCTCAAAACCCGCAGCTGGACTGCCATTGATAAAACAACTACACTGAAAATACATATTGTGTAGATAAATGAATGTCTACCCCACTATAAAGTGTCATTAGAACACCTGCTGAATAAAGAAACATAGCCAGACTGCCCATATGATGATCATTGATGATTAAGAGACCACCTTTCATGACGGCCATGTGGGTCTCTTGCTATCCTGAAGGGATAACTGGCCATGGAAATGCATGTTTAAATGAATGTTTAAATAAAACATGCATAGTTTGTCTGCTCATTTAAACCCCCTGGTTGTGTGCACGCCAATCTATAGATCCACTGGGCTTCCTTTCGCAGTATGAGCTTATCCCAGTCACCTCCCCGTTTGGGAGGCCTAATGAGTTCAATTGCTTGAAATTTAAGACATTCTGCACGACCCTGATGTATAGCGTGTACATGTTTGGATATAGGAGTATCTCTAGAATTCGCAATGTCGCCAACATGTTCTCTGATCCGGCGCCGAAACTGCCACACCGTTTTCCCCACATAATTCAGTGGACATGGACATGTTATCAGATATACCCCCCCTGCTGTTTTACAATTGACAAAATCACGAATGTCATATTCCAATTGCGTAACGACACTCCTGAACTTGTCACCTTTTTGAATAAAATCACAAGCCTTGCACCTGCCACATCTATGTGTGCCTGGTATTTGTCTGTCCAGCCATGTTCCTTTTGGTGCAATGGGGTCAAAACAGCTATGCATAACTCTGTCCCTGATGTTTTTCCCTCTCCGGAATGTGACTGAAGGCCATTGCGTAATCTGATCTATCAGATCTGCATCAGTACTAAGAATACGCCAATACCCCTTCAGGATCTGCATAATTTCACATTGTTTAGAATCATAAGTGCCTATAAGTCTCGTAATGCTCTCTTCCCTTCGTTGTCTAGGAACAAGAAGACTCTGCCTGTGCGCCTCTCTCTCCCACATAGGCCTGATAACATGTCCATGTCCACTGAATTATGTGGGAAAAACGGTGCGGCAGTTTCGGCGCCGGATCAGAGAACATGTTGGCGACATTGCGAATTCTAGATATACTCCTATATCCAAACATGTACCCGCTATACATCAGGGTCGTGCAGAATATCTTAAATTTCAAGCAATTGAACTCATTAGGCCTCCCAAACGGGGAGGTGACTGGGATAACCTCATACTGTGAAAGGAAGCCCAGTGGATCTATAGATTGGCGTGCACACAACCAGGGGGTTTAAATGAGCAGACAAACTATGCATGTTTTATTTAAACATTCATTTAAACATGCATTTCCATGGCCAGTTATCCCTTCAGGATAGCAAGAGACCCACATGGCCGTCATGACAGGTGGTCTCTTAATAATCAATGATCATCATATGGGCAGTCTGGCTATGTTTCTTTATTCAGCAGGTGTTCTAATGACACTTTATAGTGGGGTAGACATTCATTTATCTACACAATATGTATTTTCAGTGTAGTTGTTTTATCAATGGCAGTCCAGCTGCGGGTTTTGAGCTGATCCGCAACACTTACCCAAACTCTTAATATCGATATACTCCTTCCTTGCAGTGGTGAGTTCCCGGCAGCATGGGCGATTCGATTGTGGCCTCTACTGCGCCTGCGCGTTCGGCATTTGATGCGGTCGATGTTGGTTCCTGGATGTCAGCTGATGGCCGGGAGTCACATGGACAGGTGTCACGAATTCGATTGGTGAGTGTGATTGGCTGTTTCGATTGGCGGTGCCGAGGACAGGGGGAGGAGTCAGATGCTTTAAATAACTCAGAGCCCCAGAATGAAGCATGCCGCTGACATCTATGCGAGCATGCTTCCGTGGAGTACAGCAGAATACCTGCTGCTGAACTAAATATCGCTGGCATCCCGGCCAGAGTGACCAAGCTACAGACCCCTGATGATGAGTATTGAAACGCGTAGGGTCGGTTGTGAATAGGAATTTTTTAGCATAGGGAACACTAGCATTGTTTGTATACCTTAACACTAGGAGCTTCCGGTGCGGTTATCACGGACTCTAGTGTGAATTAGGGTCAAGACTATTGTTATGCCCATTTTTCAAATGCTGATTCCGTATTGATATTCTTGTTTAACACTGAGCTATAGTAGGTTCACAATTGAATTAGAACTCAGTGTTTATTATTTAATACGTTTTTATACACACGGTGGGGCTTTTTCACAGTGGTGATTGTACCCCTGTTTTTAGAGAGTTATAAATAAATGTTATATTTTACTCATATATCGCACCAGTGAATCCTTCGTTCTATGGACTATGAAGGTTTCATTTACACTTCGTCTGATGAGCTTCAAGGCTTCGTTCTATGGACTGTGAGTTTTATCTCAACTTCGTTCTATGGACTAGGAGATTTAATTTCATCTTCATTCTGTGAACTTTGAGGTTTCGTTTCTTTGGACACTAGACTCCAGAGTCAGAGGACTGGCGGGAAGGTGTCCTTGAGGAGATAGCTGATGTCGAATATCTAGGTCTAATAGTATACTTCCTTCCATCTCAGACCATTACCAGTAACCGGGGAGGTTGAGGGGGTAAATAGAACCCCACAAACACTTCCCCAAATTGCATTGTCGAGTCCCCGACAACAGGGGGATTGTAACGGGAAGTGTCCATATGTATGTATGTATATATATATATATATATATATATATAGTATGTATACAGTGTATATATATATATATATATATATATACACATATATAATATATATGTGTATGTATAGTACATATAATGTATCATGAGCCAGGGCTGTAACAACAGCCCTGGTCATGAATACGGTTGGAAGCAGAGCAGGACAATTAGCATGTCCCTATGGAGACAAGGGATAGTTATCCCCTGTCTCCATTTCAAGTCTCCCGCGCGCACGGACTGTCTCGTGCGGGCTCTCATGAGTCGGCTGGTTATACATTATCACCATGCCGACCCATGCTAGCCTGGGGCAAGCGCCACACTCCCCGCTGCGAGCGTACCGACAGGGTTAAATAGCCCTGCATCGGTACGCTCAGTAGCCGAGCTCAGGAGCCGAAGCTAGCTGAAGAAGATCAGCTGAGAGCTGCCTTCACACACCACCGACGGCTCACCTCTCTCTCTCTCTCCTCCAAAGACCGGGGTTCCTGCTGCTGCCTCTGCTGCTCCACAAAGTCACGCTAAGTATCAAGTGTAGCAGCAGCTACACTTAACCCTGTCTCTCCCTGTCTCCTCCTGCTGTAACCCTTGCTTCCCTGAGTTAACCCCTTGATCTCCCTGAGTACTGTCCCTACTGTCCCTGAGTTAACCCTTGCTTCCCTGAGTTAACCCCTTGCTCTCCCTGAGTCCCTACTGTCCCAGAGTTAACCCTTGCTTCCCTGAGTTAACCCTTGCTTCCCTGAGTTAACCCCTTGATACTGTCCCTACTGTCCCTGAGTTAACCCCTTTCGCTCCCTGAGTCCCTACTGTCCCAGAGTTAACCCTTGCTTCCCTGAGTTAAGCCTTGATCTCCCTGAGTACTGTCCCTGAGTTAACCCTTGCTGTCCCAGAGTCCCTGAGTTAACCCTTGCTGTCCCAGAGTCCCTGAGTTAACCCTTGCTGTCCCAGAGTCCCTGAGTTAACCCTTGCTGTCCCAGAGTCCCTGAGTTAACCCTTGCTGTCTGTTTTACACAGTAACCCATTCCCCTTGTTCCTCCTTATCACGTATTAACCCTTAGTGTATAGGGAAAGTTATATTAGGACTGAGTGGGATAGAGATAGAGAGCGTGTGAGAATCACAAGTAACTTATGTGTATTGTGTTGTAACGTAACTGTATTCTGTGTATGTTTAGGTAAGTGGGTGGCGGTAAAATATTGTGATACCGTGTTTATACTGTACTGTGATTAGTTACTGTATTATACATATGAGTGTGATTACTGTATGTTAATAAATATTACCTTTATTCACTATACGGTCTTATTCCCTTGAGTAGCCGCTAAAGCAATTAGATCGACGTTAGTATAAGGAAAAGGTAGGGGAACTAGGCATAACCCTAGTGACCCTGATTATAAAGGCGGTAGTAATAGTGGGTGCCACTAACCAGTGAATCCCGTTATTACCCCACCCCCTTTAACATTGGCGAGCCAGCCAGGAGGCTATATGTGTATATATATGTATATACCTTTTTGAGGTTCAGACGAGTAACACAATTTTATTTAATTTTATTTAAGGCTTGATACAGGATATAATTGATCAGCGAACCTATTGTTGTTTGTTTTATCTTCTGAGGTATTAACGTCTTTTATTTTGCTTTGCGGCGTGCTGCTCTACGGCGACGAATCTTCGGGCGAGCGAGCAACTTATAGAAAAGAGTTTGCAGAAGTATCAACGTCGGTGTTCTTCCGGTGAAGTACAGCTGATCGGGAAAAGGCGTTCCGGAAGAAAAGGACCTTTTTCAAAACAGCGGGTGACAAGGAGGACAACGCAGACGGAGATGACTTCTGGAACAGTGAGTATGGACTTCTCCACACTTAAACACCTCGCCAAAAACAGTAAATTTAATCCAGTAACACCCACGACATACAAGTTAGCAGGAATGCTGTGGTCCACTCTGCTGGACGAGGCTTATGCACATGATAAGTTGTGTATTAGCAAGAGGAGTGTTCTTAACAAAACCTCCAAACGTCTCCACATGCTCGCTAAACTTATCTGTGTGTATGAGGAGACGTGGAAACCTGATCACTCAGAAATGAAGAGTGATTCTAAAGCAATTAGATCGACGTTAGTATAAGGAAAAGGTAGGGGAACTAGGCATAACCCTAGTGACCCTGATTATAAAGGCGGTAGTAATAGTGGGTGCCACTAACCAGTGAATCCCGTTATTACCCCACCCCCTTTAACACTTTCCGTTGAGGGGTTCCGTCAGAGCTTTCCGTTGGGGGAACCCCTCAACAGAAAGGCAAACAGAAACCATAGCTTCCGTTTGCATCACCATTGATCTCAGTAGTGACGGATACTTTGCTAATGGTTTCCGTTTGTCACCGTTGTGAAAGGGTTCTGTTTTTTTGCATAATTAATAGTGCCGTCAACTCTGACGGAAACCCTCAACGACAAGACAACGTTGATGTGAACAGGCCCTTAACTAGTTGAACAGGAAGAGATAGAATTATTGGTTCAGGTGGTATATGTATGTGATACTTCCCTCCACTAGAGGAACAGCTAATCCCAAAGAAGGTTTCCACAAGTAGCACTAAAAGGTCAAATAGTTTTAAGATCTCAGTTTCTGCTTGGTAGATGGATGTATTAGTTTTTGGCATAAGCAATGGAATAAAATTGGCAAAATGAGCAGAAGTTACATGTCTTCATTATCTACTAAATATTTCAACTTTTAGCATAGACTAATTTCAAAACACAATCTATTAGAATAAGTATAAAAAAAAAGCAACTCAAGTTTCTGTTTTAACATCCCTTTTTTATAATTTTCAATTATGACATCCAAGTACAATTCATCGTTACTTTGTCATGTACAAATAAGTATAATAATTACATAATTTCAAAGTTAACACCAAAGCAATTTGTATCAATATTCAGAAAAACAAAAGTTCTGAGAACAATAAATACTGCTAGCAGACATTAATCTCATAGGTTTAGTATACAGATTTTACCTGTTTGTATCACTTGTATGACGCAGACTGGAAGTTGGCAGAGCAAGGATAAAAGATCTGAAAACAAATACTGTAAAAGCAAAGCTTAATCTTGTCCAGGATATGGTGGTTTCTTTGTCCCTTCATGGACATAAAAAGGTGTAGCAGACAATAAAGATGATGAATGGGAAAAGTAACAATTCCTTTGAACTTTGCTGTTGGCAGAGACCTTTCATAATACCATAGGGGACAAGGAAAACAAATGAGTGGATCCATCAACGAATCTGTAAAGGATCTGCCAGACACAACTTCTGTGTCGACGCCCATAGGTAATCAGTCTGCACCTGCTTCTATGTCTGTGAGACTGACTCCATCTTCCACCACCCAGGATGGCAGGCTTAGGAGTGGGAGAGCCTATCACAGCCTGGCCAGACGGAGCTAGCTCCCGTCATCTGTCTATTTATACCTGCCTTTCCTGTTCCTCCTTTGCTTGTGATTCTTCTCTGCTGGTTTCCTGGCCCTGCTGCAGCTTCTTGAACTACTGACCCTCTGCTGGTTATTGACCTTGGCTTTACTGACCACTCTTCTGCTCTGCGTTTTTGTACCTCGCTCATCTCCTGGTTTGACTCGGCTCGTTCACCTCGCTTGTTGCTCATGGTGTTCCTGTGGGCAACTTCCCCATTTCCCCAGCTTCTTTGTACCCTTGTCTGTTTGTCTGTCGTGCACCTATTGAGTGTAGGGACCGTCGCCCAGTTGTACCCCGTCGCCTAGGGCGGGTCGTTGCAAGTAGGCAGGGACTGAGTGGCGGGTACATTAGGGCTCACCTGTCTGTCTCCCTACCCCGACATTACAGAATCTTCAAAAATTCTCTTAATTGATTTTCCAAAATGTTGATCACAATGATTTGTTTCAGATCTCAAACATGGGAAATAAAATATACCATCCCAACCCTTGACCAAATAAATCCAATTGTTCTACTGCAATACCTTTGCTTAATCTAATGTTCTGATGCCTCCTTCTCCCCAACTGTTAATGACATCCTGTACTGGTAACCACACTGTCTCTACATTTAACAAGTAGGATATCTGTAGTCACTGGTAGTGGTAGTTGTTGTATTTAATGTACAAACTCTTAAGTAACTTAGAGGAAATTGTCTCAGTTATCATATTGTCATTATGTGATTTAGATAACAGTCGTAGTATTTGCTATGTTGATGTAAAGGATCTGCCAGGCACAGCTTCTGTGTTGACGCTCGTGGTTAATCAGTCTGCATCTGCTCCTAGGTCTGATAGAGTGACTCGAGCTGCTACCACTCAGGCTGGTAAGCCTGGCCAGACGGTTCTAGCTCCCGCCCTCGGTCTATGTATACCTTCATTTGCTTCTTGTCTTTGCCTGTGATTCTCTCTTGTTTGCTGGCTCTGCTGTTCCTGCTAATACTACTGACCTCTGCTTCATATCGACCCTGGCTTTACTGACTACGCTCCTGCTCTGCATTTGGTACCTCGTACACTCCTGGTTTGGCTCGGCTCGTTCACTACTCTTGTTGCTCACGGTGTTGCCGTGGGCAACTGCCCCATTTCCCTTAGCTTCTGTGTACCCTTGTCTGTTTGTCTGTCGTGAACACATTGAGCGTAGGGACCGTCGCCCAGTTAAACGCCGTTGCCTAGGACAGGCTGTGCAAGTAGGCAGGGACTGAGTGGCGGGTAGATTAGGGCTCACCTGTCTGTCTCCCTACCCCGACATTACATAATCACAGGCCCATATACTTTTTCTACCCTGGTTCCTACACTACTATGGACCCCCTTGAGACCCTGGCTCAGCAAATGCAGGGTCTCTCCCTACAGGTCCAAGCCCTGGCTCAGAGGTGCGACCAGCACGATGCTAACCAGGTAGTGCCCTCCACCTCACCTCTTGAACCCCACCTCAAGTTGCCTGACTGGTTCTCAGGGGACCGGAAGACTTTGTTCTCCTTTCGGGAGAGTTGTAGGCTCTATTTCCGTCTAAGGCCCCACTCCTCAGGTTCTGAGAGCCAGCGAGTGGGTATAATTATGTCCCGGCTCCAGGACGGCCCTCAAGAATGGGCCTTCTCCTTGGCTCCTGACGCCCCTGAACTTTCCTCTGGTGACTTTTTTTTTTCTTCTGCTCTCGGGCTCATCTATGACGAGACTGACAAGACTGCCTTTGCCGAGAGTCAGCTGGTGACCTTACGTCAGGGTAAGAGACCCATTGAGGAGTACTGTTCTGACTTTAGGAAGTGGTGTGTAGCTTCTCGGTGGAATGACGCTGCCTTGAGGTGCCAGTTTAGATTGGGTCTGTCGAACGCCCTGAAAGACCTATTAGTTAGCTATCCCTCTTCTGACTCTCTAGATCAGGTTATGGCTTTAGCGGTACGTCTTGACCGACGTCTCAGGGAACGACGACTTGAACGTTTTTGCGCCTTCTCCTCTGGCTCCCTCATGATGGCTCCCGAGGTTCCGTTGCTTCGTTCTTCCACGGAAAACTCGGATGAACCAATGCAACTCGGGGCCTCCGTGTCTCCCAAACAACGTAGACAGCTCCGCAGGAAGAATGGTCTCTGCTTCTACTGTGGGGATAACAAGCATCAAGTGAACAACTGTCCTAGGCGTAAGAATAAGCAGCCGGAAAACTTCCGCGCCTAAGTGACCATCGGGGAGGTCGCTTGGGCGCACAGGTATTTCCCGTAAATATGAAACCTAATAAGATCTTGCTTCCCTTTCAGGTCTCTTTTGAGGGTAGGTCTGCCACCGGCAGTGCCTTCGTGGATTCAGGGTCTTCTGATAATATTATGTCTGTGGAATTTGCTATGTCTCTAGCTATGCCATTGATTGATTTGCCTAAACCTGTCCCGGTAGTGGGTATCGACTCCACTCCACTTGCTAATGGTTATTTTACGCAGCATACCACTGTTTTTGAACTCATTGTTGGCTCCATTCATTTGGAGCAGTGCTCTGTACTGGTGATGCAGGGATTATCGTCCGATTTGGTTTTAGGCCTTCCCTGGTTGCAGATGCATAATCCCACGTTTAACTGGAATACTGGGGATCTTACTAAATGGGGTAATGAATGCATGACGTCCTGTTTTTCTGTTAATTTTATTTCTCTCCCTGAGGAGGTGAACACTCTACCTGAGTTTATTCAGGATTTTGCTGATATTTTTTCTAAAAAGGCCTCCAAAGTGTTACCTCCTCATAGAGAATACGATTGCGTAATCGATTTGGTACCAGAAGCTAAGCTCCCTAAGGGTAGGATATTTAATCTCTCTTGTCCCGAACGTGAGGCCATGAGAGAATATATCCAGGAAAGCCTGGCCAAGGGTTACATTCGCCCCTCTATTTCTCCGGTAGGTGCTGGTTTCTTCTTCATAGGGAAGAAGGATGGTGGTCTTAGGCCGTGCATCGATTACCGAAACTTGAATAAGGTCACTGTAAGGAACCAGTATCCCCTTCCTTTGATTCCTGATCTCTTCAATCAGGTTCAGGGCGCCCAATGGTTCCCTAAGTTTGATCTTCGTGGGGCTTATAACCTTATCCGAGTCAGAGAAGGGGATGAGTGGAAGACTGCGTTTAACACGCCCGAAGGTCATTTAGAATACCTCGTCATGCCCTTTGGGTTGTGTAATGCTCCCGCGGTCTTCCAGAATTTCATAAATGAGATTTTAAGAGATTACCTGGGGGTATTTCTTGTAGTGTACCTTGATGACATACTTGTGTTTTCCAAGGACTGGTCCTCCCCTCATTGAGCATGTCAGGAAGGTGCCCCAGGCCCTTCGGGAAAACAAACTCTTTGCTAAATCTGAAAAATGTGTGTTTGGGGTGCAGGAGATACCATTTTTGGGTCAAATCCTCACTCTTAATGAATTCCACATGGACCCGGACAAGGTTCAGGCTGTGGCTGAATAGGTCCAACCTGCCTCCCTGAAGGCGTTACAGTGCTTCCTGGGGTTTCCTAATTATTACACCTATCTGTCTCCATACCCCAACATTACAGTTGACTCCCAAGTGTTTGATGACATCACTTCTCCATTATAAAGACCAGCTCATGCTACAAGTATTGTCTAGTAGAGTCCAGGTTGGTCTCCCAAATGGTGACATTCAGGTAAGTAAAACTTTGGTGGAAAATTAAGCATCATGAGTTATACTTTAAAGAATAAATGATCAGTTTAAAGCTATATTATTTTAGACATGGTACTAATGGAGAAGAAAATATGCTTTCAAGAGTTAATGATCAACAACCAGATGGATGGATGCTTTCTCTCAAGTCATCAAGCGAGTTTAATGGCACATGCTAGTAATAAAACTTATGTAACAATATAAAAATAACAGTCAATTAATTATATTAGCTGAAAGATGTAAAATAAAAAAATTATAAATGACGAAGAAACATTCCTTGTACAATAAAAGTACAAGCTGAACTCTCTCTTTTGCAGCGTATTTCCTTTATTTGGTCATTTTATTCTGCTCATGGTCGACTCACTGTGACTAGATGACTTCTAAATTCCCTCCTACCTATTCTGAACTAGATTCCACCCAAAGGAGCCAGTCAGTCCTTGGAAGAATAACTCATTCTTATAAGACACAACTGAAATACTGTTTCTGATGCAAGGGAAGGACTGATAACATCAGTCCGGCAGAGCAATTCTTTTGTGTCAGAGGCCCAAGTGGGATGTTCCTTCCTTAGCATCAAAGACCAGAAGGGAAGCGGGCCCTGAAACACAATGCATTATAAGATGGTTTTCATGTGCGTAGCTACAACATGTGGCTATTACTGTTTAGTGATGTACGTAGCTGCTTGTGTTTTATACTGTAGATTTCCTTCATTTGTTTGACTAGGAAGACAAGACAGCAGACTGACTAGACATTCAGACTACTGTCATTAAATGACAAGGGAGACATCAGATACAAATCCCTCAATCCATTTTGAAATAACTGCTTTTCCTTTGTCGGGACAATAACCCATGCATTCATTTTGTAACACAAAACCTCAGAAAGTAGGTCTTTTTGCAACAAAATAAAATTATTTGTTTTTCTAAAATTCTGTCAAAATTCAGAGTATATAACCTATTAATGCATGCTTAGCATAGAAAATACTGTTTTTTACACATAGATTCTATATATTCTATATTACACTGAAAGAGAATCTGATATACAAAGTGAGTTTATAAACTACGATTTTGGCGGGTTGTGAATGCCTTGTGTAAATAGCCTTTAAGATAGAAATAACTGTCATGCCAATGTTAGATTCTGATCAATATTATAGATATCATTCCCATCTGATCAACAAACCATAGAATATAAGTTCCCTGCAGATCACATGTCAGAGGAGCATCTGAAATTTCCTCCCCACTTCAAAAAGCCATAACTTTTTTATTTTTCCGTCTATGTAGTCCTAGGAGGGCTTGATTTTTGCGGGCGGGACGAGTTGTAGTTTTTCGTGGCACCATTTATTGTGCCATACAATGTACTAGGAAGCGGGAAAAAAATTATTTGTGGGGTAGAAAATGAAAAAAAAACTGCGATTCCTTCATAGTTTTTTGCGCTTTGTTTTTATGGAATTCACTGTGCAATTAAAAATACATGTTAACTTTATTCTGTGGGTCAATACGATTACGGCGATGCCAAATATATATAGTTTTTTCTATATTTTACTACTTTTACAAGTAAAAACCTGAATGTGTAAAATATAAAATGTATTTTGTGTCGCCGAGTGCCATAACTGTTTTATTTTTCCGTCGATTAATTGGTATGAGGGCTTATTTTTTGCGGGATAAGCTGTAGTTTTTAATGATATCATTTTGGGGTATCATTTTTTATTTATTTTTCATTAAAAAACAACTTTATTTTACTAGTGTATTGCAGTATATCGTGATTCTGACAGGCATCTATTAAGCCCTGCCGGAGACAGCGCTTAATAGGAGCACAAAGTTGGCGGACCTGGGAGCCTTCATTAGGCCCCGAGGCAGCCATAGCAACCATCGCCACCCCGCGATTGCATTGCGGGTGGCGCAATGAGTTGTTAGAGGGGGTTGCCCCCTCTTTCTAACGATTTAAATGCTGCGGTCGGTATTGATGGCGGCATTTAATGGGTTAAACTAGCGCGATCCCGCTCGTTACTCTGAGGTGTCGACTGTAATATACAGCCAACACCCGCATCGTATGGAGTGTTTTCACTCCGTGAGTCCGTTCCATACTTCCCCTGCCCAACTTTGGCGTATGGATACATCAAATGTCGGGAAGGGGTTAAAGGAGATGTCTTTGGTGTTCTTTAAATATCTGAATTTTCTCTACCCCCTGAGGCCCTGCCTAAGCAAAGCACAGTGTATCAGTTTATCCTGGAGTGTTCCTTTATGACAGGGGTGGGGAACCTTTTTTCTGCCAAGGGCCATTTGGATATTTCTAACATCATTTGCAGACCATACAAAATTATCAACTTAAAAATTAGCCTAATGTGATGTCTGGAACTGCTTCTCTTTGGTGAGGCGTGTGATGTTAGCTGGTATTGATGATGTTGCTACTGAGACGGTCAGTCTGGAGCGCAGTCGACTGTTCTAACTTACATACTTAAATGGGTTTTCCCATCAGGGACATTTATGACAAATCCTTTGGATATGTTATAAATGTCAGATAGATGCGGGTCCCACTTCTGGGACCCGCACCTATCTCCAGAACGGGGCCCCCCTTAACCCTATTCTATCTCTCTGTGTTCTGGCTGTTTTCAGACCATGAAGAAGAAAACAGTGTAATTCACTGAGCTACACTGTTTCCATAACTCCCATAGTAGTAAATGGCAGTTACGGAAGCAGCATAGCATGCGAGTTACGGTTTTTCCGTAACTACCATTCCGTTTTATGGGACTTACGGAAACAGCGTAGCTTAGCGAGCTGCACTGTTTTCTTATTCATGGTCGGAAATCACACGAGTCAGCCACATCACTAAGGCCCCATGCACACGACCGTGCCCGCAATCACGGCCCGCGATTGCGGGCACGGCCGGCCGCCGACTGGCAGCCGCATTTTCGGGCCATGCTCCCATACAAAGTATGGGAGCACGGCTCGCAAAATGCAAAAGAACGGACATGTTCCATAATTTCCGGAACATTTCCACGGCACGGACACCCTTCCGTAGTGCTACGGAAAGGTGTCCGCGTTCAATGAAAGTGAATGGGTCAATTTTTGCGGAGGTTTTTTACAGTCGTATGCATGGGTCCTATGAGGTAGAACAGGGTTTACAGGGCCCCATTCTAGAGATAGAACTGAGACCTGCACCTATCTGACATTTATGACATATCCTGCGAAAACCCCTTTATGTCCCCTGACCTCACTTCATGCGTTTAGGACCAGTCCTATTTCTACACTACAGCTAAATTACTACATGTAGGCCTTAGCTAAGTTTCTAAATTTTAGGTGAGGAGCAGAAGGAGGGCAGATGGTGCCAAGTGCTGTCCTTCACTACTAGTGAATGAGGATGCGGCGGTCTGAGTGAGGAGGTCAGTGTGTGCCGGCTCGGGAGTGGACCAGTCCAGTCCCCTGACCTGAGTCACCTGACCTCTCGTCAGATAACTCAGGTCAGGTGACTAGACTAGTCCATTTTCGGGCCAGCACGCACCGGCCTCACTCGCTGCCATACTTGGAGCACAGCAGGGAATGACACGATGGCAGCGGCGGTCAGAGTGAGGTCGGTGCGTGCTGTGATGGGAGTGGACCAGTCAGGTGACTCAGGTCAGATGACTGGACTGTGCCGGTCTGGGAGTGGACCAGTCCGGTCACCTGACCAGAGTCCCATGACCTCCTCACATCAGTGACGTGAAGCCAGGTGACTCACGTCAGGTAACCGGACTGGTCCGCTCTCGGGCCGGCACGCACTCGCATCAATCAGACCGCCACCATACTTGGCTCCGTCCTCCTCTTGCTCCTAAATGTGAGTGTGTAGGGCGGACGGAGCCAAGTAGAGAATGAAGCGGCGGCAGCGCGGTCTGAGCGAGGTCAGACCAAATTATCTTGAGGGCCTTATACTGCCCGCGGGCCGAACGTTTCCCACCCCTGCTTTAAGACAACCTAATTTCTCCTTATGTGATACATGTTTCAAATAAAGTGGCTTATATGCGTTGATCCCCATATCAGGTGGATTTTAGTACTATTGATATTTATTGCTTCCATTATGGAACGATAATGGCTTACTGGCTGACATTACTAGACTGTAAACGAGTTATAATTAGCTGGTATGACATAATTATATGCTGGCATCACTACTGACCAACTATGAGGTATGAGGACATATGTTACAGGAGATTTAATAAATATTGCCGCCTGTAGAGCATATGCCAATAAGCTAGTAACATCGTTTTTCCATTTGCTTGGATTTATCTTTTGAAATAATTCAATTATTAATCCAACCTTATAGAATCACTAGTATTGTAAACGGTAGACATTTCCATTCATCTATCATTGTTTTATAACAGGTTTGCCCGAAAGGCTTGACAGTGTGCCCAGACATAAGGTTACTTTGTTTCAGCATTGTATTAATACCTGGTGAATTAAGGAAATGCCTTCACTGACACATGAATTCATATCATTTTGAAATTCCAAGCATTAACCCTGTAGATTCCAGTATGCCCTACATTTATGTGGAATTTTAAAGCTGCTTTTCTGACGGAAGTCAGTTAATATCCAGAGCATAGATGTACATAGCATACATTTGCTATGATCAGAAAATTCATACTGTCCCTTTTCTAGTGTGGTATGATATAAAGCCAAATTACTCTATGGCCCTGTCCACATAGTGCAGATTTGATGCAGATGTTGCATTGTATTTTTAAGCCTAAATTAGAAACGGAATCTAAACAAAACGCATATATAAAGGGGGACCTTAAAATGTCTCCACTTCTGGATCCAATTCTGGTTTTGGTTTGAAAAATGCATGAAAATCTGCACTGTGTAAACAAGGTCTATTACTGTACCATTCTTTATAGAAGGTTATGGTTAACAGAGATCAGAATTCAATAAAGTGTATATAGTTGTGTGTAATAAGCACAACTGATGCTTGCTGTCAATGCAAAAGCACTATTCTGATTAACAGTTATACCCCTTTAGAGAATACTATGCTGACCAGTGTGAAGAAAGATATGGAAACATTTGATTCCCAAACATAATTATTATTTTTATTATTATACATAAATATTAATTTCAGACATTGTGATTAGCTGTCTCTGTATAGACAAAGCTCTAGCAAATGGTCAAGTTTTACTAATAGCATCATAGCATGGTCAGATGAAACCTAACGGGGTACATTTTATATATCTATATGAATTTTGTTTAATATTTTATTTAAAATAAATAATTTATCTAAAGAATACGGTGTCAATAATTTTTTTTTATTGTAAGGCACTAAATGTGTCCTTTTAAGGATGGATTCACACACAGCGTTTTGCTGCATTTTACTGGTAGATGATCCAATTTGACTTATTCTGTTTTGTTTTTTATTATTTATTTTGACCATATCTATTATGTGAAGTGTACTTAATTTGCCAACAGTAATTTTGCATTCTGGGTTCTCACAAACACAAAAAATATTAACCCTGCTTAGAAAAACATCCCATTATTTCACTCATAGGACTATGGCCCATTCTTCGCTTTTCTCCACAGAGATATTTGGCAATTATAGGGAAAACGAAAATCAGTTAATACCCTGCCACTGGACATATATGGGAACGTCTCCAACAACTACATTTCTAATTTTTTAGCACAGTGGGAGCCATGGACAGCAAATTGACTAGTGATAGGCCTGAGGGAATGCTGCATGTCACAAGAATTCTCTATTTTATCTTCTTTGAATACTTGTGTCAAGCTCCGCCCCCTACGGTCCTGCACTCGGAATATCACGGTGTATCTGTTTTGCTTTGATTGCTCGTTTAAGTAGTTTGGATCAATTTTCTATGTCCAGGTGTTGTCCACAATTGTCATTTTCATGAACACAAACAAATATTCGACAGAATCATCAAGCCCAGCTTCAGTCTTTTGGGTAAATTTGTAAGTATAGTAAACATAGGGTAAACAAGAATAGAAAGAGGGACCTCCAGCTCACCTTTGTTGCATTTGTGGTATTCAATGGTCATGCACGGATCCTCGTGTCGGCACACGCTGAGTAGACAAAACTAGAAAGATCAAGGTTGGATCCAGCACAAAGATTGCGATAAAATGGAAAGGATTTTCCAAGTTTAATGGGCCAGTAGAGTGGCTATTAAAATCAGGACTTGGATACACTGCGTGACATCCTGGTAGTGTAAGGAAGGTTGTAGTGTTGAAGGAAAGCCTACGCGTTTCAGACGCTGCGAGCGTCCTTAATCATGGCTGAAACGCGTAGGCTTCCCTTCAACACTACAACCTTCCTTACACTACCAGGATGTCACGCAGTGTATCCAAGTCCTGATTTTAATAGCCACTCTACTGGCCCATTAAACTTGGAAAATCCTTTCCATTTTATCGCAATCTTTGTGCTGGATCCAACCTTGATCTTTCTAGTATAGTAAACATACCCTTAGGTATTTTGCCTGTAAGAATAGTTTTTTTATTAAATGGAATTTATGATTATAAGGTGTTATATACATTTTGAAAAAACTAACACCAGTTCTTAAAATTTTATAAAGGCAGTGTTTTCCTTCCTTAGAACAATTTTTGCATCCAATATTTCCAGCCAAAAATAAGGAAAGATCTTTTCTGCGGAATATAACCTTTTTTTAGTAATGTCAGAAGTATTCAGCCACTGCCGGAAAAGATATTAACATACACTGGAGCCAGAGCTGTCCTAGCGAGGTGCATGATGAGGCCTGTCTAGGACTGACTACCATTTACTATCAACAATGATTGTTTCCTGTGCAGAAGTCAGCTGTTTCCACACAATGGCCACAGTTTGTAGACTCCTGGCGCCAAACCAAGGTCAAAACTCTTCTATTGTGCTCTTTGTCATTTGGAAATTTTTAGAGGGCTCTCAACATTTTGTCAAAGAATTATAATGATTTTTTAGAGCTCCCTCATATGGTTTATATGAGGAATTAAAAAGACTGGCAAGAGTATTCCTGTTTACAACAGTTGAGAGCAAGCAATATACTGCAAATATTGTTGTGTCGTCCTGCTTTCTTCCTTCTATAATTTATTTATGGCCAGTAAAGATGGCTTTATATATTGCAGTTTACAACTATCGTACATGTGCCAGTGTTCTTAAAAGCTGTTTTGAACATGGCCATATTGTACTTTAATAGAAAAGATCAGAACGGTCAATTTCATAATGATAATTGATATGTGTAAACTGGCTTTAGCCCACATACATGAGTGCAGATCCTAGCGCACGGAGCTTCATGGCCTCGGTGTGCTGCCACACAGGCTCCATTGAGTGCCATATGTATGGCGCTATTCTCCCCTAGAGGCAATGCCAAGATTGTTTAACTGTCAAATTCATACGAGATCTAACAGACAAAAAAAAAACATTCTGCCACTGTAGGTAATCGGGGGCATGCTCAGGTACACTCAAGCACATCCCACTACCATCTCCAACTCTTTATCCTCAGTCTGTCTTACATCATCTACATCTGTTATTCCAAATATATCATCTACCCCTCGTACGGTAGGTACAAATTTAAGCCAGAATGGAGAGAGTATCAGATGTCCCACGAGTATTGTCAATACAACTACTGGATCTCTCAATACCTTTCCTTTTTAAAAAATTAACACACATTATATGACATATATCGATAGGGTAGAAACCAGTACTCTCAGAGATCTTGAAGATCTATTCTATGAAAATGAAGTTGGGGCTGTTACTGCTACTGGCCCTTTCTCTTCATTACGACCCAATTCAAAATTAACTCCACCATTCTCACAATATGCCCATATTAACATTTTTGTCAAGATGGTCAGAGCAGATTTGAAGAAATTTAAACCCGATAAAGTCAGAGCTTTGGGAAATCTTAGTGAGACAGAGAAACTAGCGTTAGATAAACTAGGTGAAAATGTACAAATAATTTTGAAACCATCCGATAAGGGGGGTAACATTGTGGTCATGGACCGAGGGAACTATGTCCACATGGTTCATAGACTATTAGATGACACCACTACATATGTCAACCTTAGAAAAAAATCCTACTGATTCCTTTCTGTTAGAGCTACGCCTTCTTCTTATTGAGGCTAAAACACAAAACATTATTACACAGGATGAATTCAAATGAATGTTCAATCCAAACCCTACACCTGCCACTTTTTATGCCTTACCAAAAATCCACAAGGCCTCTCGTCCTGTCCCAGGCAGGCCCATTGGGTCTGGGAATGACAGCCTCACACAGGGAATTAGTCTATATGTGGATGAGATACTCTTGTCCTTTGTCACATCTCTACCCTCTATTTTGTGGGATACCAAGGACATCATCACCAGGATTCAGGAGATCCACGTTATTCCCACCACCATGATTGCCAGTATCGAAGTTGAGTCTTTGTACACAAACATTCAGCACGAATTTGGTCTTGCTGCTGTCAAACACTTTTTGAGCACTAAAGGCACTCAATTTCACATGCACAGCAAATTTGTGTTATCACTTCTGTTAACACATAACTATTAGACTTTTGATCAGAAGTAATATCAGCAATTAAAATTTACTGCTATGGCCACTATTTGTGCACACACTTATGCTAACTTATTTTTAGGGTGGTGGGAAGACTATTGTTTTCACTGAGGATTTACTTTTTTTCGCATGTCACATTCTCTTTTGGGGGGAGATATATCGATGATATTCTTATTCTGTGAGATGGGGACCTTACTCTATTTACTGATTTCATGTCTATACTCAAAAATAACTCTATTGGTATGAAATTTACTCGTAATACATCACAAAGAAATTATTTTTCTGGATCTCAAGATTTCTCTGGACCCTGGTGGTGGAGTCCAGACTGATATTTCCCATAAACCCACAGCTACAAATAGCTTTTTACATTGGGCATTGCAATAGCACAATACTTGAGAGCAAAGAGAAATTGCTCGGATGAGCGATCCTTTCAAATTTAATGCGACAGTCTTTTATCAAATTTTCTTGCACGTGGCTACCCGAAGAAATGTCTATACAGAGCATATGCCAGGGCCAGGGCGACAGTCAGAAAGGACCTTTTATATGACCATAGTCGGAAAACCCTTCAGTCCTCCTCCGATATTAGACAAAGTCAGAAATCCACTCTGTCCTCCCCTAGCATCAGATGTATGGATAACCTTTGATGCCTGTTTCTATCAGGTTACTAAGATTTTACAAAAATACTGGCCTATCCTTCGAGCTGACTCAGATCTCTGTGATGCCATTTCTACCACGCCTAATATTACCTATCGAAGAGGTAAAAATCTGCGCGATTATCTTGTGCATAGTCATTATTCTAAACCACCTACTGTATCAAAATGTTGACTGAAATCGCCTGTTATAGGTTCTCATTCCTGTGGAAGATGTTTGTTTTGTCCATTCATGCCTACAGCTAAGAATTTGTGTAATCCCTCAGGTGGGAGATTTTATAAGATCAGACAATTTATTAACTGTCAAAGCAGTGGAGCAAAACTGTTCAGGAATTTTCAAGCATTTCAGTACTGTAAACAAAAAGGAAGATACACCTCTATCCGGACACATTTGATCCATACATGATGGAAACAATCGCTCATTACAATTGTGGGGCATTACCCAGATTAAGTTGGGCCCTAGAGCCGGTAATCTAGACAGCAAACTTCTACAAGAGGAGGCACGGTGGATTCACCGCCTGGGCACTCTTAGCCCTGTTGGGCTTAACGAAGGTTTTACTTTTGCAGCATTCCTTTAATACTCTTTCATATCTCTTATCACCTTGTAATTCTATCCATATACTTACCTTATATTTATATATACACATATCAATTGATATGTTTAGTTACTGAGATGGTAAGGCTGGGTTCACACGACCTATTTTCAGACGTAATGGAGGTGTTTTACGCCTCGAATTAAGTCTGAGAAAACGACTCCAATACGTCGGCAAAGATCTGCCCATTACTTTCAATGGGCTTTACGATGTACGGTGCCGACGAACTGTCAAAAGACGGCGCGTAAAATTACAGCCTCGTCAAAAGAAGTGCAGGACACTTCTTGGGACGTAATTGGAGCCGTTTTTCGTTGACTCCAATGAAGAACAGCTCCAAATTACGTCTGTAAAAGACGCCCCGCAAAACGTGAGTACATGCAATTACGTCTGAAATTCAGGAGCTGTTTTCTCCTGAAAACAGCTCCGTAATTTCAGACGTAATTGCAGTTATCGTTTGCACATACCCTTATAAACATATATATGTTAATATCGACTTCTTCTCCTCACCTGCTTTTGCCTCCTTACGATGGTGATGGTTATGTTGAGCATCACAACTGTAGTACGTGATTGATGTCTTATACTATCACTATTTGTTTTTCAACTGTATCTGAACCATATAAGTATGATGGACAATTTCCGTGGTTTCCTATGTTCCATTTATCCCTCCCCATTCTTATCTTTTGAAGTATTTATTCCTTGGTGGTGATTTCCAAAAACATGATGGGGCTAATTGTTTTCCCAAAAAAATTCATGGACTGATGTCTGTGTATGTACATTGAATACCTGTGTTCGAGTCATTTTAATGCCTCTTGATTGGAGTCCTTGTTTTCCTTCTTGGCATAGTTGATAGTCAGTCAGTTTTACATTTATGCACTAAGTCCTAACACATGCGCAGTAATAGCATGTCTAAAATCATTAAAGAGGCTCTGTCACCAGATTTTGCAGCCCCTATCTGCTATTGCAGCAGATAGGCGCTGCAATGTAGATTACAGTAACGTTTTTATTTTTAAAAAACGAGCATTTTTGGCCAAGTTATGACCATTTTTGTAGCTTTGCAAATGAGGGTTGCAAAAGTCCAAGTGGGTGTGTTTAAAAGTAAAAGTCCAAGTGGGCGTGTATTATGTGCGTACATCCGGGCGTTTTTAATACTTTTACTAGCTGGCCGTTCTGATGAGAAGTATCATCCACTTCTCTTCAGAACGCCCAGCTTCTGGCAGTGCAGACACAGCGTGTTCTCGAGAGATCACGCTGTGTCGTCACTCACAGGTTCTGCATCATGTCAGACGAGCGGGGACACATCGGCACCAGAGGCTACAGATGATTCTGCAGCAGCATCGGCGTTTGCAGGTAAGTAGCTACATCGACTTACCTGCTAACGCCGATGCTGCTGCAGAATCAACTGAAGCCTCTGGTGCCGATGTGTCCGACACG
Source organism: Rhinoderma darwinii (assembly GCF_050947455.1). NCBI lineage: Eukaryota > Metazoa > Chordata > Amphibia > Anura > Rhinodermatidae > Rhinoderma > Rhinoderma darwinii. The sequence continues at coordinate 271,351,883 of NC_134690.1, read as the reverse complement.
ATGCAGGACCTGTGAGTGACGTCACAGATCTGCACTGCCAGAAGCTGGACGTTCTGAAGAGAAGTGGATGATACTTCTCATCAGAGCGCCCAGCTAGTAAAAGTATTAAAAACGCCCCGATGTACGCACATAATACACGCCCACTTGGACTTTTACTTTTAAACACACCCACTTGGACTTTTGCAAGCCTCATTTGCATAACTACAAAAATGGTCATAACTTGGACAAAAATGCTCGTTTTTTAAAAATAAAAACGTTACTGTAATCTACATTGCAGCGCCTATCTGCTGCAATAGCAGATAGGGGCTGCAAAATCTGGTGACAGAGCCTCTTTAAGTATCTCAGCATTGCTATACTTAGACGGCGTCCATACACTTACCTCTGCGCATGCGCGAAGGACGTCTTACCACTGGTCACTTCAGTGGCAATTTCTATTCGTCTGCTTCTGTCTGTCACATAGTAGGGGGCTCGACCGTCTGCACCAATTCCATTGGCTTCCTCTCACGGAATCTCCACCTGCTCAGTAACAACAGGAAATCCGAGGAGCGCCGTCATCAGCCCCTGTACCCCTGAGGACGCTACATATGTAGAGAAACATGTCGGGGGGCTTTTTTGAATTTTAATTACATGTTCTGTTGTTAAATACACCGTTACTTAGCGGTTAGTGTGGCTATAGGGTTCTGCAGCCGCTGGCTTCCAATGCACTTTTATCTTAAGTGCTTACTACTACACATATCTATTAAGCATTGCTCTATATGGATCCGACCCTAGCAGCACGCATGGTACGTTTTAATCAATTTATGTGTTTCGTCTATTTGCTGTCATAGCCTAATAAAGATTTATAATATAACTTGTTCATGGTAGTTGGGAAATAGAGGTGTTTTTTTGGGGTTTTTTTTTGCCGGTTGTCATCCAGTTGCTATGTATTTATAAGGTGCCCGCCAACTACCAAGTTCACTTTTTCGTTTTTGTGCAGGTACAGTAGAGGGCTCATGCACCTGAATTGCAGTTTTAATAAGGCTCCATACAAAACAGTGGATATTTTTCATAATTCTTTATTTAAAGAGGCTCTGTCACCAGATTTTGCAACCCCTATCTGCTATTGCAGCAGATAGGCGCTGCAATGTAGATTACAGTAACGTTTTTATTTTTTAAAAACGAGCATTTTTGGCCAAGTTATGACCATTTTTGTATTTATGCAAATGAGGCTTGCAAAAGTACAACTGGGCGTGTTGAAAAGTAAAAGTACAACTGGGCGTGTATTATGTGCGTACATCGGGGCGTTTTTACTTCTTTTACTAGCTGGGCGTTCTGACGAGAAGTATCATCCACTTCTCTTCAGAACGCCCAGCTTCTGGCAGTGCAGACAGCGTGTTCTCGAGAGATCACGCTGTGACGTCACTCACAGGTCCTGCATCGTGTCAGACGAGCGAGGACACATCGGCACCAGAGGCTACAGATGATTCTGCAGCAGCATCGGCGTTTGCAGGTAAGTCGATGTAGATACTTACTTGCAAACGCTGATGCTGCTGCAGAATCAACTGTAGCCTCTGGTGCCGATGTGTCCTTGCTCGTCTGACACGATGCAGGACCTGGGGAAGTGACGTCACAGCGTGATCTGCCAGAAGCTGGGCGTTCTGAAGAGAAGTGGATGATACTTCTCGTCAGAACGCCCAGCTAGTAAAAGAAGTAAAAACGCCCCAATGTACGCACATAATACACGCCCAGTTGTACTTTTACTTTTCAACATGCCCAGTTGTACTTTTGCAAGCCTCATTTGCATAAATACAAAAATGGTCATAACTTGGCCAAAAATGCTCGTTTTTTAAAAATAAAAACTTTACTGTAATCTACATTGCAGCGCCTATCTGCAGCAATAGCAGATAGGGGTTGCAAAATCTGGTGACAGAGCCTCTTTAAGCTAACATCACTCGGCAACAATATGGCCAGTAGTGGGACGCAGTCCCCAGAACAGTGCGGGAAGTATAAACAAATGCAATAAATATCAGGTATTAATACATAGTACATAAACATCTGCATTAAAAAGGTTCTAGTAAGAATTTTTTACTGTTAACCGGGGTGTGGGCCACCAGGTGACCGCCTCATGTACTGCAAGCAAGGCTTAATGAGAGCAGTATTTAGCAGTGGACTAGAAGGCAAACCAATCATACCAAGAAAGAAGTAGCTGTACCTCTAGTTGAGATCAGCTCTTTCATCCTCATAATTTTGTGGGTATATTTCTCAAAAATTCTATTCATTATGGAGCCCCCCCCCCCCTAATGTATTACTACTGGAGATTCCAATAGTTATTATTGAAACTCATAATAGAATGGACACAACCATTGTTTCTACTGTCAAAACATAAAACATTGACTGTATATCTGTTTTTCCAGCAGTCTCTCAGCAGCGTACACAGAAAGTTGGGTAAAGCTTAGTTTCTAATGCTTTACTTATTCTGGACTGATTTTTCATCTTTGATGATTTGATCATATTGACCAGTTATACTATTACACATTTATGACTACAATCTGACATTCTTGTTTTGAATATACCTGGATTAGATTAATCCAGCCCTAAAGTAGGTGTTGCGTGGCAGTAATCCACAGGATATGCCATAAATGTCTGATAGATGTGGGTCCCACATCTGGAACCCGAAAAAAATCAGAAAAGGTCAACTTTGCGCACCTCTGTCCTCCTCACATAAGGATTGGATGAAAACAGTGTTGGGGGAGTAGAGTTCTCCTATGTTGTATGGCTACCTGTGGACAGTGCAAGTCAGAATTTAGAATTTAGGGAGTTTTTCTGGTATAAAGGGGTTTTCCCATCAGGAAATTTGTGACATATCCACTGGATATGTCATAAATGTCAGATAGATGAGGGTCCCACCTATGAGACCCGCACCTATCTCCAGAACGGGGCCACCTAAGCCCTGTTCTACCTCTCTGTGTTGCGGCTGAAGCGTGTGATTTCCGACCATAAAGAATAAAACAGCTGAGCTACGCTGTTTCTATAACTCCCATAGTACAGTAGTGAATGGCCGTTACCCATGTTAGCCACTGTTCACATGACATTTTATGTTTAGCATGTACCTTGGGAAACTCCCGACATGCACGTTCAGCGTATCCATAGGGCTCCATGGTCAGATGGAGGCCAAAAGAGTGTCCTTTTGGCCTCTGTCTAGCCAGTATACGTCAGAATACTACAAAAAAATTAAATAAAAGTATACTGTTTAGACTACTACGCAATACCGCAAAAAATACGTTAAACGGATGCCATTATATGCTATGCGTGATGGATGCGTTAAACGGATGCCTAAAGTGGCATCCATCATTCATAGGCTATAATGTCATGAAAAGGATCAATGGAGTTCAACAAATAGTATTATAGCCTATGGCTGATAGATGTCACTGCTGAACAACTGTCATAGGCTACTTTTAATATATACGCCAGGAGCTTTTCTTTGCCACCCCTGGGGTTTCACTAGTGTCGTTAACCCACTTGGTGGTCTACTACGATCTTACATGGTGTATTATTGTCATGGAGCCTGGGCCTAAAATGGAATAACATAAACCCAGTTTTAAATGACCATTAAATAGACCTATAGACACTTATTACATACATCAGGACTCTTCTAAGTATAATATGTAATAGAGGAATACAAAAAAATCAGGAGAATAACAATAACAAACGATGTAACCTTAAAAAATAATCAACAATCCAAAAAATGTAGTTATACAAATAGTAGAAAAAACAAGAAACACAAAATAATAACATTGCTTTATGATTGAACTGAAAATGTTTCAGAATAAAATACGAGTGAATTAAGCCTTCCATTTCATAATTGTCATGATTGTGGATAATTATACCTTGTCAATGGGCATGGATTACATTAAATTGCTGGGTCTCTGTTTATAATCCAGGCCTTTCCTGCAGTATCAGACCATAATGGATAGTACTTTGTGTCTGTCTGTGCTCATGTAATGAAATACTCGACATGAGTCTGCTTCTAGTTGAAACATGCCATCAATGCTGTAATAATCCAAATGATTTGTTGATACAACAGTGATTGCTGCCTATCCAACAATACTCTGTTTTATACCCATCCCCCCCCCCCCCACAACTACATTCTTGGTAAAATACAAAGTTAGTCATCAAATACTGAGAGTGCCCTTACACACAGTGGTCGTGCTACAGTAGTTGAAGCGTTACTGAAATTCACGTTGAAAAACCGCACAAGGTTTACCGTGATTTGCTCCCGTTTTGCAATGTGGTTTCCATGTACTTCAACTGTACATGCCACGTGGCCCAAATTTTGCAACTGGGTTTTCGGTCCTATCGTTGCACGGTCCGTGTGTGTGTACAAGCAAGGCTGGTCTTATGCTACAGCAGAGGCGGATTAAATAGACCATAGTCTCTGGGCTGTTACCCAAACTTGGACCCCCTTTCCCCACCCTGCCACGCCGTAACTATTGTTAACACTACCTTTTTGTGCAAGCATTAACAGATGGGTGTTACGATTCTCTTTGTCAAAGAGCTGTGTCCCTACATACTGACAGTATCACACTGTGCAGGGACACATCCTCCTGACAAGGGGAATGGTAACACGCATTTGTCTATTAGTCCTGGACTGCACAAAGACTTTTTGTGAAATACAAGGATTTCCTATAATAAACATGTCAGGAGAGGTGACAGATTCTCTCTAAATCCAGTGACACACAGGTGACGACGTCTCAGATTGTAGTAGTTTTTTTTTCTCTTTTCTTCTCCATCCGGTCCAGACTTCATGATGACTTCTCCTGGCCATGAGCCATTTCTGAAGAATTTACCACTCAGATGTCTTCGGGTCCTCACATTTAATATATTTCCACACCTATAAATGAAGAAAAAATTCTCACGGTGCCACATACTGTACCCCTAAATATAATAGCACAATACACTGTGCCCCTGAATATAATTGTGTCAAACACTGTAACGTAAAGCACCACATACACACAGCCCCCTGTAGATAGCGTCACATACCACCTATGGACAGCGCCACACACCCCGCCTGTAGATAGTGCCACACACAGCCCCTGTAGATAGTGTCACACACAGCCCCTGTAGATAGCGTCACACCCAGCTCCTGTAGATAGCGCCACACACACAGCCACTGTAGATAGCATCGCACACCCCTATGGACAGCGCTGCACACACCCTGTCTGTAGATAGCGCCACACACAGCCCCTGTAGATATTGTCACACACAGCCCCTGTAGATAGCGTCACACACAAGAAGCATACCTACGCTAGCCTGGTCCTGGGTTGGTGGGAGGAAAAGATTGTGTTTGTTCAGGGGTGTAGCTGGGGGGGGAAAGGGGCATGTGCCCCAGGCGCAACTTAGAGGGGGGCGCCAGCACCGCACAGTCCATGATGCAGAAGTCTGCCTGGAGAGAGGGAGCAGACACACCGGAGCAGAGCACTGCAGAGGACAAGAAAACACAGGACAGAGGTGAGTACACAGTGTAAACAATTTAGTGCCTGGGAACATTAGCGTTTCTAAAATGATAAAATAAATGACATTAGTTTAGAATTTTAGAAACTCTTGTGTCTCCAGGCACATTCTTTTTGCGGCTGACACCCCCCCCCCCTCACCCCCCATGAGGGTCTCCCACACGGCCCTACCTCACAGGACTGCTGTAACATTTCCCTCTCCTGGCAGGAGAGGGAGAATAGTAAGGTTATGTTCACAGAGAGTCTTTGACAAGTTTTTTTGACGCGGAAACCGCGCCGCAAAACTCGTCAAAAACGGCCCGAAAATGCCTCCCATTGATTTCAATGGGAGCCGGAGGCGTCTTTTTCCCGCGAGACGGGAAATGCCCTATCTTCGGGCGTTTACACCTCTGACCTCCCAGTGACATCAATGGGAGGCAGAGAAAGTTGGTTCGTTCGTTCGTTCCTTCCTTCCTTCCTGCAAGCGTCGTGATCACGTCATCGCGCTGCTTGCGTCGTTCAACCCCAGAAGACCTGCGCAGTAGAGAGCGGGTCTCCATTGCCGCCGGACGGCACTGGAACAAGATTAAGGTGAGTTTGTTTAGTTTTTTTAATTTTAATCCTAATAAAAAAGTGTGTGGCATTATCTACGAGGGGGGGGCTTTATCTACAGGGGGGGGCTTTATTTACGGGGTGGCTTTATCTACAAGGGGGCTTTATCTACAGGGGGCTATATACTGGGGTGGGCTATATGTGGAGCACTATATACAGGGGTGGGCTACCTATGAAGCACTATATACAGGGATGGGCTATATCTACAGGGGGCTATATACAGGGGTGGGCTATCTGTGGAGTACTATATACAGGGGTGGGCTATATGTGGAGCACTATATACAGGGGTGGGCTATATGTGGAGCACTATATACAGGGGTGGGCTATATCAACAGGGGGGCTATATACAGGTGTGGGCTATCTGTGGAGCACTATAGGGGGAGCTATATGTGGGACACTATATACAGGGGTGGGCTATATGGGGGCACTATCTACAGGGGGCTCTATGGGGGCACTATCTACAGGGGACTCTATGGCAGGCACTATCTACAGGGGGCATGGTGTGTGTGGGAAACAGTGTATGGTGCTATTATAATTAGAGGTGCAGTGTATGGCGCTATTATATTTAGGGGCATAGTGTGAGGTATAATGAGAACTTTATTTTTGTTTATAGGTGTAGAAATGTTTGAAAAGTGAGAAGCTGAAGACATTTGAGCGGCAAACTGTAGAAATGGGCTGTGGCCGGGAGAAGTCTTAGAGGTCTGGACCGGATGGAGAAAAATAACTAGAATCTGAGACGTCACCGGTGAGTCACTTAAAGAGGCCCTGTCTCCACATTATAAGTGCCCTATCTCCTACATAAGGAGATCGGCACTATAATGTAGGTGACAGCAGTGTTTTTTATTTAGAAAAACAATCTATTTTTACCACGTTATGAGCGATTTTAGCTTTATGCTAATTAGTTTCTTAATGCCCAACTGTGCGTGTTTTTACTTTAGACCAAGTGGTCGTTGTACAGTGTATGACGCTGACCAATCAGCTCACCAATCAGCGTCATGCACTTCTCCCCATTAACTTACTCAGCGCATAGTGACACTGCGTTGTTCACGCTGTGCTGTCTTATACAGACACATTAACATTATTGAAGTGTCTTGACAGTGAATAGACATTTCTTCCAGCCAGGACGGGATGTCTATTCACAATCCTGACACTTCGGTAACGTTTGTTTCGGATTTATATCAGAGCAAACGTAATCTCGCGAGATCACGCTGTAAATGACGGTTTACAGCGAGATTACGCTTCCTCTGCTGTAAGTCGCACACAAACGTTATTGAAGTGTCGGGATTGTGAGTAGACATCCCGTCCTGGCTGGAAGGAATGTCTATTCACTGTCTAAACACTTCAGTAACGTTAATGTGTCAGTATAAGACAGCACATAGTGATCTAGCAGGATCTCTGCGCTGAGGAAATGAATGGGGAGAAGTGTATGACGCTGATTGGTCAGCGTCATACACTCCTCTGTACAACGACCACTTGGTCTAAAGTAAAAACATGCACAGTTGGGCATTAAGAAACTAATTAGCATAAAGCTAAAATCGCTCATAACGTGGTAAAAATAGATTGTTTTTCTAAATAAAAAACACTGCTGTCACCTACATTACAGCACCCATCTCCTTATGTAGGAGATAGGGCACATATAATGTGGTGACAGAGCCTCTTTAATGTAAATGTTTATTCTGCCTCTAATCAGTTCTGTAGTCACTGTATAATCTGCAGCGAGATGATGGGTGGTATGATTATGATATAATTTTTTATTTTTTCATTAAACAGCAACTTCCAGCATATCCTTACCATTGTTTGGGCCTTTGCTGTGAGCAGGAAACAATTTAGTGCAACCCTATACGGCAGGGGTTGCACTAAATTGAGCTGTATTTGTGCTGGTGTTGTATATATGTAATGAGCTGTGTTCTGGTGCTGTATATATGTACTGAGCTTGGTTCTGGTACTATATATATATATATATGTACTGAGATTGGTTCTCAGGCTGTATTTACGTACTGAGCTTGGTTCTGGAGCTGTATTTATGTATTGAGCTTTGTTCTGGTGCTGTATATATGTAATGAGCTGTGTTCTGGTGCTGTATATATGTAATGAGCTTTGTTCTGGTACTGTATATATGTACAGAGCTTGGTACTGGAGCTGTATATATGTACTGAGCTTGGTTCGGGGGATGTATATATGTATTGAACTTTGTTCTGATGCTGTATTTATGTACTGAGTTTTCTCTGGTGCTGTATATATGTAATGAGCTTTGTTCTGGTGCTGTATATATGTAATGAGCTGGGTTATGGTTGTGTATAGAGCTATATTGCTTGTAAAATGTACAAAGGTTTTTATGCTTGAGTTACATAAAAAAAAATGTGGAAAATAAATGACACGTCATTGATTGGTAGGGAAAACAAACATGGCGAGAAGGAAGGAGATGTCGGGAAAGAGGTTTGGGGGGGGCGCCAAACTGAATCTTTGCCCCGGGTGCTGGAGAACCTAGCTACGCCTCTGGTGCTACCTCCCCATATAGAGTGGGCGTCATCTGGACTAGTCTAAGAAAAAGCTTGCTGACTTTGTAGGGTCCTTAATAAAAACACATTGGGACTCTTTTTCACATATTAGATACAGGAATGGAATATTATATCTCTGGACCTATCCATCCAGTTATCAAAAAAATGGGTTACCTACATACTATTGTCTTCAGTAAACTCACAGAAACAGATAGCTTATTGGGATGGGATAGTTTTTAAAAAAATAATAAACCACCTAAATCGTCTGGCCAGGCAATTCTAGAAATCCACTGCAGAATACACAGTATGTTAAAGGGGGTGGGGTAATAGCGGGATTCACTGGTTAGTGACACGCACTATTATTACCGCCTTTATAAACAGGGTCACTAGGGTTATGCCTAGTTCCCCTACCTTTTCCTTATACGAACGTCGATCTAATTGCTTTAGCGGCTACTCAAGGGAATAAGACCGTATAGTAAATAAAGGTAATATTTATTAACATACAGTAATCGCTCTCATATATATAATACAGTAACTAATCACAGTACAGTATAAACACGGTATCACACTCCTAATTATACCGCCACCCACTTACCTAAACATACACAGAATACAGTTACGTTACAACACAATACACATAAGTTACTTGTGATTCTCACACGCTCTCTATCTCTATCCCACTCCCTCCTAATATAACTTTCCCTATACACTAAGGGTTAATACGGGATAAGGAGGAACAAGGGGAATGGGTTTCTGTGTACCTGGGGATGTGCAGGTCAAGGGTCACTGCAGGGTACTTAGGGCAGCAAGGGTGAACTTAGGGAACACAGGGTTACTCAGAGAAGCAAGGGTTAACTTAGGGAGAGCAAGGGGTTAACTCAGGGACTATGGGACAGCAAGGGTTAACTCAGGGACTCTGGGACAGCAAGGGTTAACTCAGGGACTCTGGGACAGCAAGGGTTAACTCAGGGACAGAAAGGGTTAACTCAGGGATTCTGGGACAGCAAGGGTTAACTCAGGGCAAGGGTTAACTCAGGGACTCTGGGACAGCAAGGGTTAACTCAGGTACTCTGGGACAGCAAGGGTTAACTCAGGGACTCTGGGACAGCAAGGGTTAACTCAGGGACTCTGGGGCAGCAAGGGTTAACTCAGGGACTCTGGGACAGCAAGGGTTAACTCAGGGACTCTGGGACAGCAAGGGTTAACTCAGGGACTCTGGGACAGCAAGGGCTAACTCAGGGACAGCAAGGGTTAACTCAGGGACTCAGGGAGAGTGGGGACAGTACTCAGGGGGAGCAAGGATTACAGCAGGAGACAGGGAGAGACAGGGTTAAGTGTAGCTATTGCTACACTTGATACTTAGCGTAACTCGTTGGTGGCAGAAGCAGGAGCCATAGCAGGAGACAGCAGCAGGTCGTTGGAGGAGAGAGACAGGACAGGGGAGGTGAGCCAGTTCCTGGTGGTGTGGGAGGCAGGCAGGCAGGTCTCAGCTGGTGGTGAGGTCATTTTCAGCTAGCTCCAGCTAGCTTCTGCTCCTGAGCGTACCGACGCAGGGCTATTTAACCCTGTCGGTACGCTCGCAGCGGGGGATGTGGCGCTTGCCCCTGGCTAGCATGGGTCGGCATGGTGACAAGTCCGTGCGCGCGGGAGACTTGAAATGGAGACAGGGGATAACTATCCCTTGTCTCCATGGTTTCCTAACAAAGCAGGGCAATAAGCAAAGGAGAAGGTAGGATCCTACCTTCTCCTTTGCTTGTTAACCTGCCGTTGTGCCGACACGAGGATCCGAGCGCAGCCTACAATCTACACCACACTGGAGTGTTAAGGTGAGCTGGAGGTTCTCTCCCCAGTTTCTATCTGTTTGCAAAGCAGGGCAATGCTAATTGTCCTGCTCTGCTTCCAACCGCATTCATGACCAGGGCTGTTGTTGTTACAGCCCTGGCTCATGATACATTATATGTTTTATATATACACATATATATTATATATATGTGTGTATATATACAGTGAAGGAAATAAGTATTTGATCCCTTGCTGATTTTGTAAGTTTGCCCACTGTCAAAGACATGAACAGTCTAGAATTTTTAGGCTAGGTTAATTTTACCAGTGAGAGATAGATTATATATTTTAAAAAAAAACAGAAAATCACATTGTCAAAATTATATTTATTTATTTGCATTTTGCACAGAGAAATAAGTATTTTATCCCTTTGGCAAACAAGACTTAATACTTGGTGGCAAAACCCTTGTTGGCAAGCACAGCAGTCAGACGTTTTTTGTAGTTGATGATGAGGTTTGCACACATGTTAGATGGAATTTTGGCCCACTCCTCTTTGCAGATCATCTGTAAATCATTAAGATTTCGAGGCTGTCGCTTGGCAACTCGAATCTTCAGCTCTCTCCATAAGTTTTCGATGGGATTAAGGTCTGGAGACTGGCTGGGCCACTCCATGACCTTAATGTGCTTCTTTTTGAGCCACTCCTTTGTTGCCTTGGCTGTATGTTTTGGTCATTGTCGTGCTGGAAGACCCAGCCACGAGCCATTTTTTATGTCCTGGTGGAGGGAAGGAGGTTGTCACTCAGGATTTGACGGTACATGGCTCCATCCATTCTCCCATTGATGCGGTGAAGTAGTCCTGTGCCCTTAGCAGAGAAACACCCCCAAAACATAATGTTTCCACCTCCATGCTTGACAGTGGGGACGGTGTTCTTTGGGTCATAGGCAGCATTTCTCTTCCTCCAAACACGGCGAGTTGAGTTAATGCCAAAGAGCTCAATTTTAGTCTCATCTGACCACAGCACCTTCTCCCAATCACTCTCAGAATCATCCAGATGTTCATTTGCAAACTTCAGACGGGCCTGTACATGTGCTTTCTTCAGCAGGGGGACCTTGCGGGCACTGCAGGATTTTAATCCATTACGGCGTAATGTGTTACCAATGGTTTTCTTGGTGACTGTGGTCCCAGCTGCCTTGGGATCATTAACAAGTTCCCCCCATGTAGTTTTCAGCTGAGCTCTCACCTTCCTCATGATCAAGTATACCCCACGAGGTGAGATTTTGCATGGAGCCCCAGATCGATGTTGATTGACAGTCATTTTGTATGTCTTCCATTTTCTTACTATTGCACCAACAGTTGTCTCCTTCTCACCCAGCGTCTTACTTATGGTTTTGTAGCCCATTCCAGCCTTGTGCAGGTCTATGATCTTGTCCCTGACATCCTTAGAAAGCTCTTTGGTCTTGCCCATGTTGTAGAGGTTAGAGTCAGACTGATTAATTGAGTCTGTGGACAGGAGTCTTTTATACAGGTGACCATTTCAGACAGCTGTCTTTAATGCAGGCACCAAGTTGATTTGGAGCGTGTAACTGGTCTGGAGGAGGCTGAACTCTTAATGGTTGGTAGGGGATCAAATACTTATTTCTCTGTGCACAATGCAAATAAATATATATAATTTTGACAATGTGATTTTCTGTTTTTTTTTTTAAATATAATCTATCTCTCACTGGTAAAATTAACCTAGCCTAAAAATTCTAGACTGTTCATGTCTTGACAGTGGGCAAATTTACAAAATCAGCAAGGGATCAAATACTTATTTCCTTCACTGTATATATACATATACTGTTAATGATCTGCCAGGCACAGCTTCTGTATCCACGCCCATAGGTAATCAGTTTGCACCTGCTTCTATGTCTGTGAGACTGACTCCATCTTCCACCACTCAGGATGGCAGGCTTAGGAGTGGGAGAGCCTATCACAGCCTGGCCAGACGGAGCTAGCTCCCGCCCTCTGTCTATTTATACCTGCCTTTCCTGTTCCTCCTTGCTTGTGATTCTTCTCGTTTTGTTTCCTGGCCCTGCTGCAGCTTCTTGAACCATTTGACCCTGCTTCATATTGACCCTGGCTTACTGACTACTCTCCTGCTCTGCGTTTGGTACCTCGTACACTCCTGGTTTGACTCGACTTGTTCACTACTCTCCTGCTCTGCGTTTGGTACCTCGTACACTCCTGGTTTGACTCGGCTCGTTCACCACTCTTGTTGCTCACGGTGTTGCCGTGGGCAACTGCCCCTTTTCCCTTGCTTCTGTGTACCCTTGTCTGTTTGTCTGTCGTGCACTTATTGAGCGTAGGGACCGTCGTCCAGTTGTACCCCGTCGCCTAGGGCGGGTCGTTGCAAGTAAGCAGGGACTGAGTGGCGCGTAGATTAGGGCTCACTTGTCTGTTTCCTTACCCCCATCATTATATATACACTGTATACATACACACTATATATATATATATATATATATATATATATATATATATATATATATATATATATATATATATATTTATATATATATATATGTATATATATATACACATATATGGACACTTCCCTTTACACAGTACATAATGATATGCAGTCACATTATTACATAGTAGAACGGAACCATCCGAATACATAAACCCGATCAGGGGATTTTCTATTTTTTTTACTTAATACGAGAACCACAAGTACAAAAATAAAAAATTGTTTCGAAGTATGTCTGGCTTCCCGGCCTATTACAGCACTAGGCACTCTATTCGTTTGCCAAGCATCCTGGCCTCTCTGTCACTTACTAGTAACTCTAACCTGGTATTACATCTGCTGCTCATTACCTTTTACACAATAAATGTGGGGTCAAAATGCTCACTACACCTCTAAATGAATGCCTTAAGGGGTGTCATTTTGAAAGTAGGGTCACTTATTGGGTGTTTTAACTGTACTGGTACATCAGGGGCTTCTGCATACATGACGTAGCAAAGAAATTGGCAACAAAATGGGGTATTTTATTCCTTGTGAAAATAAGAAATTTTGAGCAAAAACTACATATTATTGGAAAAAAACATTTTTTTTTTAAATTCACAGTCCAATTCAAATATTGTCCAACAGTCCAATTTTGTGAAAAATCTGTGGGGTCAAAATGGTCACAATACCCATAAATGAATTCCTTGTGGGGTGTAGTTTCCAAAATGGGGTCAGTTCTCCTGGGTTTCTATTGCTTTGATATTCTTGCGAGGGTTAAGGGTAAAGACCAGGGAATCCCTTAGACTCTGCACCCTAGTCTAGCCTGCGCAAAACTAATTTAAGTACCAAATAAACTCATATCAGATGAGCTATCATTACATCAGTCTCCCAGGTCTTGGCTAAGGAGCACTGGAAAAAACTGGGGGTGGAGTAATTGCCCCTTTTGCCCTTTCCATCGTGTCTTGCCAGTCAAGAATTTATCAGGAATCATAGATGTGGTTACATAGTTACATAGTTAGTACGGTTGAACAAAGACACATGTCCATCAAGTTCAATCAAGGGATGGAAAACGAAAAGGGAAACATTTCTACACATAGGAGCTAATATTTTTTCGTTCTAGGAAATTATCTAAGCCTTTTTTAAAGCCATCTACTGTCCCTGCTGTGACCAGCTCCTGCGGTAGACTCCATAGATTCACAGTTCTCATAGTAAAGAAGGCTTGTCGCCTCTGCAGGTTGAACCTTTTTTTCTCCAGACAGAGGGAGTGCCCCCTTGTTTTTTGAGGGGGTTTTACATGGAACAGGATTTCACCATATTTTTTGTATGTGCCATTCATATATTTATATAAGTTAATCATGTCCGCCCTTATTCGTCTCTTTTCAAAGCTAAATAGGTTTAATTCTTTTAGTCTTTCCTCATAACTTAGATTCTCCATGACCCTTATTAGCTTCGTTGCTCTTCTTTGTATTTTTTCCAACTCCAGGGCATCCTTTCTATGAACTGGAGCCCAGAACTGAACTGCATATTCTAGATGAGGCCTCACTAATGCTTTGTAAAGTGGTAATATTATATCCCTGTCCTGCGAGTCCATGCCTCTTTTAATACACGACAATATCTTGCTGGCCTTTGAAGCAGCTGATTGACATTGCATGCTGTTATTTAGTTTATGATCTACAAGTACACCCAGATCCTTCTCAACAAGTGACTCCCCTAGTATAGCTCCCCCTAGGACATATGATGCATGCAGATTGTTGGTACCCAGATACATAACTTTACATTTATCTACATTCAACTTCATTTCCCAAGTGGACGCCCAAAGACTTAGTGTGTTCAAATCAGCTTGCAATTTACGAACATCTTCCATAGACTGAACAATACTACATAGCTTGTTGTTACTGCAAAAATAGAAACAGTGCTATTAGTCCCATCCTCTATATCATTAATAAATAAGTTGAATAATAGTGGTCCCAGCACTGAACCCTGGCCATTTATAACCGGGGACCATTCAGAGTAAGAATAATTGACCACAACTCTATGGATACGGTCCTTGAGACAATTCTCAATCCAATTACAAACTATACTTTCTAAACCTATAGTCCTTAATTTGCCCATTAGACGTCTATGAGGGACAAAGTCAAATGCCTTTGCAAAGTCTAAAAACACTATATCCACGGCGGCCCCTCTGTCTAGGCTTCTACTCACTTCTTCATAAAAACAAATCAGGTTGGTTTGACAACTTCTGTCCTTAGTAAAACCGTGCTGGCTGTCACTTATAATACTATTTTTTGTCACATAATCCTGTATATAGTCCCTCAATAGCCCATTAAACATTTTCCCCACGATGGATGTTAAGCCCACTGGTCTATAATTACTCGGGGAAGACCTAGAGCACTTTTTGCAAATAGGCACCACATTTGCCCTGCGCCAGTCCCTTGGCACTATACCAGTCACTAGAGAATCTCTAAATATTATGAAGAGGGGGGCAGAAATAACTGAACTAAGCTCTTTAAGAACTTTTGGGTGTAACCTATCTGGTCCTGGAGCATTGTGTACATTTATTTTATTTAATTTATTTAGACCATATCTACATTCAGCCAATTCAGTATATCAACTGATATATTAACAACACTGACACCGGCTACATCAGTTGCTCTTTCTTCTGTTGTATATACTGAGTATTTAGAATAATGTTCTGTTCACATTGTTGCACTCTAACTAAAAATTATACATAATCAGTAACATGCATAGGACTGTATGCTATAGAGAGGAACAGTAATCATATTTTCAGTACGAGACAGTTGTCCGGCAGAGAGGCAGGGACTCCTAGCGTCGTACATAACTATGATGCTAGGAGCCCGGCTCCCTGCACTGTGTTCGGTCCAGTACTTGCGGCCGAAATACGTCCGTCAATTACGGACGTAATGACCTCGTGTGAACATACCCTAAGTGTTCATATGTTTGTGACATGTTTTTGTGATGGAACGTTCCAGAACATTATCGGAGCTACTTTAGCCCCTGGGCATGTGATTTTTTTTTCCTGAATGCCTACAATTTATAAACCAGATGGATGACAGCCAAGATTTGTTACATAATTCAATTCTGTATGGCAGAGGTCTTAGAGGGTATTTCCATAGGGATATAGAATTGCTGTCCCACACAATGTTGTAGAGGAAGTAAGACGAAATGTATCTGATAAGATTTCTGAAATGTTCCCAGAAGACCTTTCTGACTCCCTTCTTAATGCAAACATTCAGTTAAATGAAATACGCAAGAACAATTCCCCTGGCACTTGTATTTTCCTGTGCACTGAGAATTTAAGTGCTATATAACTGATTTTTTTAAATGTTATTTAGTTTACAACATTTGATTTGCAACATCCGGTAGATCATTTCCAGAGATTTTACATTCTTTAAAAAAATAAAAATAAAAAATAAATGCAGTAAATTCTACAGTATTATTATCAATACTAAGTTTGCAGCATGTTTAGTCTCAAAATGATTACAACTAATCTACTCAAATTGACATGTTGACAGCGATTTTTCGTGACATGAATGAGCATGACAGACGACGACCGAAGACAGATATCTGTGGAAAAGTTGATCTACCATGTTGGATTTTTTTTAGTCATTGTCAGCTACAGTATTAAAAAATCATTCATGCCAAACGATATCTCTGCATATCAGCATTAGAAGCCCAGACCAGGTCACAGATGAAGGCTATGATCGATTGGCGATTTGTCGCTTTAACTTACAGAGTTGTTGTCCAGAATGGCGTCCTTCACAGATAGACCATGAACTGCAAGTCGTTCAGAAAATGGCCATCTGAGATCCCTAATATATGGCTAACTTCAGGCTGGAACTACTCAAAGACTTTTTGTACTAAATCTTTTTTTATAGTATAATCAAACTCTAACAAACCATTTTCAAGGTATTTCCAAGCAATTTTCATATTTCTCTATGAAGAAAAAATTTAGCAAATACTTTTAAATCTTTCACAAAATCCAATCATGTAGTAATTAAAAAATAAAATCGCTAGAAACTGGTTTAATTGGAGGGATTTGGAAGAGATTTTCAAGCCACTCAATGCATTTCTATGGACAGCGATTTCAGACCAATTTTTTTAATTGAACTATAACAAGTCTCTGTGTTGCCTTAGCCGTAAAGAAGAACTCTGGAAAAAAATTTTTTTTGCACATTTCATGCTAACTCACCAGCAATATATATATATTTATATATATATGCTTTTGTTTTTCAGGTAGTCAGCTGGTAATGCATATCCCTTGGGAGAAGATAAAGGAAACACATATCTGACTTTCCTCTTTTTAAGATGGATTAATAAAATAGCAAGTCTTCTATTTATTTTTCTTCCAGTTAATTGTCATCCACCTGATGAAAACAGGACATATATTAGTATTTTAAATGAGTTGTCAGGTCTAGAAAACATTGTTAAAGAGGCTCTGCCACCAGATTATAAGGGCACTATCAATTATAATCTGATCGGCGCTGTAAGGTAGATAACAACAGTGGTTTTCATTTTGAAAAACGATAATTTTTTAGCAAGTTATGAACAATTTTAGATTTATGCTAATTCGTTTCTTAATGCCCAGCCAGGATGTGATGTCTATTCACATTCCCGACACTTCGGTAACGTTTCTGTGGGACTTACTCACACAGCACATAGTCTTAATTAATAATCTCTTACTGTTCTGTGTATACAGCTCCTATGCAGACCTATTTGTTTCAATGGTAACAGGCTACATAGAACTCTGTGTAGTCTGATTCAGTAGTCATATTGCTATTCTTTTGTCCCCTACCACTTGCTCACTCACCAAATGTATGTGTGTAAGAATTAAGGAATTGCTGGGAGGGGATATGATAGCAGGATCATTTTAGATTAATTGGCACAATACAAAAAAAATGGTTGCAAAGGTAGTCCTTCCCTTTAGGTTTGTATTTTTGCATGGTAAAAAGATGACAAAGTCACCAATAATAATAAAAAAAATATTACAAATGTATTTAAAGGATATTTTATCAGAATACACATTTGAGTGGTACAACATTTGTTTTTTGTTTGTTTTTTAAGGAAAATTCATTGTTAATTGTAGAGGACCCATCACCTCTCCTGACATGTCTGTATTAGTAACTAATTGTATTTCCCATGAAATAACAATTCCGGAGCATTTTCTATTTGAACTCTGCGTTGTGCCGTTCCGTTTTTATTATTCCTCTTACAAATTTATGAATAAATTGACAACTGGGTGTTACCAGTTGGGGGTGTGTTCCCACACAGTCTGACAATTATCCAATCAGTGCTGACAGCCAGTGTGTAGGGACACACCCCTTTGAAAAGAGGAGTGGTAACACCCAGTTGTCAATTTATTCATAAAATTCTAGGTGGAATAACAGAGGAACGGCACAACGCATAGTTCTAAGAAAACATGTTCCAGAATTTTTAAAGTCATGGGGAATTCAAGTATTTACAAAAATATACATATCAGGAGAGGTTACCGGTTCTCTTTAAGAATATATTTATTCTTCTCCTCAGGTAGTGACTATGGTAAAATTATTGTTAGCATAGCTTATATGTTGTTACTTTAGTGTAGTAGGTCACACAATTGTGTATATAAAAAAGATGAACTTTGTTCACAAACTTGTTTTACATTCTTCAACAAACCTGATTGCTAACTGCAGGATGCCATTGTTCAAAGCTAAAGCTTAAAGCAACCGTCTAATGAATTCTCTTTTATCAGGGTTATATTATTAATTAATGTGTATATGTTTTCAGATGCTCCATGCTGATTGAATACCAATGAAGTACTGACACTGATGTGATAAAGAGATTTTGAGTTTTGTAGAAAAAAGTTACAAAAAAAGTTTACTTATCTAAAATATTAATAAATATTTAAAAGTGAAATGCAATGCTGGGACCAAACTGTGGCCTGCACTACAATTGTGGTGCATGTGGTCCACTATTAAAGCCCTGGCTCTGACACAGTAATGGGCCTCAATGATCCAGCAGAAGGCAACCCAATCTGGAGCTGAATTTGGAGACAATCACTTGCTACTAGGATCTACTTCTCATAGTATGTTTCAGTAATAACCTATTATCCCTTATTGATGATACATAATCTGTGGACAATGATAACAACAAACTTTACAAATCAATTAAAAGCGGACATGTACATGTTCTGTATAGATGGAGGGGGGCCTTCAGAATCATCTCCTCTGGAGGGCTTATGAAACCTGCCTACCCCTCTGCTTGAACGCATGATCATCTGATAGTTCTCTTCTATGTATATATAATCTTCTGAATTAAAGATTTGTGATTGTGTTTCAGTTTCCATTAGATTTGTTCCTGTTTTGCTTTTAATGATGAAAGACGTACAATGGTTGATGTAACATGAGATGAACACGTGGTTTCCTTTAATTCTAGATCTTTATAAAACTGTGGTGTTTATGGAATTCTTGCTCATCTTGAACCCTTAGCGTAAGGCTACATATTGCGTATATGCTGTAGAATTTCCTACTGGATTTTCCATGCGAAAAATCTGCAGCGTTAATAATATCATCAAAGTAGTTGCCAAAAAAAAACCTGCAGAAATTGTACAGAAAATCTGGTTGGAAATTCTGGCCTTACCACTAAAGTTGATGCATTTATGTATTATAATTTCGGTAAAATTATTTCTATTATAATCCATTTTTCCAGATTAATAGGTCTAGTTTTTAGGCCAAGGCAGAAGTCAATTATAATGTATGTAGAAAACAAGGGGAGGAATCCTCCAGCTCACCTGACACACTGTGAGTGTCGCTGTCTGCGCCTGGATTCTATCCGTGTCGGCACACGTAGCAGAAGCAAAAATAGAAAGGAAGTTGGATCCAGCGCTTGGATAGGAGTAAAACGGAAGGAATTTCCAAGTTTAATTAAATTCTATAAAAAGTCCATTGAGATATGGTCCTGGTGTGTGGGTAATAGAAGGAAGATCCTGTGAAGCCTACGCGTTTCGGACGATAGCGACGTCCTTAGACTTGGCTGTAATAAAATTTGAAACTGGCGCCCTAGCCTTTTTGTACTGTGTCCGGTGAGAAACAGCTGAGTTCTGATTGCGTTCCACTGTTTGATACGTCACATGGAACGCAATCCGGAAGTGGGAGACGTCCGTATACATATCTGGTAAGTACTGCTCATGTATATGCTATATGTATGACACCAACTTCTAGTTGTTATTTATAGGTAATATTAGAGATTAAAATCTTATTTGTGCAGTATTACAGTATAAGTAAGGTTTTGAGAAATAAACATGATTAATGGTCACGTGTGCGTTCCAGATCTTGTGGTCACATGGAACGCAAGATGCCGGACGAATCACTGGGAGCCGTCTGATCGAGCAGAGGTCATCCCATTTCAGCTGGCATGATGGGTAAGAGATTAATTCATTAATAGCGAACATAACTGATGATTAAATGATGTTTTCTATAATACATTATTCATAATGTGACCGGGAGTGTAAATATTATGATTTGCCGTATGTGACGGAATGTATCATAATATAGGTACAGTAAGGGAGAGCCAGTTGGAGATATTTGGCATCTTTGTAGTTCAATTATCACTGGTTTACATCATAGGATCGTGAGTGCATAAGTGAGGAAAGGGGAAAGAAATGAGGTGAAGGCTAAAATCGGGGATGTGGGGAAATAATGCATGCCATTAAGCATATGTTGTACATGCACTACGGAAGGTGATGGTTAAAATTGCGGGTAAATGGAGACTTTCTGGTTGGAAAGAATGTCGAGTGTATTTTTTATTATAAAAATATTATGATGCAGTTAATGATGTCATATGCTCTAGAATGATAGTGCACTGGTGGCTTTACTTGTTCCTTAATACTGGAACATAAGTTCCTTTTTTGTGACGTATCAAACAGTGGAACGCAATCAGAACTCAGCTGTTTCTCACCGGACACAGTACAAAAAGGCTAGGGCGCCAGTTTCAAATTTTATTACAGCCAAGTCTAAGGACGTCGCTATCGTCCGAAACGCGTAGGCTTCACAGGATCTTCCTTCTATTACCCACACACCAGGACCATATCTCAATGGACTTTTTATAGAATTTAATTAAACTTGGAAATTCCTTCCGTTTTACTCCTATCCAAGCGCTGGATCCAACTTCCTTTCTATTTTTGCAATTATAATGTATGTTATGGTTAAAACGACTTTCAAAACGCCATACCTAGAACATGAGTCATTGTGAAAAAGATGCCACAGACCCCCAACACCATAGACTTTTAGCTGAGCTTTTGCATAAGAAACGCAGGGAAATACACCAAGAAAAACGCCACAAAAAACATAGTGTTTTTCCCAAAAATGCTATGTATGAAACCACCCTCAAGTGTGTTCAGAGAGGGATTTTCAAGGATGGATCTGATCCCTTATTTAGTGCAACCTCAGCAATTTCTACTGTTGTATACAGTAAATGTTATATGACTTTATATGTCAGTAATCACTGTAACAGTCAATCTCTTTTTTGTGTAAGATTGATTGTAAAAGTGATCAATAATTTATGTTAATGACGGCGAATCAGTTATTGATAGATCGTGTTACCGAGGAAGTGACAAGAGATAAGAGATTGGGAGAAGAACAAGTGTAAGTGCGGTATATAAGCTTAGATTTAATCTTATTATGGGTGCATTCTATTATTAAGTCATATAGACCACCTACTCTATCTTCCCCCTTTGACACCTTGACTTGGCCCTAGATTGCAACGGCTCGATCCCTCGCACTGGACCCCTTCCTATAACATCAACATGCTATAGTAGGATTTATGGTTAAGGGCTTTATCATGAGATGACCCCTTTAAGGGGTTATTCTGGTTTCAGAAAATAAAGGTTATTCTTTGTATAATGAAAAGTTGACAAGTTTTTCTATATTCTGTATCAATTCCTCGTGGGTCTCATGATCTCTGCTTGCAGTCATTCAATATGAACCTTTATTTTTTACTTTTAGGTGGTAAAAAAATCTGTCCTGGTCATGTGATCGACACACAGGGGCACAACGTGTTACAAGATACAGCTCTGATAACTGTGTGTCCATCACATGACCAGGACAGATTTTTATCACCTAGAAAATAAGAACGAGGGTTCCTATTAAGGGACAGCAAGCCGGTACCTTGAAAAACATAGGGAATTGATGCAGAAAGTACAGTATATTGGAAAATGTTATAACTTTTCATTATACTCTATAAAGAAACCTTATTTGCTGAAACTGGAATCTCACTTTAATATGAAGACTAAGTTCCTGACTTTCCATTAAAGACATGAAATGCATATCATAATTATAGGAGTAACAGATCAAAGTAATGATATACAGATGTGTCCTTCCTTACCTTTTGTTATGCCTCCAGCAATCCGGCACCAGCGTGCTTCCAGCAATCCGGCACCAGCGTGCTTCCAGCAATCCGGCAGCAGCATGCTTCCAGCAATCCGGCATCAGCGTGCTTCCAGCAATCCGGCACCAGCATGCTTCCAGCAATCCGGCACCAGCATGCTTCCAGCAATCCGGCACCAGCGTGCTTCCAGCAATCCGGCACCAGCGTGCTTCCAGCAATCCGGCAGCAGCGTGCTTCCAGAAATCCGGCACCAGCGTGCTTCCAGCAATCCGGCACCAGCGTGCTTCCAGCAATCCGGCACCAGCGTGCTTCCAGCAATCCGGCACCAGCGTGCTTCCAGCAATCCGGCACCAGCGTGCTTCCAGCAATCCGGCACCAGCAAGCTTCCAGTTATCCGGTTTCTGTTTACTACCACCAAGCCACTACCACTACCATCTGCCTGTCTCTGCCTAGCTTCTGTTTGGCCAGCAGCTACTCTGTCGGGACCACATCAAGAGGTAGCGACCTGGCAGTCTACCCGCAGCGAAGACCATATCCCTGTAGGGGGTTAAAGGGTAAAGATCGGGGACGCTGCTTAGAAAACACCCTTAAAGGTGGACCTACGCTAATCCAGCAGAGTAGCATGATTTTGTGATACTCCGTCACGAGATGTCTGTGCTGCATGTGTCTATGTGGGCACTCAGTGATTGTGATGCAATTTACATGCTTTCAAGGGGTTTACTAGCATGTTGCGATATTATATTGAATTCATTTCATGATAAATTGGAGACTTTAACCAAATTCAAGCAAAGGGTGGACACATCTGTAGCTAAAAAAATATTATAGTGAGAATACATATGTCAGGGTGTCTACTAGAGAAGGTATAATCCGTTCAGCAGGTTTGAGAATCACACTTATCACATCGATTCACATTTTAGAGAATATAATAAAATCTGTATGTTTCTATTTTCTCCCTGTTTGTGTTTTTTTTCTCGTTGCTCCAGATTTTGCCCAGACTCTTGTGTGTGCTGAGGTTGAGAGTTATATAAAATAAGACTTAGAATCAGGCCGGATAAAGGTTGGTGAAAGCCCCTGAGCCAAAAAATTGTTAGATCTCACCTCCCATCAGTAGTCTTATATAATTTGTGGATAACTTACACTGGTCATAAACATTAGACAATTGTTGGCAGATCCCATATATATAGTATCAAGAGGGTGAATGTATTTTAGTAAAAAATTAACTTTTAATAGTATATTTGCAAAAAGTAGAAACCAAACATGGTGTAGTCAAACAATATACACAAAGATATGCAAGAAACAGTGGGGGTAAGGACTACATATAGCCCCACAGTACCCAAGGCGATTAGTATACACTTTTGAGTTACAATTACAAATTACTGTATAGTGTATAATGCATGACACATCAGTCGACTGTATGAAAAAACGGAACAACCTTACCAGTACTGCATGTGTCAAGCACCACGGGTGAAGCGTCACTTAGATGTCCTGCCTGTGGAGAGAGGAGGGACATCACTATGCCCTGTTATTCCCTGTTTATGGGCTATCCTCTAAGTCCTGTCATTACTACAAAAAATAACCTCATCACCCAAAATTGGCCCTGAGCATTCTTTGTCCCACCAGATGCGTTTCCTTCAGGTGTATATGGGTTCATTAGGAGTTTCGGGGCCGAAAAGAAGGGGTATTCAAAGTGGAGCACTGTTTCTGCCTCTCACTTCCATTGGACTGATGTTTGCGCATGGCAGTAACAGCCGGGCTGCTCGCCGGGTGTGTACCACTAACAGCCCCGTTGCTATTTATTTTAGATCCCACAGATGTCAACAGAACGTGAGGACAGACTAATGTGTATCGGGGATCCCCACTGTCTCCTGGTATCTGCCGTCGGGGTAAACAAAGTTAAATTTTAATTTGTTCAAATGGGAGATTAATGAATCCTGACTTGTTTGGCAGCTGTCTATCTCGCTCTCCCTATTGCGGTAAACGACTCTATCACTGGTTCTCTTCTAGTTGTCAGTGCCAACAGGGCTCGCACCAGTAGCAATAAATATTAGTAAAATCTGCATTATAACCTCTTCTGTTACATATAAAAATGTTTATGTAGTTGAAGGTAAGCTTTAAATCTTTTCAAGCTCTCCTGTCTTGCTGCTGGAAGTATATAGGAAGGAGGAAATTGGGTAGTGGAGGCACCTAGGTGGTAGAGGCTCCTGGGCAATTGCCCCTTTGGTCTTCCTCCTTTAATCTGACCCTGGTATGAACAAAAGGAGCATATACAGGGATATAACCCGATAGTAGAACACAGCAGAAGTTGACTTTCGCCTCTGTCTAGGGGATGCAACCAAATACTGTAATGAAATAAGAAGAAACGCATACACAACATTCATAGTTGAGCTTCAACCAGATGACGGATTCCTCTATAATGCAAGCTGTATTGTAGTGTAAATAAGTAAATACGTCTCACGTTAGGATCAGTAGAGACTGTAACAGTTTTTATATGGTAGTTTAATATTTTACTCAAAGGTGTAAAAATGTGTTATATAAGAACATTTGAAACTCTCAGCCATAGAAGACTCATTTATGCTATGGGGACTGTAGAGAGGGACATCTTAGCTCTAGTTCTTTACCAGATGAGCAGTGTGAACCTGTGAAACCCTGTCCTTCTAGTACCACATGTTGGCAAACAAGGAATATGTTGCCTTCCTTTACAAAGAATAGGAAGGGTGGATAATAAACACTGGGCTGCTGTCCCACTAGGAAGTATGCTGTTTTGATATTTGCTTAGGGCCAATAAATTATATTCTAGATAGTAGTATTAATTGAAGTTTTATTGTACTCTAGCTGTTTTAACATACAAAAGCCGATGGGCTCCTCTAGATCTATAGACATTAAAGGGAACCTTTCACCTGCCCATACATGTGCAGCATGTAATAGGCAGGGCTGCACAAACCTTGGGGCACTTTACATTTTTCTCCTACCCTCCTCCGTTATTTAGATATCGGTGCCGTTATATTTGGCGCCCGATGTTTAAATAACCCCCTGAACTCGCGAGAGATCGCACAGTCTTTTCCTTTTCTGCCGAGAGCTGAAGAGTGAGTGCGCATGCGCGCACAGCTCGGAGCTGTGCGCACACGTTCTCCTCTTTCCAGCTCTTGGCAGACAAGGACAAGACTGAGATGGCTTAAGAGGAAGAAGGGGACAGCCGGTGAAGGGAGAGAGTTTAAAAGTTTTATCTACTGCTGGTCTCTGCCTTTTCTTAGCAGTACAGGACAGGAGATTTATGACAGCTGGCAGCCAGTCTCAATACATTCAGTAAATTAGGAGATTTTTTTAGTTCCAGTAATGAGCACTATAAACTGAGACCAGGTAGTCCTTTAAAAGGGTTGTCCAGTTTCAGCAAATTAATGTTATTTTTTGCATAATTATGGAACACACAGGTGCACGGCTCGTTATAGTATGTGTATCAGAGCTATGTCTTGTAACGACCCCATCACCGGTGTGTCCATCACATGACCATGGGAAGAATTGTATCCACTGGAAGTAAACAATAAATGTTCCTAACTAATAACAACAAGCAGAGATCTTGAAAACTGTGAGGGATTAATACAGAAAGTATATTGGAAAATTGTATAACTTTTAATTATACAAAAAAATAACATTAATTTGCTGAAACCCGACAACCCCTTTAATGGTTAGTAAAAGAGATATTATTTCTTAACACAAAATTAAGCTGATTCCTTACATTCCAGTTACATTCTGTTACTATCAACTTTTAGTATTCCATGTGGATTGAGAAAAATACTTTGTACATGTAGACTTTGCAGCAATTTCTGGGCTTTTTATGAAATACAATTAACAAAAAACCCCATGAAGTATCTTATGCACCAGGAACAGCCCTGTGGTTATATATAAAAAAAAAAAAAAAAAAAAAGTTACTGCATATAGGAGCTAATTTTTTTTTTATTTATTCATTTTTTTTAATTTTTTTTTTAATAGGGAGAGATATTGTAACTTTATTGCCTTTATAGAAGAGAATTGTAAAAACTCAAAGGTAACCAACAAAAGTATGAACCAGATTTAGTGTGCGGAGGCATAACCTTCAGAGTCCCATTATTAAAGAGGAGCTGTCACCTCTCCTGACATGACTGTTTTAGTAAATACTTGTCCTACCCAAGAAATAACAAATCTGGAGCAACTTTTCTTAGAACTCATCATTGTATCATTCCTTTGTTCCTATGTCCTACACAGATCGGCACTGTCAGCAATGACTGGACAAACCCCAAACTGGTAACATGTCAATGTATTCATAACTTTCTATGAGAAATAACAAAAGAAGGGCATAACACAGAATTCTAAGAAGAAAAAAAAAAAATCAAAGAAGCTCCAGAATTGTTATATTATGGGGAATACAAGTATTTACTAAAACAGTCAAGTCAGGAGAGGTCACAGCTCCTCTTTAATACTTGTGTCTTCTTATGGAAGAGTGGCCCTAAAACCCCACAGTGCAACTGCTACCTCTGTACCTTCCATAGCTTTGCCCCTGACAATGTGTAAGCAGTGACAGTGTTACACTTCATGGTCAGTGGGGTGTTTAGAATCTTGTGAACATCTAACCCTGATAACAAAGTTACACATAATCCTTCCACTTAAAGAGCTGAGTCACATGATCAACCCAAAGTAATACGTACTCCCTGACACATGATGAAGTTAATGAGGACATAGTGCGCTGAAACATATAAGGGTGTTGTTGTATATATAAAAAGAAATATGTAAATGGAGGTAATAAATTAACCTGTCCGACATTACCTTATTGTTGGAAGTTACAGCAGGTAAAAGGGAAATGTTAGATTTTTATCTTTCAACCTTTGGCCACGAGCGGCCATTGGGAGAAACATGGATCTGATAGGTATTTTTTTTTAAAGATAATTGAATCTTATCAGACGAAATAATATCCAATTAACATTATCAGGTGGAGAAACACAGATGCATCATGTCTGTGCGTGCCTGCCAACATAGACCTTTAAAGGGAAAAAGGGAAAAGCAACTCTCTTCACTTATCTTAAATATATCAGTACTGTAGAAAAAGACGTGGGGTGCACATCCACAATATATGTACTTCCATCTACAGCTGCTAAGCAAAAATTTATAAATGTGAACATGAGGTTCTTTGTTAAGATTTTGATCAAATTGTATAAACCCACTTGACACTTCACGGCGACCTCTTTAAGGTCACCGCCACCGCAACACCTCTCATGCAGAGGGAGCAAACCAGAAGCACCCATGCTGCCAGGCCAAGGAAAGCCACCTTTGCTTTGGGCCACGTCCCTCCACAAGTGCAGCACCACAGCAACAGAGCACCACAACACTTTTCTTCAATACACTCAACCACGGGGAATCCTTTATGGTTGTCTGAGTTCTGTCTTAGGCAAAAGTAGGAAAATTGTTTTAATGCCACAACTGTCTTCCACGTAAAGCGCACAGAATATAATTGTATTTTACAATGCTGCTCTATTTTTTTAGAACTGTCATGAAATCGCCATTATCCATATGTAGTTGTCCTCTGTTGCATCATAATGTACTGTACTTGTGATCCAGTTTATTGCTCTCAGCTAATCCCAATCCAGATAAATCCAGATTTTTAAGGATACTGTTACGCCCTTCAGTAAGAAATTTATTAATCTGATAATATGCCAAGGACATGCAGTTCCTTCTACAAGTAAGTCCTGGGTACAAGGTTAACCACAGGTAAAGGCGTGGATGCCCAGACTTGATGCCAACATTCTACTTTTCTTAATATGCTTTCTTATGGGTAGCTTCCCATTACATAATGTGAATATACAAGTTACTTATGTCTCTTTAATCTCCTCGTTCCTTTGTAAACCTGAACAATACATTTTCAATAATACCATTTCCAATAATATAAAATAACCACTATATGAGAAGCATTCTGTCGTAGAACAGTTTAAAAGGAAATACACATTTGTTTAACCTAGGCCTTTGTTCATAGTTATTAAAGAGGAATTCTATGTTGAAATGCTTTTCACACTGTCAGGTAACAATCCAGGTGGATTAAAAAAGTGACAACCCACTAAATTGTGTGGCATCTAGGAGGGTTGTCACTTCCCTTCCTTTTGTACACAAATTGGAATGCTGATTCCCTTGTAAAATAACTTTGAATGAAAATGCCCTTTAAAAGAAAAGTCTCATGTATTTATTTATTTATTTATTTATTTAATTTTGAAGGTATTTATTTACTAGCCCTAGTAAATATGTATGCTTCCTTCCTATTTATCTATATAGACAGTACAGCATGGTGTCTGTGCTTTATGACAGCTAAAATGAAGGGGAGTCAATTGACAGAACAATTCCATCCATTATTTCAGTCTCCAGAAAGTGGTCGAGTACAGCCCCCTCTCCAGAGAGCTACAGGGGAGATATACTCAGAGCCCTATCTGTGTAAAGCGTACATAGTGTTAGGATCCTCTTACTCCGGCCCCTGATGGGCTGTGTAAACGAGCACCGATCAACGAGATAGCTCATTGATCGGCGCTCGTTTGCTCCTTTCATAAGGAGCGATGCTTGGTTATGTATAGGGACGATCCTTATGCATGACAATCATGTCGGCAGCACATCTCCCTGTTTACACAAGAAGATGTGCTGCCGACAACGATACTATTTCATGCTGCATAAACGATACGATCAGCTGATCAGGGCAATGATTGGGAACGGGCATTCTTATGAACGCTCATTTGCCCAATAATTGGCCCATGTAAAAGGGCCTTTACTATCTTGACTTATCTAGGCCTCTAGGAGTACAAAAGAGCTATCATCAATCCTTTAAAGTGATTGTACTAGAATCGACAATTATCACGTATCCACAGAGTAATACATTGCTGACACCCGCAGCACATGGAGTGGGCTCAGCCCATGAGCCCGCTCCATACCTTCCCCCCACCAGCGCACCATGACATACAGTTATTTAATGGTGTTGAAAGGGGTTAAAGTCCCTTTTACATAGACCAATGATCGTTCCCAATCATTGCTCTGTGTAAATAGGGCAGTGAACTGCCGACGAATTAGCAGACATTAGTTTATTGGCTGATTGTACCTTTTATGTGGCCCAAAAAAATTGTCGCTATTTGGCAGCACATCTCGCTGTAAACAGGGGATGTGCTGCAGACAAGATGTAAGTGTATGGAGACGAACGATTGTATTAACAATTGTTCGTCCCTATACATTGCGATCATTGCTCCGTGTAAATGGAGCTAACAAGCACCACTGTATCATCGTGTAGAAGCACTTACTCGGCCGCTCTTCTCATCTAGTCCCTATCTTTGCAGCAAAACTGTCTAGTGAGATGCAGAAAACAGGAAATGTCAGCCTATTGTGACTGCTCTAGTAGCCAGTGTGAAAACTGGAATATTTTCAAGACTTTTTTTATACGGATAATCACATTAAAAAAAAGAAAACACGCCCAGGAATTTTAAACAAAATAGGTTCTAGATTTAAATGTGCCATTTTCTCATATGACACATTCTCTTCCCGTTTCCTGCTATCATTTTTTTTTTTATCTCATAAGAAGATCATGGGAGTTGGGTGATTAACAAAAATTATGTTAATGATTAATTTAGTTAATTCTTCTGTAATAAGCTTTTACAGTTTAGAAGTTAATATAAGGTGCTATAAGGCCATCACACGGCTGCATTGAAATTAATGCATGTCTATGGGAACTATCACACAACTGTTTTTTTTAACGGACCGTGTGAACGTCCCAGGAACAAATGTCCTAGTTTTGCCCGTTTTCCCGGATCCGTCAATAGACTCAAGTCTATGAGGGATCCGTGAAAATGAGTCCCACATGGGTGCAAATCGACCATGAAAAACTGACGTTTTTCACGGCTGATTTGACACCCAGTCACCTGAATAAATCCTGAGGGCACATTCACACGTGGTGGAATTGCTGTTGAATTCCGCTACGGACAGTCCGCAGTGGAATTCTGCAGCAGCTGTTTTTTACATTTGTTTCTATACATTTTTAGGAAACTTAGTTCAGACATTGCAAAAAATAACTGTGCTGAAATTAGGCTGCGGTGCAGAATTTCCCCTCCGTAGCATGCTCAAGACGTTGCGGAGAAGAAGCGGAATTTCACTGCGGATTTCAGCCTTTGCAATGCAAAAACTGAAATCTGTGGCAAGTCCGCTGTGATATCTGCAACGTCTGAATTACCTGTCAAATATGCAAATGTTGCTGCAGATTCGTTGCGTAATTGCCCCAAATCTGCACCAACATTCGCAGCGGAAAAACTCCGCCACATCTGAACGTGCCGAGTGTTCACTTTACTCATTTTATCCATAAAAATTACCAATTTATTTTGTACTCTTTTTTTTTTTTGCACTTTCTTTTTTCCTCTTGCTATAAGGTTGGATTTACAAACAGCATTTAAATGCTATTTTTAGGGGAAAAATGCTGCAGCCAGATGTTTGCCATTAGTCTATAGTAATATATAAATATCTCTATACACATTGTATTTTGATTAGTGGCCTTTTTTGGCGTCTTGTTTTCTATAATACGCCATATGCTCTAGATTTAAAGTTTCTCATGCGTTTTCTGCTTCTGTTCTTGTGAAATACCACATTCATTGCAGTTTTGCTCTGGAATAAGTGCCAAACTATCAGACTTTATGGATTATGAGATGTCACATTTATACATATATATATATATATATATATATATATATATATATATATATATATATATATATATAGATATATTTTTTTTTGCATATATATATATATATATATACTAGTATATATAAATATATATGAATTTGTATATGTATATTTTTTTATTATTATTTGTTTTTTATTACCTTACTTGTTATCCTATCAACTAATCATCAATATTTCTATAAATGATAGTTAATAAAAGTGCAAGTCTTTATAAGCTTGGTTACTTATTTCTGGAATAGCTATTCTAAGTCATTTGTTCCAGTTGTAAATTCAATTATATACAGAGAACCCATGTGACCTCCACGCCGGGAAAACTCAATGAAAGCACATGTAGCTTTGTCTGAAGCCTGCGGACAAGTTAGGGACAATTAAACGTACATACACAGATGAATATATCTGCCAATATTTCTGATCATTACTACCATTGGCTGCCAAATACAAAGCTAGGTAAATTGTCTTTCCATAGCTTGTTTCCAATTGGATAATGAGACAGCAAAAGAAAGACCGCGTCGACAATGTACTAGATGTAATGGCTTGAGGCAGAACAAACACGCAGCACGGGACAGACTTGTTACAACCGCTTCTCATTGTGGTCATAGATTTGAAAGTGACCTACATTGCGATGAAGCAATTCCAGAATATCTTCAAACAGTAAAACACGATTCATCCATATCTCTGGAATGTATGTTACATTTATAAGTGGAGGGTAATGGAATGTAAGCATTATAAATAAGAACGCTAGGGGCTGGTGGGAAAGGGGTTTTATAAGGGGGAAATTACATGAATAATTGTCCATATGACACCTAACATGTTGAACCTCAAGGACAAATAGAGGAGGGGGAGAATTCTGAAACTGTCGTGTTGGACACATGAGATCTTGTCCCACCACTAAACACAACAGGAACCAGTCAGAAAATAAATATCACAAAAGGGTGCCATGCATCATACATATAATCCCGCAAATTACATAAAGGCTATTGATGGAAAAACTTGGCTAAGTAATTTATGTTTTTAGATAAAACAGGTGCAGAACTTATAAAATAAACGCATACTATTTTATTCGGTGATGAATTCACTTCATTATATATAGACATTACCTGATGCAGAAGTTTACATAATATTTCTACATCCGTAGTGGCACAGTAGACAACCATAAATTGACTCATACTTTAAAAAACACACAAAATGGGTTCAAATTTACTCAAAAAGGCCATACTCGCTGATACAAGGACAGATTAAAAACCAATTCTCAGCAGCATGCAAGCAAAGCCAAAACTCTATATGGGGAGGTAGCACCAGAGGTGTAGCTAGGTTCTCCAGCACCCGGGGCAAATATTCAGTTTGGCGCCCCCCCCAACCTCTTTCCCGACATCTCCTTCCCCCTCACCTTGTTTGTTCTCGCTACCAATCAATGACATGTCATTTTTTTCCACATTTCTTTTTATGTAACGCGAGCATAATAACATTTGTACATTTTACAAGCAATATAGTTCTATACACAACACCAGAACCAAGCTCATTACATATATACAGCACCAGAACAAAGCTCATTACATATATAGAACAGACAAGAGTGTGACCCCTAGTGGCTGGCGGGCACAATATACATTTATACAAAAGAGGGGCTGCCTGCAAACAGCCAAGCCCAATTTCCCAGCCACCACTGATGTGTAAAACAATAAACTTTATTAAGCTACGTGTAGCTAGACAGACCACATGAATAAATTTAAAATTCTCACTAGCCGAGAGACGGACACAAGCATGTGTTATCTGATTCAACAGGCAAATGTAGTTTCTGACGTAGGAGTATTGGTGTCTTCCCTAGTCAATTAGATTTGTTAAAGTAACTAGTATGCACCAATAGGTCCGATCAGCGGCAGTGTATTAAAATATTAGCAGCCCCCCCGACATGTTTCGCTACTACCACACACTACGCCCCTAAATATAATAGCGCTATACACTGCACCTCTAATTATAATAGCACCATACACCGTGTCCCACACACACACACACACACACACACTGTGCCCCCTGTAGATAGTGTCTGCCATAGAGCCCCCTGTAGATAGTGCCCCCATATAGCCCACCCCTGTATATAGTGTCCCACAAATAACTCCCCCTATAGTGCTCTACAGATAACCCACCCCTGTATATAGTGCTCCACGTATAGCCCAACCCTGTATATAGCCCCCTGTAGATATAGCCCACCCTTGTATATAGTGCTCCACAGATAGCCCATCCCTGTATATAGCCCCCTGTAGATATAGCCCACCCCTGTATATAGTGCTCCACAGATAGCCCACCCCTGTATATAGCCCCCCTGTAGATATATCCTACCCCTGTATATAGTGCTCCACAGATAGCCCAACTCTGTATGTAGCCCCCCTGTAGATATAGCCCACCCCTGTATATAGTGCTCCACATATAGTCCACCCCTGTATATAGTGCTCCACATATAGTCCACCCCTGTATATAGTGCTCCACATATAGTCCACCCCTGTATATAGTGCTCCACTAGATAGTCCACCCCTGTATATAGTGCTCCACAGATAGCCCACCCCTGTATATACTATATACAGGGGTGGGCTATCTGTGGAGCACTATATACAGGGGTGGACTATATGTACAGGGGGGCTATATACAGGGGTGGGCTTTCTGTGGAGCACTATAGGGGAGCTATTTGTGGGATACTATATACAGGGGTGGGCTATATCTACAGGGGGACTATATACAGAGGTGGGCTATATCTACAGGGGGACTATATACCTGGGTGGGCTATATCTACAGGGGGACTATATCTACAGGGGGACTATATACAGGGATGGGCTATATCTACAGGGGGGCTATACACAGGGGTGGGCTATATCTACAGGGGGACTATATCTACAGGGGGACTATACACAGGGGTGGGCTATATCTACAGGGGGACTATATCTACAGGGGGACTATACACAGGGGTGGGCTATATCTACAGGGGGGGCTATATCTACAGGGGGACTATACAGGGGACTATATACAGGGGTAGGCTATATCTACAGGGGGGCTATATCTACAGGGGGACTATATCTACAGGGGTGGGCTATATCTACAGGGGGACTATATCTACAGGGGGACTATATACAGGGGTGGGCTATATCTACAGGGGGCTATATACAGGGATGGGCTGTATCTACAGGGGGACTATATCTACAGGGGGACTATATCTACAGTGGGACTTTATCTACAGTGGTGGGCTATATCTACAGGGGGACTATATCTACAGGGGGACTATATCTACAGGGGGGCTATATCTACAGGGGGGCTATATACAGGAGTGGGCTATATCTACAGGGGGCTATATACAGGGGGGCTATATCTACAGGGGTGGGCTATATCTACAGGGGGACTATATACAGGGGTGGGCTATATCTACAGGGGGCTATATAAAGGGGTGGGCGATCTATGGAGCACTATATACAGGGGTGGGATATAGCTACAGGGGGGCTATATACTATATAGCCCCCTGTAGCTATAGCCCACCCCTGTATATGGTGCTCCATAGATAGCCCACCCCAGTATATAGCCCCCCTGTAGATAGACACCCCCCCAGTAGATAAAGCCCCCCCGTAGATAAAGTCCCCCTTGCAGATAAAGCCCCCCCCCCGTGTAGACAAAGTCCCCCCCGTAGATAAAGTCCCCCTCCCCGTAGATAAAGTCCCCCTTGTAGATGATGCCACACACTTTTATTACAATTAAAAAAAAAAAAAAAAACTATTCAAACTCACATTAATCCTGCTCCTACGGCAGCAACGGAAGACCTGCTCTCTTCTGCGCAGGTCTCCTGGGGGTTGAACGCAGCGTCTATGAAAGGCGCTGATTGGCTGGGCAGGATGACTTTCCCTGTCAATCAGCGCCTTTCATCGACGGAAGCTTCACTGGTACAAAAGGTACCAGTCGCTTCACTGATTCAAAAGCGCTGAATAGCCGGGCACGGAACGTGCCTGGTCATTCATTGCTTCTAATTGTACCTGTGTTCTATAGACACAGGTACAATTATAGTGCAGGAGGAAGTCGCGCTGGCGCCCCCCTCTAAGTTGCGCCTGTGGCACATGCCCCGCCTGCCCCCCCTAGCTACGCCCCCTGGGTAACACGTGCCCATTGTATGTGCTTTTGGCGGTGGACTGGCGTTTTCCCCAAATGCAGCAAGCTGCGATGCACTGTGTATTCTGACACATTTCAATCATAGCCAGCCATAACTTTTTCAGCAATTTAGGCTACAGTAGCTCTTCTTTGGGATCAAACCAGACAGGCTAGCCTTCGCTCCACATTCACATCAATGAGTCTTGAATGGTCATAATCCTATTTCTGATTCATATGTTGTCCTTCCTTGGACCTCATTTGGTAGGTACTAACCACTGCACACTCGCAAGGCCACACAAGACTTGCCGTTATGGAGATGCTCTGATCCAGGAGTCTAGCCATCATAATTTGTCCCTTATCAAACTGGCTCAGATCCTTACACCCATATTTCCTGCTTCCAACATATCAACTTCAAGAACTGACTGTTCACTAGCTGCTAAGATATCCCACACCTTGACAGGTGCGGCTGTAATAAAATATTAAATGTTATTCACTTCACCTGTCAGTGGTTTTTATGGCTGATCGATGTATTTGGCCAGAAAAAAACATATAATGAATTGATAAAGGTTTGGAAAAACTGTTGTAGGAGTTTGGACATACTCACATAGAACATATATTAAACGCAATAGGTAAGCAAATATTGTTTTTTGTTGGGTTTTTTTCTCATAGAAAAAAATCATACCATGTCTCTATGAATATTTTAGGAAAATAAATATTGACCGTTGTGGTGGAACAATTTCTGATTATCAGTTATTATCCAGGTAATTTTTTACATTTCATGTCATTCTTATTCATGTAAACTGTATGTAATATACATGTGTAAAATAAGAAATTGTTATCAATAAAATAAGTATGGTATCAAATTTTTTCTCATGCATGAGGTCTAAATCTTTCAATGCTATATTTATTAGTGA
This sequence comes from Rhinoderma darwinii, assembly GCF_050947455.1. Lineage (NCBI taxonomy): Eukaryota > Metazoa > Chordata > Amphibia > Anura > Rhinodermatidae > Rhinoderma > Rhinoderma darwinii. Next base: position 271,315,905 of record NC_134690.1, on the reverse strand, counting down.
GAACAACTGGTCCAGGAGGGAAGATTGTGTTTTACTGCAGCTGGTCTCATAGATCTGTGGAAGCTCATGACCATGCTGACTTTCTCCTGGACATAACATTGAGGTTCAACGCTAGGGCAATCAAAAATAACCACAGTATGAAAAGGGATCTGGCAAAGCTAAGGGGGGCTGAATAACGACATCCAGAACAATAATTGGAACTTTCAGCTAAATGCAAAATGTTCTATTTGTGCATTAAAGAAGTTATCCGGGATGTGAAAATATTTTATCACGGGCTGGAATTGAAATAAATAAACCAAAAAAGCAATACTTACCTATCTTTGCCCCCAGCAATCCAGTGCTGTCGATCCGGTGGCACTCACAGTGGTTGTTTACATGCACATTGCAAGTGACCGCTGCAGCCAAACAGTACGATCGACTTTGCATTTAAAAATGGTGACGTTCATACAAGTCCATCCAATTCTCTTATCAGTTTTCAAACCAATGATTGTTTGTTGGTGGTTTGATAAATTAGTATAACAGGACACTGGTTGACACCCCCCTCTCTGCACCACCGCCACCCCGGGCTCTCTATAGCGGCGCATGCCATGGTCAGGTGCATGTCATCAGTCTACTTAAATCTGCTCAGGAGGTCCATACCTAGCCTGTGTAGCAAGGATCCTTGGTTCATGAATAGTTGTAAAGATGTTCTTTAATTTGCTATTTTGGATTGACTCGGACTGTTTCCTGATTATGCTTTCGGATGGCTGTCTGCCATGATCTATCAGTGTTTAGCTGTTATCTGCAGGGGATCTTGAAATCAACAAGTAATAAATTCCTAAACCAAAGGAAATGAGAAGCTGGTAGATGGAGAGAAAAGGCATTTATAAGCAGGTAAGGCTATGTTCACATCTGTGTCAGGGCTCCGTTCCGACGTTCCTTCGGAACAGAGCCCTGACTTACACAAACTGAAAAACAACGTTTTCCGTATCCATCAACATTGATTTCAATGGTGACGGAACCGGTGCCAATGGTTTCAGTTTGTCTCAGTTGTGCAAGGGTTCCGTCGTTTTGACCAGATGAATACTGTAGTCGACTACGGTATTCATCCCGTCAAAATGACGGAACTCTTGCACAACGGAGACAAACTGAAACCATTGACACCGGATCCGTCACCATTGAAATCAATGGTGATGGAAACGGAAACCTATGGTTTCAGTTTGTGTCAGTCAGGGCTCCGTTCCGACGGAAAGCCCTGTCGGAATGGAGCCCCGATGCAGATGTGAATGAAGCCTAAATGTGGCGAAGTTTTGATTCAATTTATAGATAATTTTTCTGCATATGGCCATTATTGTTTTAATTTAAGTTGCACTTTCATTTTTATCGAAAAATAATATTTCTGCGCATAGTAACTCTTGAAGGTGATGAAATAGAAAAAAAAATACACTTTATATTTATTTGAGCTTGTGCACTTTCATTTAAACACAAGTTATTTGTGATGAAAGGGTCTCTTATGGATTTTGGTTAAGCTTCTCTCCCTGGCCTTTTCAACCCACTTGAAGGTTATGTTTTTCAAAGGTGCTGGACTCTACCACTCACATGAATGTGATAATCTCCTATGATTTGCTGCTCACTCCAGGATATTCCTTTAATTTTAAGGATTTCCAGATTAGCCCCATATTTTAATTAGTCTGAAATGTCAAGAACAATTTACTCACTAATTCTGTTGATGTGAAAAGTACAATAGATTAAAAGCTAATGCTCAACATATTGAAGGTACTGCAAAAATCCTGCATTGTACAGTGTGCACTAAAATGTTTCACTGAATCCCAGTTTATAAATGTTCTTCAAGCTCAATCAAATTCTTTTTCATTGTCTCTATATTGGAATTTTACCAACTGTACCAAATTTTACAAATAATAACCTCAAACAGAACATTGGCAGTGGCACATAACAGTTGTAAGTGGTACAGATTAAGGATACAATGAAGCTCAACCTGCCAAATTTATGCACTATATATTTTCAGCATAGGCAGGCAATAACCCAGTTGTAAAAAATTTATAGACCAATGCTCAGCCACACATACATACTCTGTACTCACATTTTAAAGCTAGCCATGCACGTGGCACCAGGGGTGGATCATAATCAGGGCAATCTGGGTAGTTGCCTGGGTACCTGGACCCCTAAAAGGCCCTCATTATATCAGCTGACAGCATCAGGATAAGGGGGGGATCAGATTGTTGCACATCATGGTTTAGTTGTTTGTTTTTTGCTGCGAATAGTGGCAACAACCGCAAAAAATCCACAATGAGAAATCATCTCTAAAGGCACAAATATTGCACAGGAACTGCACAGATATGGCCACGTGACCATATCTGTTCAGGTCCGAAAACAAGACAAGGATGAAAAGCTGAGATGATGATAAGAATGTGTATAAGTATTATGTTTGTGCATACTGTGTATGCGGTCTCGCCTAGGGGTCTATATTTATTCCCAGGGTTTGTAGTGTTTCTGGGGTTTGGTCATCTGTATTTATTTTGGGGTCTCGTCTAGGGTCTGTAGTTTTTCTGATTTGGAGTTTGTAGTCTTTCTGGGATCCGTAGTTATTCTAGGGTCGGGAGTACGGTCTGTAGTCATTCTGGGGTCTACTCTGGAGTCTGTAGTTAATCTGAGGACTTGTCTGGGGTCTCTAATTTTTCTGGGCAATGATGTTTTTCTAGGGTCTGAGGTCTGATGTTATTGTTTGGTCTGTTCTGGGGTCTGTTATTATTCTGTGGTCTGCAGTTATTCTTGGATGTGGTCTGGGGTCTGTAGTTTTTTCTTGGGTCTGATCTGGGGTCTGAAGTTTTTCTGGGGTCTGGTCTGGGACCTGTAGTTATTCTAGGGTCTGGTCTGGGACCTGTAGTTATTCTGGGGCCTGGTCTGGGACCTGTAGTTTTTCTGGGGCCTGGTCTGGGACCTGTAGTTTTTCTGGGTTCTGGTCTGGGGTTTATATTTATTTTGGGGTCTGCCGTTATTCTGGGGTCTGATCTGGAGTCTGTAGTTTATTCAGGAGTGTGTAGTTTTTTTGGGGTCTCGTCTGTAGTTATTCTGGGGTCTGGTCTGGGGTCTGTAGTTTTTCTGGGGTCTGGGGTCTATAGTTTTTTTAATCTGTCTGGGGTCTGTAGTTTTTCTGAGGTTTGGGGTCTGTAGTTCTTCTGGGGTCTGCTTTGGTCTGTAGTTATTTTTGGGACTGTTCTGGGGTCTGTCATTTTCCTGGGGTTTGTCGATTTTCTTTGGTTTAGTCTGGCGTCTGTCATTATTCTAGGGTCTGGTCTGGGGTCTGTAGTTAATCTGGGGTCTGGGGCCTGTAGTTTTGTAGGGTCTGGTCTGAAGTCTGTAGGGGTGTGGTCTACGGTCTGTTTTTTTGTGTTTTTTTTTTGTTTTGTGCAGTTTTTCTGGGGTCCGGTCTGGGGTCTATAGTGTTTTGAGGATTTAGTCTGGGGTCTGTACTTATTTTGGGGACTGGTTTGGGGTCTGTTTTTCAGGTCTGTATTTATTTTGGGGTCTGTATTTTTTCTAGGGTCTGTAGTTTTTCTGAGGTCTGGTCTGGGGTCTGTATCTATTCTTGGTCCTGGTCTGGGGTATGTAGTTATTCTGGGGTCTGGTCTGGGGTCTGTAGCTATTCTGGGGTCTGGTTTGGAGTCTTTAGTCTTACTGGGGTCTGTAGTTTTTGTCTAATATTTCTTGGGTCTGGTCCATAGTTATTCTGGGATCTGCAGTTATTCTGGAGTCTGGTCTGATATCTATAGTAATTCTGGGGTCTGTATTTATTTTAGATACTGTCGTTTTTCTGTGGTCTGTGTTCTGTAGCTTTTCTGAAGTCTGAGTTCTGTCGTTTTTTGGGGTCTGTTCTTGTATTTGTAGTTTTTCTGGAGTCTGTAATTATTCTGGGGTCTGGTCTGGGGTCTGTAGTTATTTTAGGCTCTGGTTTGGGGTCCATTTCCACTGCATTTCAGCCATGCCACAAAATTACCTGCTAACAACATTTCAGTGATCTTCTCGATAGCTCAGGAGAAAGTGTTAACAGGGACAAGGCAGCTGATATCACCCTGTCATGCTGATTTATAAGATGTCATGCTGAATTATAAGAGCAGACTGGTTGCTTTAAAAGGTGATGGTGCTTGAAATTGTTGTCTTCTTCTGTTAACCATGGTTACCTCCAGGGAAACACGTGCAGTCATCATTGGTTTTCATCAAAATGGCTTTACAGGCAAGGACATTGCTGCATGTAAGAGAGCCCCTAAATCAACCATTTATCGAATCATCAAGAACTTCAAGGAGAGAGGTTCAATTGCTGTGAAGAAGGCTTCAGGTGGCCAAAAAAGTTCAGCAAGTGCCAGGACCGTCCGTAAGAGGATTCAGCTTTGGGATCGGTTCAACACCAGTGCAGAGCTTGCTCAGGAATGGCAGCATGCAGGTGTCAGTACATCTGCATGCACAGTGAGGCGGAGGCTTTTAGAGGCTGGTCTGGTGTCAAGAAGGGCAGCAAATAAGCCACTTCTCTATAAGAAAAACATCCAAGGACAGACTGACATTCTACAGGAAGTACAGGTATTTTACTGGAGAGGACTGGGATAAAGTTATTTTCTTTGATGAAGCCCCCTTCAGACTGTTTTTGACAGGTGGAAGAATGAGTGTCCAGAGAAGAAAAGATGAGTGCTACCATGAGTCCTGTGTCATGCCAACAGTAAAGCATCCTGAGACCATTCATGTGTGGGGTTGCTTTTCATCCAAGGGAGTGGGCTCACCCACAATTTTGCCTTAGTTTTGCCAATCCAGGAGCAATTTGGCGATGAACAATGCTTTTTTCCAGCATGATGGAGCACCATGTCACAAGGCAAAAGTGATAACTAAGTGGCTCTGTGAACAAAACATTGAAATTTTGGGTCCATGACCAGGGAACTCCCCAGACCTCAATCTCATTAAGAACCTGTGGTCAATCCTCAATAAGCGGGTGGACAAATAAAAACATAGAAATTGTGATAAACTCCAAGCCCTGATTAGACAAAAATGGGTTGCCATTAGTGAGTATTTGGCCAAGAAGCTGATATTCAGCATGCCTGGGCGAATTGCAGAAGTTTTGAAAAAGAAGTGTCAGCACTGTAGTCTTTGCATAAACTTGATGTATTTGTCAATAAAAGTTTAACCCCTTGGAGACACGGCCAATTTGAGTTTTTTAATTTTTTTTAATTCTTCCCCGCCTTCCAAAAGCCATAACTTCTTTGTTTTTTTGTTGATATAGCTGTATAAGGGCTTGTTTTTTGAGGGACAAGTTGTAGTTTGTCATGTCACCATTTATTGTACCGCATAATGTGCTGGGAAGCTGAAAAAAAAAGAGAGATTTGTGGGGTGAAATGGGAAAAAAACAGAGATTACGCCATTTTTTGGGGGGGGTTTTGTTTTTACGGAGTCCATCAGGCGGAAAAACTACATGTGCACCTTATTCTACAGGTTGATACGATTATGGTGATACCAAATTTATATGTTTTGTTTTATGTTTTACTACTTTTTAAAAAAAAAGAAAAGAAAAACATAAAGGCAAAGTTTGAAACATTAAAAATTACTTTAACCCCTTCAGGACTGAGCCTGTTTTGGCCTTCAGGACGAAGCCGATTTTTCAAATCTGACATGTGTCCCTTTATGTGGTGATAACTCCGGAATGCTTTTGCCTATCAAAGTGATTCTGAGATTGTTTTCTCGTGACATATTGTACTTTATGTTACGGAAAAAATTTGGTCGATAAATTCAATATTTATTTGTAAAAAACACCAAAATTTGAAGAAAATTTGCAAAAATTAGCATTTTTCTAAATTTAAATGTATCTGCTTGTAAAACAGATAGTAATACCACACAAAATAGTTACTAGTTAACATCCCCCATATGTCTACTTTAGTTTGGCATCGTTTTTTGAACATTATTTTATTTTTCTAGGACGTTACAAGACTTAGAACTTTAGCAGCGATTTCTCATATTTTGAAGAAAATTTCAAAAGCCGATTTTTACAGGGGCCAGTTCAGTTCTGAAGTGGCTTTGAGGGTCTTATTTATTAGAAAGTCCCCATAAATCACCCCATTTTGAAAACTGCACCCCTCAAAGTATTCAAAACAGCATTCAGAAAGTGTTTTAACCCTTTAGGCGTTTCACAGGAATTAAAGCAAAGTAGAGGTGAAAGTTACAAATGTCATTTTTTTTTTACAAAATTCATTTGTAATAAAAAAAATTCTATACCACAGAAGTTTTTACCCGAGAAATGGAACTTATTATTTATTGCCCAGATTCTGCAGTTTTTAGAAATATCCCACATGTGGCCCTAGTGCGCTAATTTACTGAAATACAGGCCTCAGAAGCAAAGAAGCACCTAGTGGATTTTGGGGCCTCCTTTTTTTTAGCATATATTTTAGGTATCATGTCAGGTTTGAAGAGGTCTTGTGGGGCCAAAACAATAAAAACCCCCAAAAGTGACCTCATTTTGGAAACTACACCCCTCAAGGAATTTATCTATGGGTATAGTTAGCATTTTGAACCCACAGTTTTTTTGCAAAATGTATTTGAATTAGTATGTGAAGATGAAAATCTACTTTTTTTCTGAAAAAAACGTAGAATTTTTTTATTTTTTCAAGGAATAAAAGAGAAAAAACACCCCAACATATGTAAAGCAATTTCTCCCGATTACAGCAATACCCCATATGTGGTAATAAACTGCAGTTTGGACCCACAGCAGGACTCAGAAGGAAAGGAGCACCATTTGGATTTTGAAATTCTGATTTTGCTGGAATAGTTTTCAGTGCCGTGTCGCGTTTGAATTGCACTGGAGGGAACAAAATAGTGGAAACCCCCGGAAAGTGACCCCATTTTGGAAACTACACTCATCAAGGAATTTTTCTAGGGGTAAAGTTAGCATTTTGATGCCACAGTTGTTTTGCTGAATTCATTGGAATTATTCTGTAAAGGTAAAAATCTACTTTTTTTCTGAAAAAAGGTAGCCATTTTTAATTTTTACAAGGAATAAAGGAGAAAAAGCACCCCAACATTTGTAAAACAATTTCTCCCGATTACGGAAATATGCCATATGTGGTAATAAACGGCTGTTTGGACCCACAGCAGAGCTTAGAAGGGAAGGAGCGCTATTTGTCTTTTGGAGATCAAATTTAGCTGAAATGGTTTTTGGGTGCCATGTTGCATTTGCAAAGCCCCTGAGAGGCCAAAACAGTGGAACCCCCCAAAAGTGGAAATTACACCACTTAAAGAATCTATCTAGGGATATAGTGGGCATTTAGACCCCACAAGTCTTTTGCAGGATTTATTAGAATTAGGCCGTGAAAATGAATATCAACATTTCTTCCACTAAAATGTTGTATTTTTTCAATTTCACAAAGGATAAAGGAGAAAATGCTGCCCAACATTTGTAAAGCAATTTCTCCCGAGTACGGCAATACCCCACGTGTGGTCATAAATGGTTTTTCATTAGAAAGCAATTAACCCTTTCTGGACTGATCCATTTTTTTCTTTTCCTTTTTAGTTTTTTCCTCCCCGCGTTCCAAGAGCCACAACTTTTTTATTTTTCAGTCAATAGAGCGGTGTCAGGGCTTATTTATTGAGGGACGAGCGGTCGTTTTTATTGGTACCATTTTTTGGTACATACAACTTTTTGAGCACTTTTTATTACATTTTTAGGTAGAGCTAAGGTGACCAAAAAACAGTGATTTTGCCGTTTTAAATGCTTTATTTTTCACGTGAGACGCTCCATGCATCACCCCCCCCCCCCCACACTATGACATGCTATGTTGTGGTGCGCGCAGGGGTTAATGTGCAGCGGATGGTGCAGAGTAAAAATTACAATTTTCCACTCATATGCCATTTTAGTGCACTACATGTTATGCCCAGTTTGTGCCACTGAAGACGAATACCTCATAAAATATTAAGGGGGTTCTCCTGGGTATGGCGATGCCATATCTATGGGCGTAAACTGGTGTTTGGGCACGCTGCAGGGCTCAGAAGGGAGGGAGCAGCATTTGGCTTTTGGGGCGCAGATGTAGCTTGGTAGTAGTTCTGTTTGGGGTTTTACTGGTGTCTCAATATATAATGTGGGGGCATATGTAATCTGTGCGGGGTACATCAGGGTACATGTTATCTGTGCGGAGTACATCAGGGTACATGTCATCTGTGCGGGGTACATCAGGGTATAATAAGAGGGTATAATAATGCAGTAAATAAATAATAATCCGCAGATATGTGGCCGGTGTCGCACTGATAAAAGGCGCCCGATCTTATCCGCTTTTGGAACACTGCACATTTTGCATCGCCATATTCTGAGAGCCAGAACGGTTTTATTTTTTTTCCACCGGAGCTGTGTGAGGGTTTATTCTTTGCGGGACAATCTGTAGTTTTCATTGGTACCATTTTGGGGTACTAGAAATTTTTTTGATCACGTTTTATTCAATTTTTTGGCAAGCAAGGTGACCAAAAACCATCAATTCTGAAACTGTTTTTTATGGCGTTCACCCTGGGCTATAAATTACCATTATATTTTATACTGCGGGTCGATACGATTACAGCGATACCATACGTATATAACTTTTTGATGTTTTGCAGCGTTTGTGCAATAAAAATCACTTATTTATAAAATAAATTCTTTTTTGTGTCACCGTATTCTGAGAGCGACAACTTTTTTTATTTTTCAGTCAAAAATGCGGTGTAAGGGCTTGTTTTTTGCGGGACGGGTTGTAGTTTGTATTGGTACCATTTTGGCGTACATGCGACTTTTTGATCACTTTTTATTGTCGATTTTGGGAGGGGTGGTAACCAAAAAATTGTGATTCGGGCACTGTTTTTCGTTTATTTTTTTCGCGGTGTTCACCGTGCGGGAAAAATAGTATTACAGTTTTATAGTCGGGATCGTTACGAACGCGGTGATACCAAATATGTGTACTTTTTTTATCGTGTTAATTTTTTTCCTATAATAAAAGACTTATTATAGGAAAAAAAGCATTCTTTGTTTATATCACTTCTAACTTTTATTTTTACACTTTTTCAAAACATTTTTATTATCTTTTTTTTACTTTTTTTACTTGTCCCACTGGGGGACACTTAGACTTGCAGCTCTGATCGCTGCTGGAACACATTACACTACACACGTAGTGTAATGTGTTGTAACTGTCATTGTGACGTAACTGTCACACTGACATGAAGCAGAGGAGGAACGGCTGGAGGCTGATCCTCCGAGGCTTCCGTACATGGCAACCCGGAGGTCATTGTCTGGCCTCTGGTTGCCGTGAGAAGGATCGCCAGCCCCCGCAAATACATGTGGGGGGCTGCCGATCCGCTGTAAACCTCTTCAATGTGGGGATCGCAATCGACCACCGCATCGAAGGGGTTAATTGCCGATTTCAGCGGCGACAGGCCGCTGATCGGCAACAGGGAGAGCAGGGCTGACACCCTGCACAGTTAACCGCCGCTGCGGTGTAGCGCCGCGCGGCGGTTAACTGTCAAAGCACTGACGTTAATGAACGTCAAGGTGCGCGAAGTTACTGCACACATTGACGTTTATTAACGTCAAGGTGCGGGAAGGGGTTAACTGTTTTTTATTAGTCCCCCTAAGAGACTTGAACCAGCGAACGTTGGATCGCTTGCATGATATACTGCAATACTAATGTATTGCAGTATATCATGATACTGACAATCTCCTTTGAAGCCCTGCCAGAGGCAGTACTTAAAAGGAGTACAAAGGTGGCAGACCTGGGGGCCTTTATTAGGCCCCCAGGCTGCCATAACAACCATTGTAACCGGCCGATGGCAACACGGGGGCGCGATGGCATGTTTGAGGAGGCGGCCCCCTGATTCTAACAATTTAAATGCCGCTGTCTCGATTGACTGCGGCATTTAAGGTGTTAAACGGGCGGAATCAAAGTGAACTTTGATTCCGCCTGCCATGAGTGAGGTGTTGATTTGAACATTTTATTTAGGTTCTATTAAGGTTTCAATGTACTGAGGTTGGTTCTGGTACTGTATTTATGCATTAGCCTTAGTTCTGGTACAGTATCTATCTTGGTTCTCTCACCACATCTATGTATTTAGGGGTGTGACGAAAAGCTTTAGATGCTGTGGGGGGGTGGACACACTTTCAACACAGCCCAGGACTTATGGAACCCTTAATCCGCCCTTGCATGGCACCCAAGTTCTTCTAAACCAGACCCACTCTTTGCAACAAAACCGTGCTCTGCCTAATAAAGGTCGGTCCTCAGCAGGTGATGGTCATATTCGCTAACAGAGCTTACGAAAGAGGGGGTGTTCTGTGGGGACAACCAGTTTAATCTATTTATTCCTTTGCATCTCCAGAAACAAGGGAAGCCAGAGTTACCAGTTTGTGATATTTTAAATCTGAATTTATTAAAGGGGCTGTCCACTACCAGACAACTGATGACCTATCCACCACATAGGTCATCAGTTTATCATCGGTGCGGATCTGACACTCGGACCCCGCACTGATCAGCTGCTCCGGTGGCCTGCATGCACCGGATGTTAGTGCACATTATGTACGTAGGTGGAAGCAGTTGGCTCCGTACATTGCATAGCGTCCGTGCTGTAGAACTGCAGCTCTTCTCCTATTCACTTCCAGTTGTGGACAACCCCTTTAAAATTATAAGGCCCAAGTGACAGTACATTAATATATGGCGCTTTTCAGCACTGAAGATTCTTCATGACTCAAATTGGAGATTACCTAAATGCTAGTATACGAACTTATAATATCTCGACTAGACTAATGTGATTAATATGATTGTAAGCTCATATGGACAGGGCTCCAATGCATTTTGTAAACACAGTTTTGTTTGTCTGTACCAAGCTGCCTTTTGTAATCGTTACCCAAATATAATGTTATGTACAGCGGTATGGAAGTTGATGCTGTGCTATATAAATAATTATTATTATTACTATTACCATTTGGTTCCCAGTATCACAGCAATGCTATTAGTATTTGGCAATGTTAATCAGTATCACCGTATTGGTGAAAATTACTTGTATTCAACGCTTTATGTGAGACTGATAGCTGACCAGGGCATGTCTTGAAAGGGGTTCCGATGCTAAAAAAAATATGTTCTGTGATGTGCGAATGTACAATAATAAAAACTTTCTAGTATACCTTAATTTTCAAAACCACACGGATTGCCCAATTCCACTTCCTGTTGCATGGTCCTAGAAGTTCCGAGCTTCTGCAATAAGCGTCATCACTACCTCAGGTAACAGGGAGTTTCCTCCTCTCTGTGTGTTGGTGATGTGTATGAAGGGGCTGGCAGTCTGGTTCAGTTTATTAGCTAAGCCAATCCCCTTCTCCATCATAGCTGATGAGGAGAAAGAGAAGGGGACATGCTTAAAGGGGTTTTCCTATAATGATTTTTATCACATAGGTGATAAATATCTGATCTGTGGGGGTACGACCGCTGGGACCCCCACTGATCACGAGATCGGGAGATCGGGCTTACTGTGACGTTCCTGGGAGCCCCATACGAATGCAGCGGTTGTACGCATGCTTGACCACCACTCCATTAATTTCTATGGGGCTGCCAAATGTGATCTTCGGCAGGCCTATAGAAAATGAATGGAGCGGTTGTACCCAGCACCTAGCAGTCGTACCACCACCGATCAGATATTTATCACATATGCTGTGGATCAGTGATAAATAATGATTGGAAATAATGATGGGAAAACCCCTTTAACTAGTGTACTGAGCCAGACAGCCGGCCCCTTTATATACATCACCGACACAAAGGCAAGGGGAGGTAGCTCTGCCACCCAAGGATGTGCAATATGTAACAGCTTAAAGAAGAAGCCTCAAACTTGACCACGAGACAGGGAGTGAAGTAGGGGATCCATAAAGTTTAAAAAATTTAAGTATATTAGTAAGTTGATTTATTTTACATTTACAAACCACAGAACATATTTTTTTTGGCATCAACATCTCCTTTCTATATTTGTGTACACGTCTTCACTTTTTTACATTTTGGTTAACTTTTTTTTTTTCAAATTATGTTAATTGTTGCACTGTATTGCTGGGGGCCTATGTATCTATGTATGTGCAATAACAAGCAGACCTGACAAAGTGGCCACTAAGTTTAGATACAATATATACTTCTTTTGTAACAATAGAATCACAGGGAAAGAAATGTACATACTGTACTCCATTTCTATACTCTATACCAGGGGTCTCAAACTCGGCCGGGTAAGTGGGCCGCATATAGAAAAAATGGGAAGTTGACGGGCCGCATTACTTTCAAATTTGATACAATACAAAATTATTGTTAATCAATTAGTTATTTGAACTACTATAACACTATATTACTATAATAATAATACTACATTACTATAATAATAGCGCTAGGTTTAAAATTTGAGATATTTCTCCATGTGCTTATTTCAACAATCCAGCTTTCCAGTTTAAGTGTCGCTAAATGCAGTCCGGCGGCTAAGTTAGCAGCGTTTGGGAAGCCCCTTTTTAGATAGTGCCACAGTGCCCTCTGTAGATACTGCCACAGAGCCCTCGGAGGATGCTGCCGCAGTGCCCTCGGTGGATGCTGCCGCAGTGCCCTCGGTGGATGCTGCCGCAGTGCCCTCGGTGGATGCTGCCGCAGTGCCCTCGGTGGATGCTGCCGCAGTGCCCTCGTTGGATGCTGCCGCAGTGCCCTCGGTGGATGCTGCCGCAGAGTCCTCTGTAGATGCTGCCGCAGTGCCCTCTGTAGATGCTGCCGCAGTGCCCTCTGTAAATGCTGCCACAGTGCCCTCTGTAGATGCTGCCTCAGTGCCCTCTGTAGATGCTGCCTCAGTGCCCTCTGTAGATGCTGCCACAGTGCCCTCTGTAGATGCTGCCACTGTGATGTCAGGGTCTTGCCCAGAGCTGGAGTCCCAGAGCAGAGCCGCTTCTAAAACTCGAACTACAGTAGATTTGTGACTGCAGCTCTGGATTTGTTTGGAGTATGGGACCTGATGTTACAGTACAGTTGTGACTGCAGCACTTGATGTGACTGGAGTATAGGACATGATGTACAGTAGAGTTAGGACTGCAGCTCTGGATGTGGCTGGAGTATAAGACATGATGTTACAGTAGAGTTGTGACTGCAGCTCTGGATGTGACTGGAGTACAGCACATTATATAATATTAGAGTTGTGACTGGAGCTCTAGATTTATTTGGAGTATAAGACAAGATGTTTGCATCTGCATCTACTGATCTTGCAGTAGAGTTGTGAGTGTAGCTGTGGATGTCTCTGGAGTATAGTACATGATGTTACAGTAGAGTTGTAACTGCAGCTCTGGATGTGACTGGAGTATAACGTGTTACAGTAGAGTGGTGACTGCAGCGCTGGATTTGACTGGAGTAAAGTACATGATATAATAGTAGAGTTATGAGTGCAGCCTAGGATTCCAGCTCTGCTCCTGACATCACTGTCCATATATGGACAGAGATGTCAGGGGCAACCCCAGAGCTGGAGTCCCGGGCAGAGCACTAGTAGGCTCTTCCTGGGGCTCCAGCTGTGCTCCTGACATCACTGGGACTCCTGCTCTGGGGAAGACCCTGACACACTGTCCATATATGGGCAGCGATTAGTGGCGTAACTACCGCCGTAGCAGCCGCTACGGGGCCCGCGGCATGGCCACAGGCTCCACTAGCAGCCGCTATGGCTGCTACAGCGGGACGCCACTGATCACTACGGCAGAGCAGGGAGGTATCTCCCCGCTCTGCCATTAAACAAAAGACATGTATCCCCTATCCACAGGATAGGGGATACATCTGTGATCGCTGGCATTGATAGGGAGAACGGGGGACTGAAAGTCCCCTGAAGTTCTCGATCACAAACCTCGGACTTCCGGGGTCTGTGTCGGCAGCTCCGTGGAAATTAATGGAGCGCCGGTCGCGCTTGTGCGCATGCGTGACCAGCGCTCCTTTCATTTTTATTGAGCTGCCGACACAGACGCCGGAAGTCAGAGGTTAGTCATGGAGAACTTGGGGGACTTTCAGTCCCCTGTTCTCCCTATCAATGCCAGCGATCGCACATGTATCCCCTATCCTGTGGATATGGGATGCATGTTATTTGTAGGACACAACAACACTGTAGGTTGCATTTTTTGGGGGGGTTGGGGACGCTGTATGGCGTTCCCTGCAGGGGGGGCGCTGTATGGCGTTCCCTGCAGGGGGGTGGCGCTGTATGGCGTTCCCTGCAGGGGGGGGGCGCTGTATGGCGTTCCCTGCAGGGGGGGGCGCTGTATGGGGTTCCCTGCAGGGGGGGCGCTGTATGTCGTTCCCTGCAGGGGGGCACTGTATGGCGTTCCCTGCAGGGGGGCGCTGTTTGGCATTCCCTGCAGGGGGGGGCGCTGTATGGCGTTCCCGGCAGGGGGGGCGCTGTATGGCGTTCCCTGCAGGGGGGGGCGCTGTATGGCGTTCCCTGCAGGGGGGGCGCTGTATGGCGTTCCCTGCAGGGTGGGGCGCTGTATGGCGTTCCCTGCAGGGGGGCTGTATGGCGTTCCCTGCAGGGGGGCGCTGTATGGCGTTCCCTGCAGGGGGGGGCGCTGTATGGCGTTCCCTGCAGGGGGGGCGCTGTATGGCGTTCCCTGCAGGGTGGGGCGCTGTATGGCGTTCCCTGCAGGGGGGCTGTATGGCGTTCCCTGCAGGGGGGCGCTGTATGGCGTTCCCTGCAGGGGGGGCGCTGTATGGCGTTCCCTGCAGGGGGGGCGCTGTATGGCGTTCCCTGCAGGGGGGGCGCTGTATGGCGTTCCCTGCAGGGGGGGGCGCTGTATGGCGTTCCCTGCAGGGGGGGCTGTATGGCGTTAGCGCCATACAGCCCCCTCTGTAGAAAACGCCACACAGTCCCCCCTGTAGATAACGCCACACAGTCCCCCCTGTAGATAACGCCACACAGTCCTCCCTGTAGATAGCGCTAGTACAGGCTCTGCTCAAGGACTCTGTGGAATTCCCTGACATCGCTGCCAGGGGCGTAACTAGGAAAGACTGGGCCCCATAGCAAGCTTTTGACTGGGGCCCCCCTCACCTGGGAGTCACACAACCCCCCCCTTGTAGATAGTGCCTTTTTTACAGCCCCCCCTGTAGATAACGCCATACAGCCCCCCTCTGTAGATAACGCCACACAGTCCCCCTTGTAGATAACGCCACACCGTCCCCCCTGTAGATAACGCCACACAGTCCCCCCTGTAGATAACGCCATACAGTCCCCCCTGTAGATAACGCCATACAGTCCCCCTCTGTAGATATCTACAAAGGGGGCTGTATGGCGTTATCTACAGGGGGGGACTGTATGGCGTTATCTACAGGGGGGACTGTGTGGTGTTATCTACAGGGGGGACTGTGTGGCGTTATCTACAGGGGGGACTCTGTGGCGTTATCTACAGGGGGGACTGTTTGGCGTTATCTACAGGGAGGATTGTTTGGCGTTATCTACAGGGGGGACTGTGTGGCGTTATCTACAGGGGGGACTGTGTGGCATTATTTACAGGGGGGACTGTGTGGCGTTATCTACAGGGGGGACTGTGTGGCGTTATCTACAGGGGGGATTGTGTGGCGTTATCTACAGGGGGGACTGTGTGGCGTTCTCTACAGAGGGGGGCTGTATGGCGTTATCTACAGGGGGGGCTGTAAAAAAGGCACTATCTACAAGGGGGGGGGGGTTGTGTGACTCCCAGGGGAGGGGGGCCCCAGTCAAAAGTTTGCTATGGGGCCCAGTCTTTCCTAGTTACGCCCCTGGCAGCGATGTCAGGGAATTCCACAGAGTCCTGGAGCAGAGCCTGTACTAGCGCTCTGCCCGGGACTCCGGCTCTGGGGAAGCCCCAGACATCGCTGTTCATATGAGGACAGTGATGTCAGGGAATACCAGAGTCTCGGAGCAGAGCCGATATTAGCGCTCTGCCCGGGACTCTGCTCTGGGGAAGCCCCAGACATCGCTGTTCATATGTAGACAGCGATGTCAGGAAATTCCAGAGTCCCGGAGCAGAGCAGATACTAGCGCTCTGCCCGGGACTCCGCTCTGGGGAAGACCCTGACAAACTGTCCATATATGGGCAGCGATGTCAGGGAATTCCACAGAGTCCTGGAGCAGAGCCTGTACTAGCGCTCTGCCGGGACTACGGCTTTGGGGAAGCACCAGACATCGCTGTTCATATGTGGACAGCGATGTCAGGGAATTCCAGAGTCCCGGAGCAGAGCCGATACTAGCGCTCTGCCCTGGACTCCGCTCTGGGGAAGCCCCAGACATCGCTGTTCATATGTAGACAGCGATGTCAGGGAATTCCAGAGTCCCGGAGCAGAGCAGATACTAGCGCTCTGCCCGGGACTCCGCTCTGGGGAAGACCCTGACAAACTGTCCATATATGGGCAGCGATGTCAGGGAATTCCACAGAGTGCCGGAGCAGAGCCTGTACTAGCGCTCTGCCCGTGACTCCTGCTCTGGGGAAGCCCCAGACATCGCTGTTCATATGTAGACAGCGATGTCAGGGAATTCCAGAGTCCCGGAGCAGAGCAGCAGCGATGTCAGGGAATTTCAGAGTCTCGGAGCAGAGCCGATACTAGAGGCTCTGTGTCCCGCGGGCTGCAGATGACAGCCCCAGGGGCCGCATGCGGCCCGGGGGTCGCGTGCTTGAGAACCTTGCTCTATACACTTGTAAGTGTCTATGTAACCATTAATAAAAAGCCATTGTGACTAGGAAGTTATATCAAATATTTAAAGATTAACTGTACTTTCAAAAAACTTTTGATATGTCATAGAGACATATCAGAAGTTTCAATCAGTGGGGGCCTGGGTTCCGAGACCCCCATTGCTTCCGTTTTTTGTGGCTTGATAGACAATCATGTGAAAACAATTCTGTCATAAGGCCCATTCTCCCCAATGAACTCTGTTTCTGGTTTTAAGTTGTTTAAGTATATCGTTTTGCATCTGTACTTTTTAGTAAATTTTGTCTAGTTTGGCTGACAGCTGCCTTTTAGTTTACTGTATTGTATGCCATTTAGTACTCATTGACTTTACATTTGCTCATAGTAAGTTTACGGCTTTCGCTTGAGTGCCTTAAGTCCACTTGCACATGTAGCGGATTTGTTGTATATTTTCAATCCGGATTAGTGGGTGGAAAATCCGCAGCGGAAGATTGTTGCAGGCAAGTGGATTAGACTTAAAAAAAGTTCATCTACATGTTGCTGAGCATTTTCCGCATGGAAATCAGAGAATTCCGCAGGTTTTCAAATCCGCAGCAGGCTCATTTTGTTCTGGATGTTCACTGCAGAATTCACCTTTTTCAATGTAGAAGGGGTGAAATTGTTGTGGAAACACAGCAGAAAATCTGCAACAAATCCGCTATGTGTGCAGGGGCCTAATGCTGACACTAATGACATCATGATGGATTATATAAAGTGCAGACAAGCATGGGAAAAACTGCAGCCCTAAAATGTCACTTATTCTGTACATTTGAGCACTCGGAGTGCTTTAATGTACGTTAAGTGTTTATGTTGATCATTTTATACTGAAGCTTGTATAAAAAATGTAATATACTTTGTGTTTCAATGCCTTGCCCTTTTTAAGATCTCTGCCTCCTGTCATTGAATTGCGGTAAAATATACATGTTTACATCCAAAAGGAGAAAACCGGTACAGACCTGGTCCTGCTCACAGCTAAGGAGTGGATTTAATTGTATCCAGTATCTTTTCTTGATGGACTATCCAATGTATCAGTGAATGGGGCTGAGCTGCAATTCCCAACGCACTCTGTGAACTGAAGTGTATCTGTAAAAAAA
Organism: Rhinoderma darwinii; assembly: GCF_050947455.1. Taxonomy (NCBI): domain Eukaryota; kingdom Metazoa; phylum Chordata; class Amphibia; order Anura; family Rhinodermatidae; genus Rhinoderma; species Rhinoderma darwinii. The sequence goes on along the minus strand of NC_134690.1, from coordinate 271,298,105 downwards.
AAAAAAAGCAAGTTGGTCTTTTTATTTAATCATGAACTTTAACTTTGGACACAAAAGATTGGCCAGTTTCTCGATAAATTACTTGACCAGCCAATTTTGATGATTCCAGTGCCGGAAAGAAGCAACTGTAACATTATGGTATGTATTTCTTGCAGACATATAGAAAATTATGTAACCACAAAGAAATCCATGCTGTCGACAATATGCACACTGTATAGAGACTGAACGATCGTATTCGGCACATTTGTCCCTATACAGTTTGACTTGGCTCATGTATAATGATCTGTAAACGCGCGCCAATCGACTTGTTGTATCGGTGATTAGCACTCGTTATGGGCAGAAATCTCTCTGTGTAGACCAGAATGTAGTTGCTGAACCACATAGCAGCTGCTATGTCTGCTACCCTGCCCCATGTGACCAGCAATGGATCAATAGCAGTGGTCCATTGCCGGCGATTGATGTAAATGGTGGGTCTATTCAGACCCATCGATTACAGTGTGTTTTCACCCAGGGCGGGTGAAAAATAACTGATACAGGCTCAGGTCTCTTAGTAGATGAAGAGTTGTAGAGATCAGTGCCTGTGCCATTTTATGTGCCCCTCACAAAGTGAAAAACAGCATCAACCCCTCTCGTCTCCTGCTCCCTGTTCCCAATGTGTGACACCACCACCTCCCAGTGTATAAGGGAGATTATTTAATTTTTTTCATTACACCGTGTTCCAAATTACTATGCACATTGGATTTAACCCCTTAATGACCGGGCATGTTTGTACCTTAATGACCAAGCCAGATTTGTCAAATCTGGTATGTCTGACTTTATCAGAGAATAACTCTGTGAAAGTTTTGAATATCCAAGTAATTCTGACATTGTTTTTTCGTCACATGTTGTACTTTATTTTAGTGGTAAAAGTAGACTGATACAATTTGCGGAAATTAATTAAAAAATAGAAAAATGGAAGAAATTTTGTAAAAATTAAAATTTTTCCCTATTTTTAACTGCAATATGTCACATATGTACACACATACTGTACAATTTTTTTAATTAAATATATATTTCCATCTCTTTACTCTATATTGGCAGCACTTTTGAAAAAATAAAATAAATTTTCAGCAATTTAGAGGACTTACAAATTGAATAATAATTTTATAAATTTTGAAGTACATTTTGTTTTCCTGCACCAAGCCAGGTTTTCAGAGGCTCATAGGTCTCAGAGTGATGGAAACCCCCACAAGTGACACCATTTAGAAAACTAGACCCCTTAAGGTATTTACCTAGGGGTATAGTAACTATTTTAACCCCACAGTTTTTTGTTAAATGTAATACATAGCAGGTGAAAAAAAAAATTCACTTTTTTTCATAAAAGTATCAGTTTGAAGACCAATTTCTTTGTAAAGCGACCATGAGAATGAAGAAACACACCACAAAATCTATCACCCTGTTTGTCCTGTTTTCAAAAATACCCACATTGTCGCCCTAATGCGCTGCCTGGACACACGGCAGGACCCAAAAGGAAGGGAGCACCCGGAGGCTTTCAGGACTCATATTTTGCTTGAAAATGTTTTAGGCCCCACTGTGCATTTGGAGAGGCTTTGAGCTGCCAGAACGACAGAAACTCCCCATAAACGACCCCATTTAGAAAACTAGACCCCATAAGGTATTTATTTAGGGGTATAGTAAGTATTTTGACCCCACAGTTTTTTGCTAAATTTAATGCATAACAGGTGAAAAAAAAAATTATTTCACTTTTTTCATAAAAGTATCAGTTTGAAGACCGATTTCTTTGTAAAGCGAACATGAGAATGAAGAAACACACCACAAAATCTATCACTCTCTTTCTCCTGTTTTCAAAAATACCCACATTGTGGCCCTAATGCGCTGCCTGGACACACGGCAGGGCCCAAAAGGAAGGGAGCACCCGGAGGCTTTCAGGACTCATATTTTGCTTGAAAATGTTTTAGGCCCCACTGTACATTTGGAGAGGCTTTGAGCTTCCAGAACGATAGAAACTCCCCATAAACGACCCTATTTCGAAAACTAGACCCCTTAAGGTATTTATCTAGGGGTATAGTTAGCATTTTGACCACACAGGTTTTTCGCTAAATATATTGGAATTAGTCTGTAAAAATTAAAATGTACTTTTTTTCTGAAACAACATAGAAATTTTTATTATTTACAAGGAATAATGAAGAAAATGCACCCCAACATTTGTAAAGCAATGTCTCCCGATTACGACAATACCCCATATGTGGTAATAAACTGCTGTTTGGACCCACAGCAGGGCTCAGAAGGGAAGGAGCGCCATTTGGATTTTGCTGGAATGGTTTTCGGTGCCATGTCGCATTTGCAATGCACTGGAGGGACCAAAACAGTGGAAACCCACCAAAAGTGGCCCCATTTTGGAAAAACCTTCAAGGATTTTTTCTAGGGGTATAGTGAGCATTTACATCCCACGGGTCTTTTGCAGAGTTTATTAGAATTAGGGCGCGAAAATTAATGTATTGCAGTATATTGTTATTCTGACAGGCTTCTGTAACAGAGCGATCGCTGTACCTGTCCGTTAGTACCGAGGGGGCCTGCTGTAATACACAGCCGACACCCGCAGCGTATGGAGCGGGCTCAGCACGTGAGCCGGCTCCATACATCAACCGCTGCACCATGACGGGCAATTAAGTCATAGTGCGCAAAGGGGTTAATGCACAGCGGATGGTTCAAAGTGAAAATTGCAATTTTCCACTGGTATGCCATTTTAGTGCATAATATGTTGTGCCCAGTTTGTGCCACAGAAGACAAATACCTCATAAAACGTTAAGCGGGTTCTCTCGGGTATGGCATCGCATATATGTGTGGGCGCAAACTGCTGCTTGGGCACGCTGCAGGGCTCAGAAGGGAGGGACGCCATTTTGCTTTTGGAGCGCAGATTTTGCTTGGTAGTAGTTTTGTTTGGGGTTTTGCTGGTATTTCAGTTTATAATTTGGGGGTATGTGTAATCTGTGCGGAGAATATCAGGGCATAATAAGAGGGTATAATAATGGGGTAAATAAATAATATTTCATAGATGTGTGGCCAGTGTCGCACTGATAAATGGCGCCCGATCTTATCCACTTTTGGACACTGCACATTTTGCATCGTTATATTCTGAAAGCCAGAACTTTTTTATTTTTTCACCACCGGAGCCCTGTGAGGGCTTATTTGTTGCGGGACAATCTGTCGTTTTCATTGGTACCATTTTGGGGTACATGTGATTTTTTTAATCACTTTTTATTCAATTTTTTTGCAATCCTGAGCAAAAAACAGGAATTCTGACACCGTTTTTTAGGTTTTCTTTTTGCGGCGCTCACCGTACGCTATAAGTGACATTTTTACTTTATTATGCTAGTTGGTACGATTACGGCGATACCATATGTATATAGGTTTGTTCCTTTTTTATAGCGTTTGCACAATAAAATGACTTATTTATAAAAAAAAAAATTCTGTGTCACCATATTCTGAGAGACATAATTTTTTTATTTTTTAGTCAAAAAAGCTGTGTAAGGGCTTGTTTTTTGTGGGACGGATAGAAGTTTTTATTGGTACTATTTTTGGGTACATGCGACTTTTTGATCACTTTTTATTCTTTATTTAGGGAGCGGTGGTGACCAATAAAATTGTGATTCTGTCGTCGTTTTTTATTGATTTTTTTTGGGGTGTTCATCGTGTGGGAAAAATAACATTACAGTTTTATAGTTGGGGTCGTTACGAACGCGGTGATACCAAATATGTGTACTTTAACGTGTTCATTTTTTTTCTATAATAAAAGTCTTATTACAGGAAAAAAAAGCAGTTCATGTTTATATCACTTATAACTTATTTTTACACTTTTTTTAAAACATTTTATTATCTTTTTTTTACTTTTTTTACTTGCCCCAGTAGGGGACACTTAGTCTTGCAGCTTTGATCGCTGCTAGAGTACATTACACTACACACGTAGTGTAATGTACTCCTAACTGTCATTGTGACGTGACTGTCACACTGACAGGAAGGCTCGGAGGACCGGCAGGAGGCTGCTCCTCCGAGGTTTCCGTACATGGCAACCCGGAGGTCATTGTCTGACCTCCGATTGCCACGACAAGCATCGGTAGCCCCCACGATCACTTCGTGGGGGCTGCCGATGTGCTTCAAACCACTTAAATGCGGCGACGGCAATCCGTCGCCGCACTTAAGGGGTTAATTGCCGAAAGCAGCGGCGATGGTCCGCTGTCCGGCGAGACTGATGTGTCAGCTGTCTAGGACAGCTGTCAGCGTGCGCCTGTCACTCTGTGTTTACACAGAGTGACAGTTTTAAATACTGACGAAAATGAACGTCCTGGTGCGGGAACTAGCAGCCGACCATGACGTTCATTTTCGTCCTTGGTCGTGAAAGGGTTAAGTGTCATAAACATTTAATTATTCATTTTTCAATGAAATTCATGAATGGTATTGTGTCTTAGGGCTCTTTGGATCATTGTTATCAATCTCAGACACCTGTGATAATTAGTTTGCCAGGTGTGCCCAATCAAAGTAAAACTATTTAAGGGTATGTTCACACGAGGGCGACCGTTACGGCTGAAATTACGGGGATGTTTCAGCCTGAAAACATCCCCGTAATTTCAGCTGTACCGGCATGTGCAGGCGCTTGAACGCCGAGTCCACTACGGCCGTAATTAGCGCTGCTATTCATTGGAGTCAATGAATAACGGCTCCAATTACGGCCAAAGAAGTGACAGGTCACTTCTTTGACGCGGGCGTCTATTTACGCGCCGTCATTTGACAGCGGCGCGTAAATTTACGCCTCGTGTGAACAGACAAACGTCTGCCCATTGCTTTCAATGGGCAGATGTTTGTCAGCGCTATTGAGGCGCTATTTTCAGACGTAATTCGGGGCAAAAACGCCCGAATTACGTCCATAAATAGGCCGTGTGAACATACCCTAAGAAGGACGTTCCACATTATTAAGCAGGCCACAGGTTTCAAGCAATATCAGAAAGAAAAAGGATCTCTCTGCTGCCGAAAAGCGTGAAATAGTGCAATACCTTGGACAAGGTATGAAAACATTGGATATTTCAAGAAAACTTAAGCCTGATCATCGTACTGTGAAAAGATTTGTGGCTGATTCAGAGCACAGATGGGTTCGTTCAGATAAAGGCATAATGAGGAAGGTTTCTGCCAGACAAATTAATAGGATTAGGAGAGCGGCTGCTAAAATGCCATTGCAAAGCAGCAAACAGGTATTTGAAGCCGCTGGTACCTCTGGAGTCCCGCGAACCTCAAGGTGTAGGATCCTCCAGAGGTATGCAAGTGTGCATAAAGCTATTATTCGGCCACCCCTAAACAATGCCCACAAGCAGAAACAGCTGCAGTGGGCTCAGAAAAACATGAAGACTAATTTTCAAACCATGATGTTTACTGATGAGTGCCATGCAATCCTGTATGGTCCAGATGGATGGAGTAGTGGATGGTTGGTGAATGGCCACCATGTCGCAACAAGGCTGCGACGTCAGCAAGGAGGTGGCGGAGTCATGTTTTGGGCTGGAATCATGGGGAGAGAGCTGGTAGGCCCCTTTAGGGTCCCTGACGGTGTGAAAATAACCTCTTCAAAGTACGTAGAGTTTATGACTGACCACTTTCTTCCGTGGTACAAAAAGAAAAACCGTGCCTTCCGTAGCAAAATTATCTTCATGCATGACAATGCACCATCTCATGCTGCAAAGAATACCTCTGGGTCATTGTCTGCTATGGGCTTAAAAGGAGAGAAACTCATGGTGTGGCCCCCATGTTCCCCTGACCTCAACCCTGTTGAGAACCTTTGGAGCATTCTCAAGCAAAATATCTTTGAGGGTGGGAGGCAGTTCACATCAAAACAGAAGCTCTGGGAGGCTATTCTGACATCCTGCAAAGATATTCAAGCAGAAACTGTCCAAATACTCACAAATTCAATGGATGCAAGAATTGTGAAGGTGATATCAAAGAAGGGGTCCTATGTTAACATGTAACTTGGCCTGTTAAGTTTTTTTTGATTGAAAGAGCTTTTGATTTATGTAAATATGACCTCCTGATGCTGCAAATTCAACAAATTACCATTTTAGTTCTCTTTACAACCTTTAAAATGTTTTGATCTCTGTTGTGCATAATAATTTTAAACAGTGCACTTTGAGTTTTTTACTTCTAAAAAAAAATCTGTTATCATTAGGAGATTTGTTCAATAAAATTTGCATTATACTCCAACGGTTGAAGGCTTGAAGATTATACTGACTGTCATTTGCATCGATATGGCATCCACTCGAAAGTCCTTAGAACAGAACGGGACTCAGGGCGAGGCAGACGTGCAATCAACCAAACGTCCGGAACATGCGATGACCAAGGACAGATACAGGGGTGATAGGAGCAGGCCCAACATAGCGAGCCGTGACATCACAGTTTGTGTCAATCCAAGAATATAGTCGCGACCTGCTGGTAGTGATAGAAGTCACTTCTCCTCCCTGTCCTGAAGATCAAAATGGAGGGGTTGTCCAATAAAGAACATGCAAGGGTGTCCCATGAAATAATTTCACAGTAAGACAACTCGACAGCAACTAAGGCCAAGAAGTAAAGCCCTAAGTAGGCTTAAGCGTGAGAGGGAGTTGTGGGTCTCTCCTTACAGCTACTAATCTGCAGCCAGCGGTCTTGGGGTATGAGTCACTAAGTCACCACGTCTAGACGGAGATCTCAGCATCCCAGCATCTTTCCTAGATGGTATATGAGGTGGAGATATGGTCTAGTCCGGTAACGGGACCACGTCAGTCCCCAGAAATTGGAAGGCTTCAGGCAGGTCAGGCCGGGTTTTGACAGCAAAAATATTTCCCGCTTTCCGCAGCAGGATATGAAAGGGGTGACCCCAGCGATATGTTGCTCCCGACCCCCTAGCTGCTTCTAGAAGAGGCTTCACTACCCGTCTCATGTAAAGTGTCAGTTGAGACATGTCAGGCAAAATCAGGATATAAGCGCCAATGTAAGATACGGAACATTGTTCCCAAGCTCTGCGTAAAATGTCCTCCTTTTGTTTATAGAAATGTACTCTACAAAGCACATCTCTTGGGCGGTTCGGGTCTCTGGTTCTGGGGCCAGCAGATTGATGAACCCTATCCAACTCCAGGGGGGCCTCCAACAGCCGGTCCATCAATTTATTAAAGATGAAAGTCACCGCATCGTGGAGATCTTCCGGTGCTACGGATTCAGGGATACCTCGCAGCTTAAGATTATTGCGCCTCCCTCTGTTTTCAATATCGTCAAGATGGAGGGCAAAGTCCTTCATATGCCCCGCTTGCGTACTCATAGTTGCAGCTAATGATGCGAGGTCCGAGACAAGGGACAGATTGTGGTTCTCCAACTGAGTAATCCTGTCATCCAAGGAGCAAACAGTCTGTTAGACTTCCTGCAGCACCCTGGCCTGCTTCTCCTCCAATCATGCCATGTGTGCATCCATATCCACCCGGGTAGGGAGAGCTCTCACCATCTCCCATAACTCTGTAAGAGTGCGATCTGCCTGGGTGTATGTAGATGACCCCTCTGAAGCAATCGGCGGCGTGGGGCGGGAGGCCTGTGTTTCAGTCCATTAGCACACTAGGGCCACATGTGGGATATTTCTAAAAACTGCAGAATTTGGGGGTAAATATTGAGTTGCATTTCTCTCGTAAAACCTTCTGTGGTACAAAACAAATGTATTACAAATGAATTTTGGCAAAAAAAATTATGACATTTTGTTAATTTCACCTCTACTTTGCTTTAATTCCTGTGAAATGCCTAAAGGGTTAAGAAACTTTCTGAATGCTGTTTTGAATACATTGAGGGGTGCAGTTTTTAAAATTGGGTGATTTATGGTGACTTTCTAATATATAAGGCCCTCAAAGCAACTTCAAAACTGAACTGGTCCATAAAAAAATAGGTTTTGTAAATTATCTTGAAAATGTGAGAAATTGCTGCTAAAGTTCTAAGCCTTGTAACGTCCTAGAAAAATAAAAGGATGTTAACCCCTTAACGACATGTCACGTAGTAATACGTGACAACCGTTAAGGGGAAGTCTGGAGCAGGCTCACGGGCTGAGCTCGAGCCATACTCAGCGGGTGAAGACTGTATTATACAGCCGACACCTCACTACAACGGGCGGAATCATAGATCACTTTGATTCTGCCAGTTTAACACCTTAAAGGGAAGGTGTCATGAATTTAATTTTTTGTTTATGATATTGCTTTTAATATAATATTTTCAAAAATGTTATTTAATTGTGTTCTCATGTTTTACTTTTTAATGTTTTCTGACTTTTACTTCTCTATGGGGGCGCCATTTTTTTGAAATCTCTGTATGTGTCGATTAATGACACATACAGAGATGGAATACGGCATATACAACCCCATAGTGACTGCAAACGGTAGCCGTTCCATTCTCAGTTGCGCCGCTCCCACACAGACCAAAACGAAGCTCGTTCGTGGAGCGAAATCCAGCGCCAATTTCATGTGGACAGTAAGATGACGACTTCTGGCCGTGGCTTCCGGCCATATGTTCAACTAAGCGAAAGCGCAAGGAAGAGGAGCGTAGACCAGCGGAGGCGGCGGCAGGAGCAGGTAATTTATGTTTGTGTATCTTCGTGTGTATTATGTTTGTGTGTATTATGTTCGTGTATGTTCGTGTGATACTGTCTGCTGAGCCCTGTATCTAATCCTCCTAGCACTGTGCAGTCGCTCAGAAAATGGCGGCACACAGTGTAGGAGGTTTGAAGACATTCAAACCCTTCCTTCTCCTGGCACTAGCCAGAATAAGGGAGGGGGGATTGTGTCAGGACACTAGAGGAGAGTGTGTCCACCCCAAATTTGCAGCATACATCAATGAGGTTGCTTTACCACAGTGACCATGCTGCAATTTTGGGAACTGCTCCCTCTAGTGGCCAGCACATGGAAATGTTATAAATTAGAATCTAATTTATAATATTTCCTGACTTGTGAAAAAATTAAAACAATGTGTAATCACTTAAATACTAATTGTTTAACTGAAAAAAAAAAAATTCTAGCGACACATTCCCTTTAAATGCTGCGGTCAATCGCGACCGCGGCATTTAAATTGTTAGAATCAGGGTGCGCCCTCTCCAACATGCCATTGTGCCCTCCCCTCGCGACGTGATTGGCTGGTGACAATGGTTGTCATGGCACCCTGGGGGACTAATGATGGCCCCAGGTTTGCCATCTTTGTACTCCTTTCAAGGAGACTGTCAGAATCACGATATACTGCAATACATTAGTATTGCAGTATATCATGCGGTGGATGATCATTGCAGTGGATCGCTGCTTCAAGTCACCTAGGGGGGGGGGGCTAATAAAAAAAGTAAAAAACAATTAAATAAAGTTTTTTTATGTTTAAAAAAAAAAGGATTAAAAGTTAAATAAAAACTCTTTTCCCATTTCTCCCCTATAGTGCTGTTTAACCCGCTTGGTGAATGCCGTAAAAAAAAAACATATATATATATATATATATATATATATACACTACCGTTCAAAAGTTTGGGGTCACCCAGACAATTATGTGTTTTCCATGAAAACTCACACTTATATTTATCAAATGAGTTGCAAAATGACTAGAAAATATAGTCAAGACATTGACAAGATTAGACATAATGATTTTTATTTCAAATAATAATTTTCTCCTTCAAACTTTGCTTTCGTCAAAGAATGCTCCATTTGCAGCAATTACAGCATTGCAGACCTTTGGCATTCTAGCTGTTAATTTGCTGAGGTAATCGGGACAAAATTTAACCCCATGCTTCCAGAAGCCCCTCCCACAAGTTGGATTGGCTTGATGGGCACTTCTTGCGTACCATACGGTCAAGCTACTCCCACAAGAGCTCTATGGGGTTGAGATCTGGTGACTGCGCTGGCCACTCCATTACAGATAGAATACCAGCTGCCTGCTTCTTCCCTAAATAGTTCTTGCATAATTTGGAGGTGTGCTTTGGGTCATTGTCCTGTTGTAGGATGAAATTGGCTCCAATCAAGCGCTGTCCACAGGGTATGGCATGGTGTTGCAAAATGGAGTGATAGCCTTCCTTATTCAAAATCCCTTTTACCTTGTACAAATCTCCCACTTTACCAGCACCAAAGCAACCCCAGACCATCACATTACCTCCACCATGCTTGACAGATGGCGTCAGGCACTCTTCCAGCATCTTTTCAGTTGTTCTGCGTCTCACAAATGTTCTTCTGTGTGATCCAAACACCTCAAACTTCGATTCGTCTGTCCATAACGCTTTTTTCCAATCTTCCTCTGTCCAATGTCTGTGTGCTTTTGCCCATATTAATCTTTTCCTTTTATTAGCCAGTCTCAGATATGGCTTTTTCTTTGCCACTCTGCCCTGAAGGCCAGCATCCCGGAGTCGCCTCTTCACTGTAGATTTTGACACTGGCGTTTTGCGGGTACTATTTAATGAAGCTGCCAGTTGAGGACCTGTGAGGCGTCTATTTCTCAAACTAGAGACTCTAATGTACTTGTCTTGTTGCTCAGTTGTGCAGCGGGGCCTCCCACTTCTCTTTCTACTCTGGTTAGAGCCTGTTTGTGCTGTCCTCTGAAGGGAGTAGTACACACCGTTGTAGGAAATCTTCAATTTCTTGGCAATTTCTCGCATGGAATAGCCTTCATTTCTAAGAACAAGAATAGACTGTCGATTTTCACATGAAAGCTCTCTTTTTCTAGCCATTTTGAGAGTTTAATCAAACCCACAAATGTAATGCTCCAGATTCTCAATTAGCTCAAAGGAAGGTCAGTTTTATATCTCCTCTAAATAGCAAAACTATTTACAGCGGTGCTAACATAATTGCACAAGGGTTTTCAAGTGTTTTCTAATCATCCATTAGCGTTCTAACACAGTTAGCAAACACAATGTACCATTAGAACACTGGAGTGATAGTTGCTGGAAATAGGCCTCTATACACCTATGTAGATATTGCATTAAAAACCAGACGTTTGGCGCTAGAATAGTCATTTAGCACATTAACAATGTATAGAGTGTATTTCTGATTAATTTAATGTTATATTCATTGAAAAAAACTGCTTTTCTTGCAAAAATAAGGAAATTTCTAAGTGACCCTAAACTTTTGAACGGTAGTGTATATATATATATATATATATATATATATATAAAACATTAAAATTGCTGTAGTTTGGTCACCTTAGCTCTCCAAAATAATAGATCAAAAAGTGATCAAAAGTTGCATGTACCCCAAAATGGTATCGGTGAAAACTACAGCTTTACCCGCAAAATTTAAATCCCACACCACTAAATTGATGTCCTTATGGGGTTAAAAAAAACAATGCCAACATAAGGTAGACATATGGGAACTGTTAACTAGTAACTTTTTTGTGCAGTATTACTATCTGTTTTACAAGCAGAAACTTTTCGATTTAGAAAAATGCACATTTTTCCAAATTTTCTAAAAATGTTGGTGTTTTTCACAAATAAATGCTAAATTTATTGACAAATGTTTTTGCTAACATAAAGTACAATATGTCACGAGAAAACAGTCTCAGAATCGCTTGGATAGGTAAAAGCATTCCAAAGTTATTACCACATAAAGTAACACATTTCAGATTTGAAGAAATCGGCTGTGTCCAAGGCCAAAACAGGCTGCGTCCTAAAGGGGTTAAATGGATAAAAATAATCAAGAAATAAAATTAACCCAGAGTGTAAACATATAAATAAGCATATAGCCTGTATAATCTATAGTAAACAGGACAGATCTATTCAACATTAAGGTTGTGTTTTACTATTGAAATCCTAAGGGAATTTCATCATATGCAGATCACAGATACAAAGAATTCCCAATATAGATTGTGTTGCCATGACATGTCAACAACATATTATATTAGATACACTGTACCTTTTCGTGAGGAGGGATGTGATTAATTTTCTCAGAACATTTGCTTACATAGAGCATCAACACATTCAATGTATATATACATGGTTCATTTCTTGTATGAAACAAGGCACATCAAATCTTAAATATCTGGAGAGGCTGGGGGATATTAACCCCTTCCCGCTGTGGCCACTTTTGACCATCCTGACAGAGCCTCATTTTACAAATCTGACATGTGTCACTTTATGTGGTAATAACTTCGGAAAGCTTTTACCTATCCAAGCGATTCTGAGATTGTTTTCTCGTGACACATTGGACTTTATGTTACTGGTAAAATTTGGCCGAAACATTCAGTATTTAATTGTGAAAAATACCAAAATTTAGTGAAAAATTGCAAGAATTTTCATTTTTATCAATTTAAATGTATCTGCTTGTAAGTCAGATAGTAATACCACACAAAATATAGTTGATAATTAACATTTCCCATATGTGTCCTTTAGACTGGCATCATTTTTTGAACATCCCTTTATTTTTCTCGGACTTTGCAAGGCTTAGAACTTTATCAGAAATTTCTCAAATTTTCTAGAAAATTTCAAGAGGCTATTTTTACAGGGACGAGTTCAGTTGTGAAGTGGTTTTGAGAGGCTCATACAATACAAACCGCCATAAATCAATTTCATAGTAGTGAATAGCAGTTATGGAAACAGCGTAGCATGCGAGCTACGCTGTTTTCGTAACTGCCATTCACTTTTATGGTCGGAAAGGGGACCCTTTCTAGAGATAGGTGCGGGTCCCAGAAGTGGGACCTGCATCTATCTGACATTTATGGCATATCCTGTGGATATGTCATAAATGTCCCTAATGGTCAAACCCCTTTAACATAAAATAACTACCTGTTACAATTTTTAATCATCAGCTTTGTCAAAAGACCCAACTAGGCTTGAGATTCACCTCATACAATAATCCTTTAAATTACCTGATCAATTCTACACTGGTTAAGTCTAGCAATAGACACCAGAGAAATGTACATTCATTCCTCTACCTCTACCCTTCACTGAACACCAGATATGCTATGTACTCACCCCCTATCCTCTGAGCACTAGGTAGGCGGCCAGCCCTTACCACTGAATATCAGGTAAACTCTCTTTCCCATTAGAAGCTCATGAATAAAAGTCACCTCCTCTTCCCGCTGCAAATTAGGCAACATCTGAAAGAATACACCATACAATAATAATAAACTTTACAATCTACTGAGGCAGAGCGATCAGCAGTATTGTTAGTATGGCACTGGCACATGCTAGAACAAGGACAGGCCTAATACTGCACATTTGAGAAGCTTAGCACAGCAACTGCCTATGAGCCTTATTGTTACAGTAGGCCTGCTCCTTCCAGTCCCATTTATGCAAGTAGAGTACCAAATATCTATGAAGTCTATCTGATCTGACATGAGGTGATCTTCCTTTATGCTCTAGTAGATATTCAGCAGATAGAAACCAGTAACTTACAGTAGGTCATTGGTTAAAAAAAAATCCCCATGTTTAAAGCATTATACATTGCACAACACTTTTATGAAATAACCTCACCGTTCTTGTACTTAGTAAATTATGTAAATTATGTCTATGTAGCACCTTTTAGTATTGATATAAGTCTTTGAAGGCCATTCTAAACCCATGATGTTCTTAGATGATATTTTAATGAGGGATCTTCAACTTCCTACTGCCAAAACATATTCACGTTTTTCAATTTTAATCTCTTTAACTCATCCCTGAAACACTTGTAAGTAGACAGGTGATATATGAGAAATCCAATTTGAGAATTGTATGTGCAGAAGTATTATGTTACGGAAATATCTCTAAAGCCTTCAAATGTAATATACTGACACTTCAAATATTTCACATTATGTGGATTTAGTTGAAGCAGGATCCATTCATACTGTGGTTATATTGGTCTATATACTGTCTTCCATATTTTTTATTCAAAAACAGGACTGAATCTCACCAAATGAGAGAGAAGAAAATTACATTTCAAACTAAAGGTATATCTTGTGTATTCCAAAGGGGTTAACACAATTGTATGAATAGTATGAACATGCTTTCCGATATTGTTCTACTTCTATATTGTTTTTAAGCTATCGTTAATATGGTCCAATGGAACAACAGATTTACCATAACTTAAGCCAGAACCTGGCATTAGTTTTGGCGCAAATTTCTACTCAAAGCAGGTCGTAGATTTGCATTAATGTTGCACGGAAATCCAAATATGTGCCAAATTTATTAAGAGGTGGCACATTTCCCGCTAAAGTAAATTAGTTTAAGACTGGCATTTGAAACGCCAGTCTTAATTTATTCCTCCCATTATATTGTAGTCCGGATGATGGACCCACTAGGTTTTGAACTACAATCCTATGTACTTTATTTGGAAAGGGATTTTATGAGATTCAGGACTATTGGATGCTTCTAAAGCCTCTTTTTACATTAAGCATATCCACATTTTAAGGTGGCGTACTGCATTTGGTGGAGATAGCATGAAGGATGCCCTAAGTTGCTGGAGGTACTGGTTCATATGCTGTTTTTAAATTCCTATAAACTGACCTTTGATATAAGTGCTTCACATTTATTTATTTTTCCAAGTAGGAAGCATTGTATTCAAAAATAGACGGTCTATAAGTGTAGTCTAAAAAAGCTACCTGATCAGAAGAGAGTTAATTTTTTTATGCATCGTTTACGCTTTTTAGTCAACTATAAATCTGTGAGAGTACAGATATTCTTTCTTCAGACAGCTAATGCTACATACAGTACTTGTCATGTACCCACTGGCAATACCTTAAGTGGGCAATTTCATGTCTGGACAATTATTGTTGCTTGGTAGCTGTTTATCGCTGGTAGATTATTTATGAACATCTAATTTTGTGAAAATTATTTATATTTCTGACATACAGCACTATACTTCTCTTCTTAATCCTCTTTTCTCTGTTAGACCTTTCTAATTCTGTTCAGACGAAAACTTATGAGTCATGCTCAGACTGATTTCTGCACAGCCTATTATGTCAGGAGCACATCGTGTCTGGCTTACCAAAGAGGACCTTTAATCATATTAATATGGAAAATAGTTTTTGTTCTGGGTAACTTTGACTCAGTTCTTTGCAACTTTCCTTGTACACTGGGCGATTATCGGGCAGACAAGCGTTCATAGAACGCTCGTTGCCAAAAAAGTGGTGGCCCCCACCACGTTTTAAAAAAGTAAAATATTGTCGTTGTTGGCAGCACATCTCCCTGTGTCATAATGTATGGGGATGAATGATCGGAGTAACGACCGCTTGTCCCCATACCTAGCTCCGGGTGACAGAAGCAAACGAGCGCGATCAGCAATGTCTTGTTGATCGTCGCTCGCTGCACCAGCCGAATATTGGCAGGTATAAAAGGCCCTTTAATGCAACTAATGGAATGTTTGGTTACAAACCTGTTTCTACTTGAGCAGGACTGAAATGCTGGAAAGGCCTCATAGAACCTCAATGTCTCAGCTGCAAGATGTGACTCACTGCCCATGTAAAGCAATACTTTACTTGTCAGCTGATTTAGGATAAGTAGGGGTTTAGTTTGAGATGTTTAGTACAAGATACACATGGGGACGCAGTACTTGTAGCCCTTTTTTCCACTCTACCGCCCTTTATTTCCATTTACCATGTGTTTGGCAGGTACAGTCTCCTTACCTTTAAGAAGATGATTGGTTAACTTAAGATGGGTTTACACAGATAGATTTCTGCCCATAACGCCAATCAACACTGTAACAAGTCAATCAGTGCTCACTTAAAGGCTTTTTTTACGTGGGCTGATGTAAACTGTATGGAGATGAGCGAACGTTAATATGATTGTTCGGTCCTCGTACAATTTGCATATTGGCCGCACATGCCGCTTACATGGGGAGATCTGTTGCTGACAACAATGATTTTTTAGGCTGCATAAAAGATATGATCAGACCACAAAGAGTGTTTGCTTGTTTGTCAGCTGATCGCTAACATGTTTACATGGACCAATGATCAGGAACAAGTGTTCATACAATGCTTGCTCGACCGATCATTAATCCATATTAATTGGTCTTAACGGGGTCTATATACCCTGAGGGGTGAGGTGCAGTTAGTGCAGATTATCAGCCTGTGTAAACAGGCTTTTATGACGGCTGGTGTCATAAGTTATCTTGGATAATATTTTCCATATTTACATGGAATCGTAGGCTGCACATATTCTCAACAAATAAGTAAATCATACAAATTTAAGACTAACTACAACTTCTTTGGCATATAAATGGCTGCAGCACTTTATTATGGGTAATAATAACAATAAATCACTTTATTAATAATCATAATAAAATAACAATATTATAACAAAAAACAGCTCAGCCATCTTGCACGAGCCCCGTATTTAACAAAAATGTATCCTCCACCTTATACACGGGCATCATCCCCCCACTAACAAGTGACCGCGACTAAGGTAAATTACATAAGGGTGAGAGGGAGGGTTTTTCTATATATTCTATATAGAGTGGTGAAGGTCTGAGTGCATGTATAAGGCCCAAATCACGCCTGCATTGGTGTTTTCATTATTCTGCTCCGTCAGAGGAGCAGAGCAATGAAAATATCAGAAGCATACGACGGACAACATCGGCACCGACAGAACCCATTGACTTTAATGGATTCCGTCGGGTTTCCTTCAGGGTGTCTGTGGTTTTACCAGAAACAATAGCGCAGCATGCTATGCTACTGCTTCCAGTATTTTCGACCGGATCTGTGGCGAAGTTCCCTAACGGCACCTCTAACGCAGATGTGAACATGCAAGTATTCTAAAGCCAGTCATACTGCAGTTATCACACAGTACATAAACACTAAAAGTCTTCTTCTACTGCAAAGAAACAATAATTTATATAGTTGGAATCTGACTTCTTTCTTTGTGCAACATTGTTTTTTCTTGTACTTTTTACACGACCATGATTGTCTGCTTTCCACACTCTAAAATCATAACTTTAAGGAGTTTTTTTATTTAAAGAAAAAAGTTTTCTTACAAAAATTTAGGGCAATTACTCAGACTTTAAAATCGTATATACAAAACATGCCTCGATGCTGGACCGGAGATTTAAAGAGCTTGAACATTCATTCATAAACAAAGACAGTTCTAGATCCATTTAATGTGTTCACCCCCCCCCCCCCCCCCCCACGATAAGAGAGAGGAGAGACAGAGAAAAATGAATATCTGCATAAATACAGTTTCCTCATATCTGGTGTTTTCCATACTTTCATAAATTGTTTGTGGGCATGAAATTCCTTCATAATGTATTTTAAGTATTACTCCTTTTTCCAATTAAAAAAAATGAGAGCTTACCTCCAATATCCAACTTTCTTGCAAGATACAAACATGACAATAGGGATATTTTGTGGGGTTTAGAAATTTGGATTACAAAGTTACATCCCAGAATACATAATAAAGGATCTATTTGTGCTGTAGTATTATATAAAGTGTTCAAAAATTCTATGACCTCCTTCTAGAACACCTATAAAGAATACCTATCACTACGTTCACTCTATCTATTTTATTTCAAAAAGCATTATCCCCAGAAAATGAAAGTATTTTCTGAATATAACGTATTCACATTTTTTTTATGTGGCACAGACATTATGCAAATAATCTGACTCTCCGCAGGAGTCGGGTCTGAAATCCTGGACAAGTGGGTCCTGACATTCCCCCAACGGTGTTCCCAAATTCCCCTGGTGGAATACAGTATCAGAGCTGTGACTGCTGGCTAGAGAATTTATATAACTGCTATCAGTGTGTACGTACATTCATCTCTCTGTGTCCCATCTTTAACTTTATGGGAGTATAGTTTGCCCTATGTAATAGGAATAGCTGTGAAGCGTTTTGTGACTTCTTTACCCCATATTCTTAACAAATCCTAAGAAAGTTTTTATCTGAGCCTCTTGTAGCACTTGCCCAAGGGTATTAATCCCTTTTTTCTCCAAGTTTTCAAAAGCAGATAATTTTTTATATTCACCCAAGATCAGGTTATTTCATATCAATTCTGTATGTTCTCCATTCCTCAACATATTTTTAGTAGTCTCCCTCATCTTTTGAACCAAATAACCAGTTGCATAGGTTTTAACAGAAAATAAGTTTAAAAATAGTACCGATTTTTCTACTATGGGTTGCTTCACTAGTTCATATTTAACATTCTTACAGTTGGGCAACCAATAAACCCCTCAACATGCTCATGTGACTGCTATGAAGTAAATACGTGAGCTGGAAATAGCTAGTCCCACTTATCAAATTCCTGTTAAAATTCCTTTTAATCTACTCCTTGCAATTTTACCTCTCCAGATAATATACAGTATATATGGATTGGACTGAACGAGATATTTTTAAATTGATCCTTACCGGAATTATTCTACTGAAATACAGCAGTTGTGAGAGCAGAATGGATTTGACCAGGGCTTTACGTCTATATAT
Source organism: Rhinoderma darwinii (assembly GCF_050947455.1). Lineage (NCBI taxonomy): Eukaryota > Metazoa > Chordata > Amphibia > Anura > Rhinodermatidae > Rhinoderma > Rhinoderma darwinii. The sequence goes on along the minus strand of NC_134690.1, from coordinate 271,279,726 downwards.
TAATAAGGGGGGGTTAAGCCCATATCCTTGAGTTTACCCTGAATCAACTAATCCGATACGTTCTTGCATTTGTTTATGGCCAAACATTTAAAACTAGAACTAAACACAGGGACTGGCAGGCAGGGAGTCTCTAGAGGCCCATCTAGGGTCATTATTATATATATTTTCTTGTTTATCTGTATTCCTGCGTATATAGAGAATTTGGAAATTATGTCTGTGAGCCTAGCAAGTAAATTCTCACTGTCATCTAAAAATATCATGACATCATCTGCATAAAGCATGACCTTCTCTTCCACACTCTGCTACACAGAGCCCTTAATATCTGGGTCTTTTTAAATGACCACACACAGGGGTTCTATAGCCAGTGCAAAAACTAGAGGTGTTAGAGAGCACCCCTGTCGCATTGCTCTAGTCAATTTGAAGCTTGGGGAATCCTCCCCATTAATTACTACATGGGCTCTTGGTATTTTGTATAGAATCATTATCCACTTTTTAAATACTGGAACAAACCTGGTTCTAGACATTACCTCTTGTAAGAATCTCATCTGGCCCATGTTAAAAGCCCTTAATTCGTCTAATGATAGCAGAAAGTGATTGTCGGGGTTAAGGGAGGAACCCCACATATTTAAAAAGAGGAGATGGATATTTTCCAATGTTAGAATAAAGCCTGCCTGATCCCGACTGACTACTTCCTGTAATACTTTAGCTGATGTAATGGTCAATATCTTTGCTAAGAGCTTAGCATCAGAATCTAACAAATATATTGGCTAAAAGGATGTCATCCATTCCTGGTCTTTATCTGGCTTCGGTATCACAATGATTTTAGTCTCATACATGGAATCCAGAAGTTCCTCTATAACCAATGCTTTATTAGGGGTTGTTAGCAGGGTAGAAGAGTGTGGTTGTATCTTTTATAAATCTCAGATGGGAGATAATTTTGTTTAGGTGATGTCCCAAGTGAAGTTGCATTCTGTAGTTCCTGGAACTTTATAAGGATATCCAGAAATTCTACATCTCTAGATGATAACGTTGATAAATTGATGTTTTCTAAATGCTTCGCACACTCTTCTCCAATATGCTAACATACAGATTGGTATAAAGCTTTACAATGCCTGTACAATTCTATTCTAATGCCTTGAGGGTCTTTTATGAGATGACCCTTCTCATCTCTAATGAGCAGCATGTGCTTAAACTCCCTTTTTCCCCACCTTATTGGTCAACCATCGATGCATTAATCTTGTGCATTAATCTTGTGCATAAACCATCGATGGTTTCAATCTTGTGTGATTGAAAGAAATTACACCTTTGCTTCTTTTCTAGCATATGTCTCAAGGGTTTCCTGAGAATCTAACCAAGCTGCTTTAGACTGTAAGTTGAGGTTTTGAATGTATGTATAGCATTTTGTTTTTGTATGCCTGATCTGTAATGTATTTCACTTCATCTTGAGTTTGTCTTTTTACCAGGCATACTTTTTGTTTATAAAATCCCTCAAAACTGCCTTACTAGTGTCCCAAACGATATTATATGGTGGTGATACTATATTTGATACAAAGAAATATGCCTATTTTCTGTGACAGTGTTTCATACCTAGCCCCCTTAACTATTGGAATGGATACTCCACGAGAAAATGAGGAATAAACGGAATGATGTTGTTGTGTCACCACTAGCCTATTTGGAGTCCTATCTGTAAGGTCCAGGACATCGAGAGTTACTCACTCGGGCGTCGCCCGGCCTGGCAGACTGAGGCAGTCTGCAGCCAATAGGAGCTCAGGAGCGTCAGGCCAATCAAAGCCTGGCTGATGTTCCTGAGCTCCCGCCCTCTCCTTATTTAGTTCAGCCTGAGATAGTAGGCCTTTGTCTGTAATTTGAGTTTCCTTGCCTGGTCCTTTCCCTTGTTTCAGACTCCCCTGAGCGACCTGCTTTTTGACTTCTTGTGACCTGACCTCGGCTGGACTCCTGACTTTTCTTTGCCTTCTGACTTTTGTTTTTTCCGCACTCTCCTGGTTTGACCCTGCCTGCCTAACTCCGCCTTTTGTGCCCAGACTTGTCCGCGGCACAATTGCCCTGCCTCTCCCCCGTGTACTTCCCAGGTTACCCTTTGTTATTTCGTACTGTCACTGTCTTATCTGTTTGTCAGTTTCACTTGTACCAGTATAGGGAATGCCGCCCAGTTGTGCGCTGTCGTTTAAGTCGGGTCATACAAGTAGGTAGGGACAGAGGTTTGGGAAGAACAGGGACCTCACTGTTTACTGTGTATTTGTTCATGACAGGGAGTCTCCTGAAGCCAGATCAAAGAAGGTTGCTGCCTCTTTAACAGATCAAGCATAACAGTTCTTTTAACCTTGTTGCCCATTCCCTGTACATTCCATTTTTGCGCCATTAAAAACACCTAATCCTTCCCCCTTATTTTTACTGTCAGATACCCCTTCTGAGATGGGTCTAATACCTGGTGATCAAAGTCATTCCATTCCACTCCGAAGGATTCTTTGTCTAGATTTTCTAGCAGCCAATACGATATTAATTATTTTGTGTTTGCTCCTTCCACTTTTTCAGGAAAGCACAAGATTTACAAGTTTTTGTGTCCGTACCGATCCTCCACCAATTCTAGCTGCTGCATTGCTCTATTTGGCCGCACCGTTTCCTGCATCACCTTGTTGCTAGTATTTCCTTTTTCCTTTAATGCAGAGATTCTTGATTCTATGTATGATTTTACTCTTGTCTGATAAACAATACCTCCTTCTTTAGGCCGCCCAGTTGGCATGACAATTCTGAGTGTTTCCAATTGCATCTAATGACCGCTCTGAAATCTATACCAAAAAATAATTGGCTATCTTTGCAGATTACAGATGATCTATGCTGCTGACTGCACTGAAACAAGAGCTCTTTTTGCATCAATACTGGAAGAGGGTCTAATACCCAGCACTGCAGTATTTGGAGGTCCAGTAGCAGCTGCACAGGTGGGTTTCATTCCCTGCCTACAATAGTGTTGTGTCTATACTTACACAACCAGTCAAGGTGAGCAGAGATCAATCTTAGGTTACCATCCATTCAGTTGCACAACGGTATTACACTATGGATACTCATCGTTCTTTTTTAGTTTCCAACAAATACTCATATAGGCATCCAAAGATTCACAAATCCTGTTCTGTTTCTATATAGCAAGGCCTCAGCAAAATTGTATCCATATGATGTACAGCATTAATAGTCAAATAAAATAATGATTTGCCTATTCATCTCTGGCTTTGCTTGCACATAATACCACATAAGTCCAGCATAAATGTGTGTACTAGACCTGATAAGAAAAGGTCAACTTCTCTAGTCAACAGTCATGTTGCATTTAATTGTCAGGGACCTGAGTAGCTTACTTACTAGGAGCTGGCGTAGATTTTCTATATACAGTAAGTTACACCAGTTTTCTGGTGTAAATTATAATAAATTTGTTGGGCCCAGGTTGCCTCACTTTCTTTTCGTAAACCAAGGCCCCTTTTTGCAAAAGTGGCTAGGGAATTATAAAAGGCCTAGAAGTTAAAATCTTCAATGCAAATTGCTTTTTTGGGGTCTTTCTGTGACTTTTCTATACCAGGAAACTGGCATAGAAAGGTTGATAAATTGTCCCCATTAAAGGGGTTGTTTGGATTCAGCAAATTAATTATTATTAATTAGTTATTTTTTGTATTAAGCAAGATAGCCAATATTCTAACATAATTTCTGTATTAATTCCTCACGGTTTTCAAGATCTCTGCTTGTTGGTAGTCAATAGGAACATTCATCATTTACTTCCAGTGGATAAAATTCTGTCCATGGTCATGTGATGGACACACAGGTGGTGAGACACATACTGTAATTGTAACAATCCATGCACCTGTGTGTCCATCACATGACCATGGACAGAATTTTATTCACTGGAAGTAAATGATGAATGTTCCTATTGACTACCAACAAGCAGAGATGGAAAGAATTGTTCCTACCTGGGGCGTAGCTAAAGGTTCATGGGCCCCGATGCAAAAGTTCTTATTGCCCCCCCCCCCCCCCGCAAACTTCTCATGGCCGACGGTCCGCAGCTTTCAGCTGCATCGCTGGGTCTCCTAAGTGACCCAACAATGCAGCACTAGCAGCCGGGGGCGTCACTAAGGACTTAAAATGTCAGGGAAAATAGCCCCAATACATATGTGTCCACCTAAAAAAAATGTGTGTGTATAAAAGACAGCATAGCATATCTATAGCACTACGACCCTATAAACTATTGATAGGATTAGATTCATTGGCTCAGCAGACAGTATCACGCATGATAGGATTAGATACAGTGGCCCAGCAGACAGTATCACACATGATAAGATTAGATACATTGGCTCAGCAGACAGTATCATGCATGATAGGATTAGATACAGTGGCACAGCAGACAGTATCACACATGATAGGATTAGATACAGTGGCTCAGCAGACAGTATCACACATGATAGGATTCGATATAAGGCCCAGCAGACAGTTTCACACATGATGGGATTAGATACACAGCTTAGCAGACAGTATCACACATTATAGGAATAGATACAGTGGCTCAGCAGTGAGTATTACACATGATACAATTAGAGATAGGGCCCAGCAGACAGTATTACACATGATAGGATTAGAGATAGGGCCCAGCAGACAGTATCACACATGATGAGAATAGATACACAGCTCAGCAGACAGTATCACACATGATAGGATTAGATATAAGGCCCAGCAGACAGTATCACACATGATAGGATTAGATACAGTGGCTCAGCAGACAGTATCACACATGATGGGATTAGATACACAGCTCCGCAGATAGTATCACACATAATCTGATTAGATACACAGCTCCGCAAACAGTATCACACATGATTTGATTAGAAACAGTGGCTGAGCAGACAGTATCACGCATGATTGGATTAGATACAGTGGCTCAGCAGACAGTATCACACATGATAGGCTTAGATACACGGCCCCAGCAGACAGTATCACCCATGATAGGATTAGATATAGGGCCCAGCTCGCTGACATTGCGGCTTCAGCGCTGGACCCAGGAACGGTAAGAATAATAATTGTTTTGCTTCTTTATGTGTTACTAATTATTTTTGTGTGTTTGTGTTATTTTACAAGTTCGGCTGTTTGACTACTTCAGATTCGAGGACAACTTCAATGACAGCATTTTTTTATTCTCAATAAAATGGTTAATGAGGGTTGTGTTTTTTTTATTTCAATAAAATATTTTTTCTACGTGCTTGTATTTTTTTAAACTTTATTTGTAATGACAGGGTAGGGAGACAGACAGGTGAGCCCTAATCTACCCGCCACTCAGTCCCTACCTACTTGCAACGACCCGTCCTAAGCGACGGGGTACAACTGGGCGACGGTCCCTACACTCAGTAAGTGCAAGACAGACAAAACAGACAAGGGTAAACAGAAGCTAGGGAAACGGGGCAGCTGCCCACGGAGACACCGTGAGCAACAAGAGTAGTGAACGAGCCGAGTCAAACCAGGAGTGAACGAGGTACAAAACGCTGAGCAGGAGAGTGGTCAGAAAGCCAAGGTCAATAACAAGCAGAGGATGAGTAGTACAAGCAACAGCAGCAAGCCAGGAAACAAGCATGGAAGAATCACAGGCAAAGAAGGAACAGGAAAGGCAGGTATAAATAGACAGTGGGCGGGAACTAGCTCCGTCTGGCCAGGCTGTGATAGGCTCTCCCACTCCTAAGCCTGCCATCCTGAGTGGTGGAAGATGGAGTCAGTCTCACAGACATAGGAGCAGGTGCAGACTGATTATCCACGGGCGTCGACTCAGAAGCTGTGTCTGGCAAATCCTTTACATTATTATTACCGCCTTAGTAATGTCCGCTGGCTGATTGACAACCTCCATTACTAAGGCGGGGCTTAATGTTAGCAGGTGCAGAGGCTAACACTAACCCCCATTATTACCCCGGTACCCACCGCCACCAGGGGTACTACGAAGAGCCAGGTACGAACCAGTACCCGACCATCTGTAGGGATGGTCGGGCACTGGGGCGGCCGCAGGCTGGTATCATTAGGCTGGGGAAAGCCAAAAATAGTGGCCCTTCCCACCCTGGTAATGCTGCATGCTGCTGTGTTGTAGCTAGCTGGTTATGAAAATTGGGGGGGACCCCACATCGTTCTTTCCAATTATTTTTTATTTTATTTTTTTTAAATGACATGCGGTCCCCCCCATTTTTCATAGCCAGCCATAAAGCAGCAGCATTAACAGGATGGGAAGGGCCACTGTTTCTGGCCTTTCCCAGCCTGATAATACAAGCCTGCGGCCGCCCCATTACCAACCGTCACTACAGATGGTCAAGTACTGCATGGTACCCGGCTCTTCTCAGCACCCTTGGTGGTGGTGGGTACCGGGGTAATAAAGGGGGTTCGTGTTAGCCTCTGCACCGGCTAACACTAAGCCCCGCCTTAGTAATGGAGGTTGTCAATCAGCCGGCGGCCATTACTAAGGCAGTAGTAATATAGTTTAAAAAAAACCCATAAAGACATAGAAAAAATGTTGTATTGAAATAAAAAAAAAAACATACAACCCTCATTAACCATTTTATTGATAATAAAAAAAGCCATCATTGAAGTAGTCCTGGAATCCGCCGTAGTCCAACGACCGAACCTGTAAGAAAACACAAAAAAAAACGATTAGTAACACATGTGTTAGGCTTAGATACAGGGCCCATGTGTGATACTGTCTGTGGGACCCTGTATCCAAGCCTACCACAAGGTAGGCTTAGATACAGGGTCCAGCAGACAGTAATCATATACAGTATAAGATTACTGTGTGCTGGGGCCCTGTATCTAAACCTACCGTGTGGTAGGCTTAAATACAGGGCCCATCAGACAGGATCACACATGGGCCATGTATCTAAGCCTTCCATGTGATTGGCTTAAATACAGGGCCCAGCAGACAGCATCACACAATCTGTGATCCTGTCTCATGGGCCCTCTAAGCCTGCTACATCGTAGGCTTAAAGGGGTTGTCCTGTCCCTAAACATTGATGGCCTATCCTCAGAATAGGCCATCAATAGCTGATGGGTCGGGTCAGACTCCTGGGACCCTCACCAATCAGCTGTTTTGAAGGGGTTGCAGCCGCTCGTACGATCATTGCTTCCCCTTCATTTCCCTTAGGCCTCATGCACACGACCGTAGCCGTGTGCACAGCCGTGATTTTCGGGTCGGCCGGCTGCGGACTGTCAGCGGACTGTCAGCCGCAGCCCGCCCGCAAATCGTGGGACATGCACATTGTTTTCAATGAGCCCGGACCGCAGAACCGGGCCGTAATAAGACATGCCCGTTCTTTCTGCGGTCCGGGCTCCCGGGCCGTGCACGGACCGCAAAAACTACGGTCGTGTGCACGGCCCCATAGAAAAGAATGGGGCCGCAATTCTCCCGTGGATTTTCGGGGGAATTGCGGCCGCAAAAACACGGTCGTGTGCATGAGGCCTTACTCGCTCACACTGTGAATCGCCGACACGGATTCACAGTGTGAGCAAGTGACCGGAATGAAGGGGAAGCAGCTCTCATACGAGTGCTGCGGCGCCTCCAAAACAGCTGATTGGCCAGCTCCCGGTAATCGGACCCCGCCAATCAGCTTCAGCAGACAGGGATATTAATCTTACCCTCCTCTTCAGCCGCGGGGAAGTTCTCTCCTGACTCTATCCAGGATCACGATGTTGTGCGCGGCGCATAGCGTTGTGATGTCATGACCTGCCTAGGTAGAGTCGTGCGTTAACCTTAGATCATCCTATCCCCCCACCCCCACTTTAGTAAAGACACGTGACACCGAGGTTGGATGTGAAATGGCCACAGCAGCCGTTTATTAATTTCACAGTTTTATAAAAACAATTTAAATCCGAAACATTCGGATAACTAATTAGGAATCCGCCATAGAATTCCTCCTAATAATTCACATGACCCAACATGGGTCAGAATCGTAAATAACAATTTAACGTTAACATTAACCCGAGCAGAGGAAGTCCTTGAAGCCCCTTCAGATGTTCCTTTTTAAGAACACACCGAATTAGCCATCTGCAAACCACCAATTACCTCCAGCCGTAAACCAGCTCGGAAGCACCGTTCACCTCTGCAGATGGCTCCAACCACTAGAAGTCCACTTCAAGGGGATAACACCCGATGAAGCCCTCAAGTGATATACCGACCACTAGAAGTCCACTTCAAAGGGATAACACCCGATGAAGCCTTCAAGTGATATACCTTCTACCAGAAGACCACTTCAAAGGGATAACACCCGATGAAGTCTTCAACCATGTACCTTTTTTGGGGGACGCATACCCCCGATGCGACCCCCCCACCATTTTGTACTGACTGGCCTCAAGGACTCCCCCCGCCAGCTGCCATGACAACAGAACCTACTCCGGAAAAAAGAAAAACATGTTAAATAAGCACACAAATAAAACACAACGCTCATAGACGGACGTACATAAGACCTAAGGAGTAACAAAACCAAGGGCGGGAGGGTGGGAGCTTACTGTTCTTGTGTTACTCCTCCCGCTGCTTCCGGCTCAATGCCGAGAAACAGCGGGAAGCGCAGCACAGCCCCCCCCGTCCCCCTTAACTCCTCCCCGTCCCTCCTCCAGCTCCTACCAACTCTCCCTCACCTAATTAACCCTTTCCCTACCAGGACGGTCATGTCGGCTTCCCTTAATCCCTGCGGGCTGCGTCCAGCCTCTTCTTGACCTGCCTAGGTAGAGTCGTGCGTTAACCTTAGATCATCCTATCCCCCCACCCCCACTTTAGTAAAGACACGTGACACCGAGGTTGGATGTGAAATGGCCACAGCAGCCGTTTATTAATTTCACAGTTTTATAAAAACAATTTAAATCCGAAACATTCGGATAACTAATTAGGAATCCGCCATAGAATTCCTCCTAATAATTCACATGACCCAACATGGGTCAGAATCGTAAATAACAATTTAACGTTAACATTAACCCGAGCAGAGGAAGTCCTTGAAGCCCCTTCAGATGTTCCTTTTTAAGAACACACCGAATTAGCCATCTGCAAACCACCAATTACCTCCAGCCGTAAACCAGCTCGGAAGCACCGTTCACCTCTGCAGATGGCTCCAACCACTAGAAGTCCACTTCAAGGGGATAACACCCGATGAAGCCCTCAAGTGATATACCGACCACTAGAAGTCCACTTCAAAGGGATAACACCCGATGAAGCCTTCAAGTGATATACCTTCTACCAGAAGACCACTTCAAAGGGATAACACCCGATGAAGTCTTCAACCATGTACCTTTTTTGGGGGACGCATACCCCCGATGCGACCCCCCCACCATTTTGTACTGACTGGCCTCAAGGACTCCCCCCGCACAGCGAAACAGGCCTTGACCACCTTAAGCCTGTGAGTTCCTCCACACCACCACCGCCCTTTCTATGCCTTCTGCTATCGCCAAGCTCCAAAGATCAATGCCAACCTCGGTCAGATGAACCCCGTCACTCCTCCAGAAATTCCCCACTCCTGACTCCAAATCCCTATGCCTCACGCAAATGCCCCCGTTTCTTGCCACAAAACGGGACACCGCCCGGTTAACTTTAATGCGAGCCTTATTGACTCTCTCCACAGATCTAGCTAACCGCCAATGCTTTCTTGGGACTATGTCCGACCACACTATCACCAACTTGGGATAAGATACCCACAAACACAACATATCATGTTTGATATCCCGCACCAACTCACGAAAGGGGCGGACTCCTAAGTCATTTCCACCCACGTGCAACACTAAGACCTCCGGAACCCTATCAAGCCGCGCATATGTCTGGAATTCCGCCAACACCCTGCTCCATGACATACCTCTAAAACCCAGCCAATGCACAACCGCGTCCTGTCGCGGAATGCGCAACTGGCGACCATCCGGGCGGACGTCCGCCCTCAAAGCCCCCCAGTGCACGTACGAATGACCCATCAACCACACCAAACACGGAGGCGAATCTGAAACGGAAAACACAGTTAGGCACCACCATATAACATTTGTAAAGCGTAAGCAAAATTATAACATATGGGGGCGGACATAGGACTTAAACCTTTTAGACTCCCAACGACCAATACGCCTCACCCCCTCATCATCCAACCCCCAGCGCCCCGCTTCCGTTGCTGCGCCAATCCTGAAGGAATGAGATGAATATGAGCCTGCCGCAACACCAACCGCCGTCAAACATTTTTTAAATACAGCTCCAAACTGAAACCTGGACAAAAACGACCCGTCCACATGACGTAACAAAGGTAAATCTGGAGACCCCCTGTTTTTCGTAAAACCCCGCATGCACTCTACTGGGCACATGACCGACCCCGGGAGGGCGAACAAAACTATCAGTTTACCCTTCCCTACTTGGTCAGTTTTAGATCGACGCAACCATACCTCCAGCCGGTCTGCGAATAGGCTCACCTCCCCAGATCTCAGCCCCCCTGCCTGTTTGGTACTTGGCGACACCAACTCACCTATTCTAAATGCTCCAAAGAACGCTAACGAAAAAGCCAACCGAAACAAATCCATTTCGTCTGACGAACGACAGACCGATGCTAATGAACCGCCCAACGAGCTAAGCAAAGCAAACGACACCGGCCTTCTACTATCCGCCTCCACCCTACCTCGGCGCAACCCCTTCAAAGCCTGCGATACCAGAAATTCCTTCGATACATCCTGAAAGCCCCGCAACTTAAACCCAAACGCCACCGCAGATATGAACCGGTTCACCTTCGCTACTGAAAACCCCGCCTCCCAGGCGTCCCCTAACCAGTACAAAAGTGCCACCAACCTGTCTCTATCCGTATTGACGTCACCCAACTCTCTTACCCACTCCTCCCACTGCCTCCAACAAGCAGCATAAGCACTCCACGTCGTGCGCGCCAAAGACCTTTGTAACAGCTGTTCTATGGGACCGATACCAGATCCCAAAGATGCTCCGGACAAGCCAAACCGAGACGTTCCGCTCCCGGTGCCAATTGCCGAAACCGGTCCCACTGCGAGCGAGAAAGAGCATCAGCGATACAATTCCGTACACCTGGGACATGCACCGCCACCACCCATGCGTTCAACGACAAACACACCAACACTAAATGTCGCAACAACTGAACTACCGGAGGAGAGGACGCCGTGATGTTATTAATGGCAAGCACCACCCCCATGTTGTCGCAGTAAAAACGGACCTTCTTATCCCTGAGCCTGTCCCCCCAAATGGTAGCCGCAACCACGATGGGAAACAGCTCGAGCAGGGCCAGATTCCGCGTGAGTCCACTGGACACCCAGCTAGCCGGCCATTGACCTGCGCACCACGGACCTCCCCCGTAAGCGCCAAAACCACCCGCCCCAGCCGCATCCGTGAAAATATTCAAATCACTCGTATCCTGCGCTGGGGCCATCCATAGCGAGCGACCATTGTACTGGCCCAAGAAGTCATCCCAAACCTGAAGATCAGCTCGGTGCTCCTCCTTGAGCCGCACAAAATGATGCGGCGCACGCACTCCCGCCGTTGCCGCCGCCAACCTCCTACCAAACACCCTCCCCATCGGCATAATCCGGCAGGCGAAATTCAACTTCCCCAGCAGCGACTGAAGCTCCCTCAGCGTCATTTTCTTCATTCTACAAGCCCGTCGAACCTCCAGCCTCAAAGCACCCAACTTATCCGCCGGGAGACGACACTCCATTGCCACCGAGTCTATTTAGATTCCCAAAAAACAAATCGTCGCTACCGGGCCCTCCGTTTTTTCCGGCGCCAAAGGAATCCCAAAATCCCTCGCCACCTTCTGTAGAGCATGAAGCAAATTACCGCAAACCGGCGAACCCCCCGGGCCAACGCACAAAAAATCATCTAAGTAATGGATCAACGAGTCGACCCCGGATACTCCCCTCGTTACCCACTCCACGAAGCTACTAAACGCCTCGAAGTATGCACAAGAAAGGGAACACCCCATCGGAAGGCACCGATCCACGTAAAAAGCCCCATTCCAAAAACAACCCAACAGCCGTTGGCTTTCTGGATGGACCGGCAACAACCTGAACGCCGCCTCGATGTCAGTTTTTGCCAGCAGCGCCCCAGGACCCGCAGCCCGCACTAACCCCACCGCCTTATCGAATGAGGTATAAACTACGGAGCACAACTCGTGATCAATCCCGTCATTTACCGACGAACCCTTGGGATACGATAAATGTTGAATCAAACGAAATTTTCCGGGCTCGCGTTTAGGGACAATACCCAAAGGGGACACAACTAAATCTTTTACCGGCGACTCAACAAACGGCCCCGACATGCGGCCCAACGAAACTTCTTTTAACAACTTTTCCGACACGACTTTCGCATGCAAGTAAGCCGATTTTAAATTCCTCCGCGTAACCGGAACCTCATAAGGAGGCGGAGGAATAACAAAACCAACACGAAACCCTTCATAAAGCAACTTAGCCGCCGCCCTATCCGGATACTCATTTAGATAAGGGGCCATCTTTTCCACCCTCACCGGCGACACCCCCTTGACCAGCCGCGTGCTGGTTACCTGACCTCTTTTTTCGCAGACATTTTGCCGCCCCGTGTGATGCACCATTACACTCGGAACACACGTGCTTGAACTTGCACGTGGCCCCGAACTTGCACTGACCTTCATTAAATTGCCAGCAAAACCCCGCCTTTCCCCCGCCGCTTTGTCCAACCTGACTAGACTGGCCTCCCTGGCCGGCGCTCCCGGGAAAGGACTGCCGAACCGGAGCCGTAACCCGTAACCAGAGAGCAATATCCTTCTGGTCCCACCGAATCGCCGGCCGAACCGCCTTCCGCTGACGGAATTGCTCATCGTATCGCAGCCACGCTTGCCCCCCATACGCCCTATGAGCCTCCCCAATAGAATCAAAATAACAAAACAACGCCGAACAATTTTCCGGCGCCTTTTCCCCTATCACACTAGCCAATATGGCGAACGCCTGCGACCAATTAACGAACGTCTGCGGGATAAGCCTATACCGCCGCCGTTCCTTAGCAGCCCCCCCGCCGACACCCGACATAAAATCGCTGGATAAGACAATGATGGAGTTATACACTCACCGGGCTGCACAGGCGCTGTGTTCCCGTCAGCCGGACCATCCTGACCTCGACGATACACGTCCAGTTCACCTTCCTCCAATTCTTCTCTCGCCGACGACTGTCCATCCCAACGACATCTTCGGAACGGGGATGAGGACGCGCTGACCGATGGGCCGGCCACCTGCCGCCCGACCGCCGGGACCCAGACTTCCGACCGGACCTGTTGCCTCGACGTCGCTGCAGATCTAGGCGTCCGTCTAGACGATCCTGACGAAGCCTGCCCCCTGGCCGGAATATCACCATGCGGGGCGGCCGTACCTTGTACTCCACATCTTCCATCTGATGGGGGAGGGGTGACAGGGAGCCCAGCCTGCGACTCCCTGCTTACCGCCGGACCCCGTCGCGGCCTGGGATTCCTGCCAGGACGCAGGGCCTGGGAAGGGGCGGTCCTCCCAGCTGCCTGGCCTGCAGCGTCCGGGATCGGGCTCCCTCTGCGACGCCGTGTCCGCGGGACTGCCTCCGGGCTGGGGCGCTCTGGAGGTCGGGACCGCCGAGAGGGACGGGTCGACCCGGCCTGCGTCGCCGTCACCCCTGGCAACGCTCTCTGCCCGCCCAGCGCAGGAGCGGTTGTTGCCGACTCCCCCCCCGCCGCCATAGCCATGCTCGTGAGGGGGCCGGGGGAGGGGAGCCTGTCCTTTGCAACAGACCCCGAACGCCGTGCCCGACGTGGCGAAACGGCGTCCGGGATCCTCGTTATGGCAGCCACGGTCTCCTCTAGCCATCCGGGACCGTGGTGCACAGCAGCGGCACGCAGCCGCTCCAACATTAAGGCCTCTGCCATCCCTAAAAGCACTGGCAACGGGGGAGCTTACTGTTCTTGTGTTACTCCTCCCGCTGCTTCCGGCTCAATGCCGAGAAACAGCGGGAAGCGCAGCACAGCCCCCCCCCCGTCCCCCTTAACTCCTCCCCGTCCCTCCTCCAGCTCCTACCAACTCTCCCTCACCTAATTAACCCTTTCCCTACCAGGACGGTCATGTCGGCTTCCCTTAATCCCTGCGGGCTGCGTCCAGCCTCTTCTGGATCTCCGCTGTGCTCCATAACCAGGAAGGCAAGTACTGTCAGTTACTATAGTAACAGGGGCCCGCGGCCCGAGTTACTATAATAACTTTTTATTGATGTGGTGCGGGGGGCCACGGGCCCCCCTGGCTTCGGGACCCGGTCGCAATTGCGACCTCTGCGACCCCTATAGCTACGCCACTGGTTCCTACTGAATGAAAACAAGCAGAGATGTTGATAAATAGGGTGGAATTAATTCAGGAAGTATATTGGAACATTGAATATCTTTTAATTATACAAAAAATAACATTAATTTGCTGAATCCAGACAACTCCTTTAAGTCTAGGGAGTAACCTTTAGGAAAGAAGACAGACAAAGTAATTTACAAACTCAGGCGAAAATCCCTGTTTGATAGGAGTCATGAACATGGTTGTATTGCAGCTCTGTGTAAGAGTGATATTTTTAGGCTGAATTCACACACACCGTTATGCTGCGTTTTAGTGTGTTTTTCATGTCATTTTTTAATTGTGTTTTTTGTTGCTTCTTTGAGTCAGGCCAAAAGCTATATTATGAGTCTATAGTAAAATATAAAATGCAGTACATACAACTGTGTTTTGGTTTGTGCCATTTTGAGGCAATTTTGTGGTCAGTGACGTCTTTTTTTCTAACGCAGCATGCTCTGGGTATGGCTTTTTTCCCAATGTCTTCTCTATAGGACTTGGAAAACGCCATGAACAGCACTAGGCTGTTTCCGTCAGCTCCATAGACGTTGAATGTAGCGGCAGGCGCATGTTCAACTGCCACTCCATTCAAGATCCTCTTTACTGTGATCGTGCAGTGAGAAGGAACGGGGGCTCTTGTGTATAGATGATAAATAAACCCTGTTAATTCTCATGTTGAGTGTATACTAAGTGCTGCAGTTTTCTAAACCAATTCTGAAGTGTATTGTTCTGGTTGGGATGGGAATAAAGAAGCGCCACAGGTTCTGAGATTCAACTGACAAAAAGACTGCCACGGCGATAACTTGCAACAAAGCACAGAAAATGGGACCAACTTTACTAAAAATTACAGAAAAAGTCCATACTTTCCCAGCAGCATGCAAAGCCACAATGTTATGTGGAGGAGGTAGCACCAAAAATCGACAACAAAATCCCCAATAAATCCCAATGTGCGAATATAGGCTATGTTCACACAGCAAATTTTTCATGTAGAAAAATCTGGAATTGCCAAAGAAACCACGCTAAAAATCTGAGGCTGATCTTCGGATTTCTGCAGCGATCTTGCAGTGAAGTTTACCGCTCAGACGGCACTGGTAACAGTCCAATATCATTCAATATGGGCTCTCTCCCAGAAAAATGTAGTGGACAGTCCGCAATCCAATGAGGGTGTGGATGGTAATTCTTATCCTTGTAGTTCCACCAAGCTCCTTATCGTCTCTCTCCAAATTCAAAGAACTCCTGGTAGGAAAAGGATCTTATGTCTCTAATAGATGGAAAAAGGAAGGGTGTTGCACTATGTGTCTTCCTTTTTCCATCTATTAGAGACATAAGATCCTTTTCCTACCAGGAGTTCTTTGAAAGTGGAGTGGAACTACAAGGATAAGAATTACCATCCACACCCTCATTGGATTGCGGACTGTCCACTGCATTTTTCTGGGAGAGAGCCCATATTGAATGATATTGGACTGTTACCAGTGCCGTCTGAGCGGTAAACTTCACTGTACTTTATTTATGAAAAATGTATTGAAATTATGCAGATGGAAAATCTGCATCGCAGGTCAATTTACGTACAAGTGTTTTGATGATTTTTTTTCTGCAGCATGTGTATGAGATTTACTAAAATTTCATCCACTTTACTGCTTCTTTTCGAACTGAAATTCCGCTATGTTTCCGTCATGTGTGCAGGGGGCCTAAAAGTTGAAATGTCATAGGATGCCACCTTTTCCACAAGTCTATAAAATTTCTGATCTGCTAAATCTGGCCCGGTCTACTGTAAGTGCCATTCTTGTGAAGTGGAAGCATCTAGGAGTAACAGCTCAGCCACACGATGGCAGACCTCGCAAACTCAAAGAACGGGGCCGCCAAGTGCTAAAGCATGTGGTGCGTAAATATCACCTATCCTCTGTTTCATCACTCACTACAGTGTTCCAAACTGCCTCTAGAATTGACATCAGCACAAAAACTGTGCTCTGGAAGCTTCTTCAAATTGGTTTCCATGGTTGAGCAGCTGCACACAAGTCTAAGATCAACATGCGCTATGCCAAGTGTCGGCTGGAGTGGTGTAGAGCATACCGCCACTGGAATCTGGAGCAGTGAAAACGTGTTCTCTGGAGGAACTAATCACATTTCACTATCTGGCAGTCTGATGGACAAATCTGGGTTTAGCGGATGCACGGAGAATGCTATCTACCGAAATGTATAGTGCCTACTGTAAAATTTGGTGGAGGATAATGGTCTGGGGCTGTTTTTCAGGGGTTGGACTAGGCCCAT
Organism: Rhinoderma darwinii; assembly: GCF_050947455.1. Classification (NCBI taxonomy): domain Eukaryota; kingdom Metazoa; phylum Chordata; class Amphibia; order Anura; family Rhinodermatidae; genus Rhinoderma; species Rhinoderma darwinii. Next base: position 271,263,115 of record NC_134690.1, on the reverse strand, counting down.
TATTTCCACTGAAGGGAAATGTTAATGCTGCAGCATACAAAGACATTTTACAGATAATTGTAAACTTCCAACTTTGTGGGAACAGTTTGGGGAAGGCCATTTTCTGCTCCAGCATGACTGTGCCCCTGTGCATGAAAGCAAGGTCCATGAAGACATGGTTTGAGGAGTTTGGTGTGGAGGAACTCAAGTGGCGGGCACAGACCCCTGACCGCAACCCCCATCAAACACCTTTAGGATGAATTGGATTGTTCATTGTGATCCAATATCAGTGTCTGACATCACAAATGTTCTTTTGGCTGTATGAGCACAAATTCCCACAGACACACTTGAAAATCTTGTGGAAAGCCTTCCCAGAATAGATCCAAGACAATTATAATTGTAAAAGGCCCATGCTTTTAGAATAGGAAGTCCAACAAATTCATATAGGTGCAATAGTGTCCACATATTTTAGGCTAGATAGGTTATATACCCTCTGTAGGTGAATACTTAAAGAGGCTCTGTCACCAGATTTTGCAACCTCTATCTCCTATTGCAGCAGATCGGCGCTACAATGTAGATAAGAGTAACTTATTTTTTTTAAAACGAGCATTTTTGGCCAAGTTATAACCATTTTTATATTTATGCAAATTAGGCTTTCTAAAGTACAACTGGGCATGTGTAATGGCAGAAAGGAGGTGAAGGGAAAGTGAGCCCTAATCTACCCACCGCCCTGTCCCTGCCTACTTGCAACGACCCGTCCTAGGCGACGAGGTACAACTGGGCGGCGGTCCCTACGCTGTCTAAGTGCACAGGAAAACAAACAGGGAACACGCAAGGGAAGGGGCAGTAGCCACGGAACGCCACGAGGAAACGGAGCGGCGAACGAAAGTCAGGACCAGGACGAAGTGAGTACACCCAAGCGGGCACGGAGACAGAAGCAAGCCAGGGGCAAAGCAAAGCAGGTCAAGCAGAACTGCAGCAAGGCAGAAGCACGGCAGAAGCAGGCTGGAGAAAGCAGCAGTGGGGCCAGGAATCCAAAAGAATTACAAGCACTGAGGGAGAGAACAGGGCAGGTAATAAAGGACAGGGGGCGGAGCTAACTCCGACAGACCAGGCCGCGATAGGCTCTCCCACTCCTGAGCCTGCCACCCTGGTTGGTGGGCGATGGTGTCAGTCGAACAGGTCTGGCCTCAGGTGTGGATTGATTAATCCCAGGAGTATACCTAGATGAAGTACCTGGCAGATCCCTAACAGTACTCCCCCTTTTATGAGGGGCCACCGGACCCTTACTAAGGGGACCCGGTTTAGTAGGGAAGAGAAGGTGGAACCTCCTGATCAATACCCCAGCGTGAACATCACGGGCAGGTACCCAAGTCCTCTCCTCCGGCCCGTATCCTCTCCAATGGACCAGGTACTGGAGGGAGCCCTGGACCATCCTACTGTCCATAATCTTGGCCACCTCGAATTCCACCCCCTCAGGGGTGAGAACGGGAACAGGAGGTATCCTCGAGGGGGACCAGGACGGGGAGCAGCGTTTAAGGAGGGAGGCATGGAAGACATCATGTATGCGAAAGGATGGGGGGAGCTCCAGACGGAAGGATACAAGGTTGAGGACTTCAATGATCTTATAAGGTCCAATAAATCGGGGAGCAAACTTCCTGGACGGGACCTTAAGGCGCAAGTTCCTGGACGACAACCAGACCAAATCCCCGACGACAAACCGGGGGTTAGCAGAACGTCTACTATCCGCCTGAATCTTTTGTGCGCTCTGGGACGCCTCTAGGTTCTTCTGAACCTGGGCCCAGACAGTGCACAGTTCCCGATGAACATCCTCTACCTCAGGATTATTGGAACAACCAGGGGAGACGGAGGAGAACCTTGGGTTAAACCCGAAATTACAGAAAAACGGGGAGACCCCTGACGAGTTACTGACCCGGTTATTCAGGGAAAATTCAGCAAGGGGAAGGAATGAGACCCAATCGAATTGACAGTCAGAGATGAAACACCTTAAATATTGTTCCAGGGATTGGTTGGTCCTTTCCGTTTGGCCATTAGTTTCGGGATGGAAGGCGGAGGAGAAGGACAGATCAATCTCCAACTTTTTACAAAAAGCTCTCCAAAATAAGGAAACAAATTGTACCCCTCTGTCAGAAACGATATTGACTGGGGCCCCATGGAGACGCAGGATGTGTTTCACAAACAAAGAAGCTAACGTCTTGGCGTTAGGTAGCTTCTTAAGGGGCACAAAGTGGCACATCTTGCTGAAGCGGTCGACTACCACCCACACCACCGACTTGCCCAGAGATGGAGGCAAATCGGTGATAAAATCCATGGAGATATGGGTCCAAGGTCTCTGGGGAATGGGCAAGGAACGTAGTAGGCCCGCAGGTCGGGACCTAGGGGTTTTGGACCTAGCGCAAACCTCACAAGCGGCGACGTAAGCCCTAACGTCTTTAGGCAACCCAGGCCACCAATAGTTTCTGGTAATGAGGTGTTTGGTGCCCAAGATGCCAGGATGACCAGATAGAACGGAGTCATGGTTTTCCCTGAGTACCCTCAGCCGGTATTGCAGGGGAACAAACAGTTTGTCCCCAGGGACGTTCCCGGGAGCTGCACCCTGATCAGCCGCGATATCAGAAGCTAAATCAGAATCCGTGGCAGAGACGATTATACCAGGGGGTAAAATACAAGCAGGATCCTTCTCGGAAGGAGGATTGGCCATGAAACTACGTGACAGAGCATCAGCCTTAATATTCTTGGACCCAGCCCTATAGGTAACCAAGAAATTAAATCTGGTAAAGAATAGTGCCCACCGAGCTTGTCTAGGATTAAGCCTCCGGGCCGATTCTAGGAAAACCAGATTCTTGTGATCCGTAAGGACCGTTACCTGGTGTCTGGCCCCCTCCAGGAAGTGCCGCCACTCCTCAAAAGCCCATTTAATGGCTAGAAGTTCGCGGTTGCCAATATCATAGTTACTCTCCGTGGACGAAAACTTCCTAGAGAAGTAAGCACAGGGGCGGAGATGGGTGAGGGAGCTGGTACCCTGGGACAAGACGGCCCCCACTCCCACCTCGGAAGCGTCAACCTCCACAATAAATGGCTCCTCTTGGTTGGGCTGAATCAGCACGGGGGCCGAGATAAAGCACTTCTTGAGAGTCTCAAAGGCCTGGACGGCCTCAGGGGGCCAATGGAGGACATCAGCACCCTTGCGGGTAAGGTCCGTAAGAGGCTTAGCGACGACCGAGAAGTTGGCAATAAATCTCCTGTAATAGTTGGCGAACCCTAAAAAACACTGTAACGCCTTAAGGGAGGCAGGTTGGACCCATTCCGCCACAGCCTGAACCTTGGCAGGGTCCATGCGGAATTCATGAGGAGTGAGGATTTGCCCTAAAAATGGTATCTCCTGCACCCCAAAGACACATTTTTCAGTCTTAGCAAACAGATTATTCTCCCGAAGGACCTGGAGCACCTTCCTGACATGCTCCACGTGGGAGGACCAGTCCTTGGAAAACACCAGTATGTCATCAAGGTACACAACAAGAAAATTACCCAGGTACTCTCTCAGGATTTCATTAATAAAATTCTGGAAGACAGCAGGGGCATTACACAACCCAAAGGGCATGACCAGGTATTCGAAATGACCCTCGGGTGTGTTGAACGCAGTTTTCCACTCATCCCCCTCTTTGATGCGGATAAGGTTATATGCCCCCCGTAGATCGAACTTAGAAAACCATTGGGCTCCCTGAACCTGATTAAAAAGATCCGGAATCAAAGGAAGTGGGTACTGGTTCCTTACGGTGACCTTATTCAGGTTACGATAATCAATGCACGGCCTAAGACCACCATCCTTCTTCCCCACGAAGAAGAAGCCAGCACCTACAGGAGAAGTCGAGGGGCGAATGAAACCCTTGGCCAGGCATTCTTGGATATACACCCTCATAGCTTCACGTTCAGGACATGAAAGATTAAATATCCTACCCTTAGGAAGCTTGGCACCAGGCACCAAATCGATAGCGCAATCGTAATCTCTATGGGGGGGCAACACCTCGGAGGCCTCCTTAGAAAACACATCGGCGAAGTCCTGAACAAACTCAGGAAGCGTGTTTACCTCCTCCCGGGGAGAAATAGAGTTAACAGAAAGACATGACATAAGACATTCATTACCCCATTTGGTAAGGTCCCCAGTATTCCAATCAAACGTGGGATTATGCAACTGCAACCAGGGAAGGCCTAAAACCAGATCAGACGATAATCCCTGCATCACCAGTACAGAGCACTGCTCCAAATGCATGGAGCCAACCAGGAGTTCAAAAACAGGAGTATGCTGAGTAAAATAACCATTAGCAAGGGGAGTTGAGTCGATACCTACTACAGGGATAGGATAAGGTAAATCAATACAAGGCATCTTTAGAGACATAGCAAATTCCACAGACATGATATTAGCAGATGAGCCAGAATCCACGAAAGCACTGCCCGTGGCAGACCGGCCAGCAAACGAGACCTGAAAGGGAAGCAAAATTTTATTGCGTTTCACATTAACGGGAAATACCTGTGCGCCCAAGTGACCTCCCCGATGATCACTTAGGCGCGGAAGTTTTCCGGCTTCTTATTCTTGCGCCTGGGACAGGTGTTCAGTAGATGCTTGTCGTCCCCACAGTAGAAGCAGAGACCATTCATTCTGCGAAACTCCCTACGTTGTCGAGGGGACATGGAGGCCCCGAGTTGCATAGGTACCTCCGAGTCCTCCGTGGAGGGGCGAGGAGACGGGACCTCGGGGGGGATCGCAGAAAAGTCAGAGGGGAGCACACTGAAGCGTTCTAGCTGACGTTCCCTGAGACGTCGGTCAAGTCGTACTGCTAGGGCCATAACCTGGTCAAGGGAGTCAGACGAGGGGTAGCTAACCAGCAGATCCTTCAGGGCGTCAGATAATCCTAACCTAAACTGGCACCTTAGGGCCGGATCGTTCCACTGAGAAGCTACGTACCACTTCCTAAAATCAGAACAGTATTCCTCAACCGGTCTCCTACCCTGACGTAAGGTCACCAGCTGACTCTCGGCTAAAGCAGTCCTGTCAGTCTCGTCGTAAATGAGTCCGAGGGCAGAGAAAAAACGATCAACAGAGGAAAGTTCAGGGGCGTCAGGAGCCAAGGAGAAGGCCCACTCTTGGGGCCCTTCCTGGAGTCGGGATATGATGATACCCACCCGCTGGTTCTCGGAACCTGAGGAGTGGGGCTTTAGGCGGAAATACAGTCTGCAACTCTCCCGGAAGGAGAGAAACGTCTTACGGTCCCCTGAGAACCGGTCAGGTAACTTGAGGTCGGGTTCTAGAGGTGAGGTGAGGGGTACTACTAAAGCAGCGTCACCCTGATTGACCCTTTGGGCCAGGGCCTGGACCTGTAGGGAGAGGCCCTGCATCTGCTGGGTCAGGGTCTCAAGGGGGTCCATGAGAACGTCAGCGTAGGAGAAATGGTAGACTAGGTAAGGGCTTGTAATTATGTAATGGCAGAAAGGAGGTGAAGGGAAAGTGAGCCCTAATCTACCCACCGCCCTGTCCCTGCCTACTTGCAACGACTCGCCCTAGGCGACGAGGTACAACTGGGCGGCGGTCCCTACGCTGTCTAAGTGCACAGGAAAACAAACAGGGAACACGCAAGGGAAGGGGCAGTAGCCACGGAACACCACGAGGAAACGGAGCGGCGAACGAAAGTCAGGACCAGGACGAAGTGAGTACACCCAAGCGGGCACGGAGACAGAAGCAAGCCAGGGGCAAAGCAAAGCAGGTCAAGCAGAACTGCAGCAAGGCAGAAGCACGGCAGAAGCAGGCTGGAGAAAGCAGCAGTGGGGCCAGGAATCCAAAAGAATTACAAGCACTGAGGGAGAGAACAGGGCAGGTAATAAAGGACAGGGGGCGGAGCTAACTCCGACAGACCAGGCCGCGATAGGCTCTCCCACTCCTGAGCCTGCCACCCTGGTTGGTGGGAGATGGTGTCAGTCGAACAGGTGTGGATTGATTAATCCCAGGAGTATACCTAGATGAAGTACCTGGCAGATCCCTAACAGCGTGTTTAAAGTTAAAGTACAACTGGGCGTGTATTGTGTTCGTTACATCTGGGCGTTTTTACTTCTTTTACTAGCTGGGCGTTGTGAATAGAAGTGAATGATGCTGACGAATCAGCATCATCCACTTCTCTTCACAACGCCCAGCTTCTGGCAGTGCACAGACACACAGCGTGTTCCCGAGAGATCACGCTGTGACATCACTCACTCCCTGCCCCAGGTCCTGCATCGTGTCGGACGAGCGAGGACACATCGGCACCAGAGGCTACATTTGATTCTGCAGCAGCATCGGCGTTTGCAGGTAAGTCGATGTAGCTACTTACCTGCAAACGCCGATGCTGCTGCAGAATCAACTGTAGCCTCTGGTGCCGATGTGTCCTCGCTCGTCCGACATGATGCAGGACCTGGGGCAGGAAGTGAGTGACATCACAGCGTGATCTCTCGAGAACACTCTGTGTGTCTGTGCACTGCCAGAAGCTGGGCGTTGACGAAGAGAAGTGGATGATGCCGATTCGTCAGCATCAAACACTCCCATTCACAACGCCCAGCTAATAAAACAAGTAAAAACGCCCAGATGTACACACACAATACACGCCCAGTTGTACTTTAACGTTAAACACGCCCAGTTGTACTTTAGAAAGCCTCATTTGCATAAATATAAAAATGGTCATAACTTGGCCAAAAATGCTCGTTTTTAAAAAAACAAAACGTTACTCTTATCTACATTGCAGCGCCGATCTGCTGCAATAGGAGATAGGGGTTGCAAAATCTGGTGACAGAGCCTCTTTAACAGGTAAGGCATAGCTGTCTATTTGTAGAGAAACAGAGCATGCCCCACACTTGATCCTCCTTTGTTAACCCCATAGGTATAGGATGTAGAGGGAATAGCTCTCTAGGCCTTACACGTTACAATTGAAAACTCTGATAACAATAAGATTTTAAATGGAACAGCACTCACTGGTTTGATCTCTAAACTTCCATAAAGAAATGTGCTTTGTATAAGGGAGCATTTGACCAAACCTTTCTTAAAGTAGCACTCCCACAAAAATGTAATTCTCTGGCCCGTTGGAAAGGCACATTATATAAATTGTGGTGAAGGTTTCTTTCCTTTGGCTGCATTTGTCAGTTATCCACTCTCTTCTGGTCCTCAGCTGTGTCATGTGACCAGCAATAGGACTCTCCAACTTCCACAGTGTTCGATGTGTGGACAGGAAGTCAGTTTCTCCATTCATTTCTATAAGACTCATATCGAGGCTGTGATAGTAATGAATGGAGAAACTGACTTCCTGTCCATACATGAGACATTGTGGCAGTGGGAGAGAAATGTCAACATTTGAAATTTTTGTGACATCAGGGGCTACCTCTACGAGCGGAATCCCCGGCCATAGCGTCGGCAACTCTCTGGACAGGGATTCCGCTCCTGGAGAAGTGAATGGCGGAGCAGGGAGTGGATAGTTTCCTGCTTTGCCATAATACTGAGGATACAATTGAATAAGGCAGTTACTGGGACGTGTCCAGTACAGTAATTTGCCAAGACTGTCTCTGTAAATTCGGGACAGTCCCGGCAAATTAGACTATTGGCAACTATGGACACAGATACAACGCAACTATGGACGCAGATACAATTGAATAAGGCAGTTACTGGGATGCTTCCGAAACAGTAATTTGCCAAGACTGTCTCTGTAAATTCGGGACAGTCCCGGCAAATTCGACTGTTGGCAACTTTGGACACAGCTGAGGACCAGAAGGGAATGGATAACTCGGCCACGAGTAAGAAGATTACCTTAACCACAATTTATATACTGTGCCTCTCTAATGGGCCAGAGAGTAAAAAATGTTTGTGGGAGTGCTCCTTTAATAGATAGATAAAAAGATTCCCTACTATATATAGGTCTGTTTTGGTTATATTCCCTCTGTAGTTGTCACCCCTAAATTATAGTGATGGCATGTACTGTCTAACTATTCCTTTGCAGTAAGTTTTCAGAATAATTGTGCAATTTTTGTTGTTAAAGTTGTTAAAGTTGTTTTTTCCGATTCAGTTTTTTTTCTCCACTCCCCCTTGCTACTTACATAGCGAACATCGCTATCCAATGATGCTGTGCCCACTACATTTTGCCAGGACGTGCCATACAGAGTCTCTATCACAGTGACGCTGTTGTCCAGTGGTGTAACTACCGATATAGCAGCCGTAGCGGCTGCTACGGCTACGGGACACGCAGCATGAAGGGGCCCGTGCCACCCGCCGGCACGGGCACCCCCCATGGCCGGAGGCTCCGCTAGCAGCTGCTATAGCTGCTACAGTGCGACGCCACTGAAGGGGTTGTTCCTACAAAAGACATGCATCCCCTATCCACAGGATAGGGGATACATGTGTGATCGCTGGGACGCCCAGCGATAAGGAGAACTGGGGACCGAAAGTCCCCCGAAGTTCTCCATGACAAACCTCGGACTTCCGGAGTCTGTCTGCAGCTCCATAGAAATGACTTGCACACCGGTCGCGCTTGTGCGCATGCTGACTAGCGCTCCTTTCATTTTTATTGAATTGCGCAGACGCCGGAAGTCCAAGGTTTCTCATGGAGAACTTCAGGGGACTTTCAGTCCCCCGTTCTCCTTATCGCTGCCAGCGATCACACATGTATCCCCTATCCGATACATATCTTTTGTAACACAAACTATAGGCCGTTTTTTTTGGGGGGGGGCTATATGGCGTTATCTACAGCGGGCGGGTCTGTATGGCATTATTTACAGGGGGTGTCTGTATGGCGTTATCTACAGGTTGGTCTGTATGGCATTATCTACAGTGGGGGCTGCATGGCGTTATATACAGGGGGCTGTATGGCTTATCTACAGGGGGGATTTTGGGCTGTAAGACGTTATCTACAGGGGGGCTGTAAGGCGTTCTCTACAGGGGGCTGTGTATGGCGCTATCTACAGGGGGCTGTGTATGGTGCTATTTATAGGGGGCGCTGTGTGGCGGAATCTATAGGAAGGCACTATCTACAAGGTGGGGGGGTTGTGTGATACCCAGCGGAGGGGGGGCACCAGTCAAAAGTTTGCTATGGGGCCCAGTCTTTCCTAGTTACGCCCCTGCTGTTGTCGCAATGTTATTACTGGCGTCTCATTCGAGGCCTTTTCTCTTACAGCTACTGCAAGCATGTGAAGCATACTCAGTAGCACTGGAAGCTAGCACACATAGCGCAAGTGTGGTTAGTATGTGTAGAAAGCTGTAGCAGGGACACCAACAGCACCTGTGCAGCATGTTTGATCCAATAAAAAGGTCGTTTTTAGGCGCTGCAGAAGCACACTTCACCCGGAAGGGATTTGAAGTAAAAAAAACAGCACACACAAGCAGCAGAGCCATGTAAATTGCAGTTTTCTTGAAAAATTGGATAATCTTGTTCACATATGGGAGATAAAGCAATACTAGGTGTTACATTTATTTATTTTTAGTCAGGAAATCCCTTTAATATAAGTCAGAAAACCCCTTTAATATAAGCACAACCTTTCTTCACATTCGTTGGAGAATAGTTACAGTGACAGAAAAAAAAAATACAAGCAGTACATCAAATCTTCTTTCAACAACATCTAGGAACAAGACTTCCCTTAGGGGAAAGAAACTTTATTGCAAGCTTGTCTCAGGACTATTTGTCTCATACAGTGCCACGTGCATGTTCAGGGAAAGAAAACAAAATGTAAAAAGAAGCAATGTCAGAGATGGTTGCTGAGTATAACCCCCTGAAACAGGGTTGTAGCTATAGGGGGTGCAGAGGTAACAGTCGCTTCCGGGCCCTGGAGCCTGAAGGGGCCCAAAAGCCCCTGAGTCGCATAAGAAGTCACCAGTATTACAAATGATATATGGTAGGTGGGGGCCCTATTACAGATTTCGCACTGGGGCCCAGGAGCTTCAAGTTACGCCTATGCCCTGAAATGAATCTGAAGGCTTACTGTTACGGAGATTCCCTGCTCCACGTGACTGTTACATTGCCATCTTATGTTGTGCTATATCACCTGCTGGGAATTTTGTTCATTTGATAACAATGTCAGTGGGTTTTTCTGACATGTAACTGTTATGCGAGATCCGCTCGCTTATTTTACAGACCGGCTAGCATTAAACGTAAGCTCTTGTGGATTTATTGTGTCTCTGATAAAAATAAAGCAGGGAAGTCTGCGATTAGAATTAGGCTGAGCTCCCTGCACGAGGATGCAGAGTTTGGGCTTACATGTGACTGGAAGAACATCCTCTTGCAGAGACGCCGCACATGTCTGAAGATTACAAGGACAACAAATGTACTCTTGTGGTTCTTCCCAAGGCAAACAAATAATGCATTTTATGTTCCTCGTGTCATTTGTATTGTTATATCTATGGATCTTTTTCTCGGCTCAGAACAGCTTTTTATCTAGATGTACAATCACATCATAGTTGTTATAATTATATTGTACTAATATTTGCTTAATAATTGATCACGCCCTCACATACACCCTGTGTTCCTATGCATATGCACATGGTCCAAAGTAAATTACTTCTCACACTTAGTTTCTCCCTAAAATCACATGTATTTACAATTTGTCCTATTTTTCTTCTTTAAAAAATTATTTTTCGCTACATTATTTCTCAATTATATGCTTTTGCCAAAACTGGAACAACCAACATGGCTGCCATTAGAGCTATAAAAGAGAAATGTCACCAATCTTACCAGGAGTCCCGAAAGGCAAACCTATCTGCACTATACGGAAGTCAAGGACAGAGCAATGCAGAACTAGATGGTATTTACAAATTACCATTTTAGTTCTCTTTACAACCTTTAAAATCTCTGTTGTGCATAATAATTTGAAACATTACATTTTGAGTTTTTTACTTCTAAAAAAAAATCTGTTATGATTAGGAGATTTGTTTAATAAAATTTGCATTATACTCCAACGGTTGATGGCTTGAATATTATACTGACTGTCATTTGCATCGACAATTTAGGAAAATCAGCGAAAAATAACATTTGCATAATAATTTGGAACACAGTGTATGTGTGCTTGATTTTATGCACCTGTTTTCAATCGGTGTGGATGAAACACCGGAACTCAATAATTAGGAGGGGTGCCCACATACTTTTTGGCATATAGGGTATGTACCATTTATGTGTGCAATATCAAAGTAAATTTATCCTGAGCTGAATAATTACCGGATGAATTATAACTTACTAAGTTTTAATTACAACAAGTTTCTTGTAATTAACAAAAATTATTTATAAGTCATTTCATTCCAAAACCATTGCAATAAATTAAAGTGTTACTCCAACAATAAAAGCTTTAATATGGCACATTTTTGTATATATATTTAGAACATGCGTTACAGCCACAACACTGGGACCACAGAACCAACCTCATATCCCCATAGATCCCTATGATGATCTAAGTTCCATTTTCTAGATCGGGGTTCTTGGTGTTCCAGCTAGTTACGACTAAAATGTGCCTGTATTAAAGCTTTTTAAATCTGGCCTATAGGTTTGTTCTCCTTTTTGGGAGTTCCTGCACTGCTAACTATTAGAAATCCGGCAGACCACGGACCTATCTATATTCAGGCCCAGAAACATTAATAGAATCTAAAAAAAATATTGTGCACTTCTCAAAATGGATATCACAAAGTTCTGTGAAGACACTGAGTCTGCATGGAATTCTAGTAGATGTCAGCTCTGAAGCCTGCAGAACTGTAAGGCTATGTTCACACGGAGTATTTTGCAGGAGGAATATCTGCCTCAAAATTCCGTTTGGAAGTTTGAGGCAGATTTTCCTCTCCCTGCACGCCGATTTTCGCTGCGATTTTGGCGCCGTTTTTCGCCCACAGCCATTGAGTGCCGCGGGCATAAAACACCGCGAAATACGCTTTGAAGTCAATGGGAGGTCAGAGGCGGAAACGCCCGAAGATGGGGCATGTCGCTTCTTTTTCCCGCGAGGCAGTTTTACTGCTCGCGGGAAAAAGACGCCGACGCCTCCCATTGAAATAAATGGGAGGCATTTTCGGGCCGTTTTTGCCGAGTTTTGCGACGCGGTTTCCGCGTCAAAAAACTCTGCAAAATGCTCCGTGTGAACCCAGCCTAAATGGAGCTACAATGTATGATATAAAGAAAACAACAGTTTCAAATTTCTCTTTATAGGATCACAACTATCATCAATGTTTTATGGAATATCTTAAAATTATACATATACAATAAGTAAAACTTTATTTGCTATGCATTATCACTGTACACCATTGTGCGACCAGAGAATTATGACACCGCCTATAATTATATTTTGCTAAAGACACACAGAGGGATGAAAGCTACACAATATTAAAGGACAAGTACTGTACATTTGCCACCTGTCATTATTTGTCCTCCCTACAGTTTCCTAATAGCAGAGCTCAAACTCTTTACTTCTGCATCTTCAATTACAGTCCTATGCCTGTATACTCAGCAAACCATAACACTGAATGATCTCTTTCCCTTTATTCACATTTATTACTGTAAGATATTGGAAAAAGAAAACTTGTCAAGGAACCTGCAGGACTTGATTCTACAGAAGTAATGTGAAAGTAAACCTTTTAACCCATGTAGTTTCTATCCTTTTAGCCATCATAGTTCTATTTTCTGATACAGAGCTCCAAATCCCCTGCATACACAAAAGCATTAAATGATAACATTCTGGCTGGTTGCAGCTTCCTCTAGGGTTAGCATACTGCACTTATTATTGAGTTCAAGGTAAAAACATGCTACAGTACACCCCTAGGCTCCCCCTAGTGGTGGCTGTAGGCAGACATAATTTTATCATTTAACTTGTATGTCTACGCAGAGGATTTGGAGCTCTGGAACAGACAAAAGGAGCTCCGACCAAAACATCCATAGGGGAACGCCCGGCATGTGTGCAGGGAAAATATCCCAGAGTGTACTCTAATGTGCCTATCGCTTTAATATAATTTTTTTGGGGTTGAATTGGGCAGGTTACCGCTACCTGAAATGAATGGAAAGCACAGTTGACTGCGCAGTACATATTTTTGTAAAAGGGAGTCGATGGCAGATTTAGAAGCATGCAGTTGCATACATTTGGGGGCATACATTTTGCGGCACCAATATATACAGTGCCACCGAACGTGATCGCCGAACCTGACATGAACCTCACCTAAATTGTACAGATTAAAACTTTTGATCACTTCTAGTATCATGTGTGGACACTTTTCTTTTTATACCTGCAAGGTCAAAAATAACTGCATTTTAAGTCTGTATCTTTTTTATTAAAATGAAATCTGTATTTCTTTATTTATTTATTTTTCTTTACTGAACAACTCGAGAATACTTAGAGAACCCAATTAAGTAATAGCAGGATGAAGCTGCAATAGAAGAGCACTGGAGCCGATCTTAGTCAGGGGTCCCTTGGTATTAAAGTTGATGTGTGAAGAGCTCACAGTTTTAACATTTCCTTTTGATGTGTTCAGATATTTTTACTTTGAATGAGAACTTAAAGTCTCAGTTGTAATGAGCAGATCAAATTTTCAACTATTTTGAGACAAACGGATTAACAGAGTTAGCAATAAGGATAGAAAACAGTACATCTCACAAGATAAAATGATTCAGTGCTAAAACAGGTTAAAGGAGTATTTCCAGATCACACATTTACGACATTTCCACAGAACAGGTGTTTCTACCACCTATGTGGAGAACAGAGGTCGCCCCATCCCACCCGCTGAGGCAGCAGTCGGCATCCAGGTGGAGAATTAATGAAGAGATGCGTGGCTCTCTCCATTCTGTTCTGTGACACTTACGGAGACTGCAGAGTATGCTTGCCACACATTCATTTCCACTGTCACTCTGTGGTCTCTGGGGACTGTGCTCCATCTTTTTCTGGAGATTGCAGTAGTCTATTGACATTTCTTTGACAATTAGCTCACATTCATTGTAGCTGCCATAAAACACACACACAACCTGTGCACTGATTGGACAGACAATACAGGAAGGAAGTGTGTGTCTCCAAAATGGTTCCACCTAGGGGAGTTTTTTTTAAAATAAATAGCTACAACATTTATAAAAGGAACAGCCCTATTATTTCTCTTCTTCAGAATTATATCTAATTAATTCAACTAAAATATGTGAGACATTCCCTTCAAGGCTAGGGCTACACCAGACTTTTTGCAGCCGTCCAGAGAAATAATTTGCGTTGCATGCAACATAGAACACTCTTATGGACTACAGCTGTCATGTGTCGGGTGCGTTTGTGGCAGTAAAATTATCATTTAACTCCTTCTCGACATTTGACGTATGAATCGGGCTCATGGGCTGATACGGGAGGGTGCAGTTGTCAGCAGAGTCAGGTCTTAATAGCACGACCCGAAAAGCACGATTTACTGCAATACATTTAGTATTGCAGTGTATTGTATCAGCAATCTAAAGATTTCTTGTTCAAGTCTCCTAGTGGGATTAAAAATAAATGTAAAAATGAATTGTATAAAGTGATGTAAAAACAGCAAAAAACATAATTGGTATCGCTGCATCTGTAAAAGTTTGAACTATTATAATGTAATATTATTAATTCCTACCCTAGTAATCAAATAAAACAATAAAACAATTACAATATTTAAAATACACTGTATATTAATATAAAATCCAAATAAATATTTTGTACGTATCAGTAATACCTGAATAAACTTTCCAAACTTGTATGACTCCCTGTCCAGAATGTTTAACTGGATTCCCACACTATGAATAAAATTACAAAAAGCGTACATACCTACCTACAGTACCCACAGTTATTACATTAAACTGACCTATTACGTATACCGTAGACCTATATCTGCATATTCAGTACCATAAGCATGCACAGCCCATGTAGTTAGGCTGCGCACTGTAATAAGGGTGGAGATGTGGTGTGCGCAGAATGCCTCTGCAAATCTCCCGGGTTGTTGTCACAACACCCAAATACACGTTTAATCTACATATACAGTATCAGATTTAAGCCTAACACATACATACTGCAACAGCCGCGGGGAACCCCTCTCATCTTGCCGGCGTCTTCCTGCACGGAGATGCCAGCACATGCAGCCATCCTGTCCTGCAGTGACCACTAGGGTGCGCACGCGAGCTCAGTTCTGGCCTTAAAGGGCCAGTGCGCACACATGTTAAAGAATTAACTAACCTCCAGATCACCCTGGACTATAAAAAGTGTCCTGCCCATCCACTCCTTACCTGAGCGTTATTTGTATTCCTCTGTTAGTCTTGCAAATGGTTCCTTAAAAGTATCCTGTTCCCATGCCCTGCTACCTGTATCCTGTATCCCATGCTGTATTTGTTCCTGTGCCCTATCTAGTGTTGGTGTCATGTTGTGCCATCTACTACGCCTGCTGTCTTACACCACGTCTGGTGTCATCTGCCATGCCTGGTACCTCCTGCCATGTTTTGCATCACCTGCCGTCAAAGTAACATCTGTGCTCAAGCCGCTGCTACTGTCTGGACTATTACAGGTACTCTTGTGCTTGGACTTTGTATCTTGGTACACTGTTGCTTTGCCAGCTGCTACCTCGCTATGGTGGTGCGGTCTAGTGGGTCCACTTACTCAAAGATCATGACAGATACAGTGCCGGAACCAAGCTAATAACATAAATACAGCACCAGAACAAAGTTCAGTATATATATATATATATATATATATATATATATATATACTGCTGCATGAACCAGGTTCAGTACATATATGCAGCACCAGTGCCAAGCTCAGTACATAAATACAGGACCAGAATCAAGCTCAGCACATAAATACAGAATCAGAACCAATCTCAGTACATAAATACAGGACCAGAACTAAGCTCAGGACATAAATATAGCACCAGAACCAAGCTTAGTGCATATATACGGCACCAGAACTGAGTTCAGCACATAAATAGAGCACCAGAACAAAACTTAGTTCATAAAGTACCAGAACCACGCTCAGTACATAGATGCAGCACCAGAACCAAGTTCAGTACATAAATACAGTACCTGAACAAAACTCAGTACATAAATACAGCACCAGAACAATGTTCAGTACATATATACAGCCTTAGAACCAAGCTTAATACATTAGTTCAGCACCAGAACCAATCTCAGTGCATATTTTCTGCACAGAACCAAGCTCAGTACATATATCTAGCACCAGAAACAAGCTCAGTACATAAATAGAGCACCAGAACAAAGCTCAGAACATAAATACAGCACCAGAGCAAAGTTCAATATAAATACAGCAGCAGAACCAAGCTCAGTACATAAACACAGTACCAGGACCAAGCTCAGTACATAAATAGCTCAATACATATATACAGCATTAGAACCAGGCTCAGTACATAAATACAGCACCAGAGTACCCAGCTCAGTACATAAATACAACACCAGAACCAAGCTCAATACATAAATACAATACCAGAACCAAGCTCAGTACATAAATACAGTACCAGAACCAGTCACAGTACATATCTATAGCGGCAGCACCAAGCTCAGTACATATATAAAGCATCAGAACCAAGCTCAGTACATAAATACAGCACCAGAACAGAGCTCAGTATATAAATGCAGCACCAGAGATAAAGCTCAGTTCATAAATACAACACCAGAACCAACCTCGATACATAAATACAACACCGGAACCAAGCTCAGTACATAAATACAGTACCAGAACAAAGCTCAGTACATAAATACAAAACCAGAACAAAGCTCAGTACATATATACAGCACCAGAACAAAGCTCAGTACATATATACAGCACCAGAACGAAGCTCAGAACATAAATACAGCACCAGAACCAAGCTCAGTACATAAATACAGCACCTGAACAAAGCTCAGTACATAAATACAGTACCAGAACCAAGCTCAATGCATAAATACAACACCAGAACAAAGCTCAGTACATAAATACAGTACCAGAACTGTCACATTCACAGCGTATGTGGACCCACTAGGCCGCTCCGCCATAGGTCTCAGTCTATACAAAATGCTATAGCATTTCGTAACACTCGAGTACCTAAACTAATCCAGACAGTTGATATGGCTTCAGCACGGATGGAGGTCGGTGCAGCAGGTTGCTCCAGATGTGGTTGGCAGTACAAGATGTGTCAGAAGACACTGGACATGGCAGAAGACACTGGACGTGGCAGAAGACACTGGACGTGGCAGAATACGTGGCAAACGACAGCAGGTGCAGTAGGACACTACTCCAACACTAGTAGGCACAGGAACAAGAACACAGCACGGGATACAGGAACAGGTAACAGGGCACGGGTAACAACTGGAACGGGAAACACTAACGGGACGATTTGCAAGACAGACTTGGGATATACTAACAACACTCAGGCAAGGATCAGAAGGGCTGGGGCCTTCTTGTAGTCCAGGAAATCATGTGGGTTGATGATGATTGTTTTCATGTGCACGCGCTGGCCCTTTAAAAGCGGGCACGAGCGTGTGCGCGCACCCTATGGGACACAGCGGACCGGAGCCGAATTGAGCGCTGGCGTCTCCTAGGAAGGAGATGGGGACCAGTGCTCACAGATCAATGGCTGCGGGCGTCGGGAGGTGAATAAACCCAACGGCCCATGGCCATGGATGCTACAGTATCCCCCCTCTTACTTGGCCTCTTCTTGGGGCCTGAGCGAGAGAGGAATTTCTTAATGAGAGCAGGAGCACTGAGGTACTCATCCGGCTCCCAGGACCTATCCTCAGGACCAAACCCTCTCCAGTCCACCAAATAGAAAGTCCTTCCTCCTACCCTTTTGCAGTCCAGGATCTCCCTCACCTCGAACACATCAGAAGAACCGCTGGGAGCAACTGTGGAACTAGAAGTCTTGCTGTAGTGCTTCAGGACAAGTGGTTTCAGGAGGGACACATGAAAGGAGTTGGGGATTCTGAGGGTAGGAGGCAGCCGCAGCTTATAGGAGACAGGGTTTATCTGTTGCAGAATTTCAAAAGGACCAAGGAACCTGGGAGCAAACTTGTATGAAGGCAACTTCAAACGAATGTTCCTAAAGGACAGCCAGACTTTGGTACCCGGAAGATACTGAGGCGGCTCTCTTCTCTTTGTATCCGCTTTTCGCTTCATGCGATCGACTGCCAGAAAAATAGAGGACCGAGTCTGTTGCCAGATTTGCACAAAGTCCCCAAATGCAGAGTCAGCAGCGAGTACCTGAGATGTAGTCGACACAGGAAGAGGGACTCTAGGATGTTGACTGTACACAATGTAAAACGGAGTGGAAGTGTAACTTTTAATATTATTATTTTTTTAAATATATTAAAAAAGCTTTATTTAACTATATTCTACTTTTTTTTTACTAGTCCCCTTATGGCTAGTAAAGTCGCCTTATGGGACTTGAACCAGCTATAAATGGATCGCTTGCATAATATACTGACAGTCTCCTATGAAGGCATGCAAAGACCCCAGGCTGCCATGCCAACCATCGGCATTCCGCTATTGCATCGCAAGGGTGGGGTGATGCAACATCACAAGGGGCTGCCCCCCTGTTTCTAACTGCTTTTGACCGCAGCATCTAAGGGGTTAAAAGAGCGGGATCCCATTCTTTACACTGAAGCGTCGGCTGTTACACATATACCTGGGAGAACCTTATCGCACTATGAGACTGTCGTTCTTAAAAAGGGTCTATCGTTTATTCCCACTAATCGTTTTGATCTCTTTTCCTGGGTCAAGGATCTTAATTTATTTATTAGGAAATTGAAGTGGAGGAAGTTCTTTTGTACACATGATAGGAGACAATGTGCTGAACTTGGCATTCAGGAGGAAGATCTTGCAAATGTCAGGGTACTGCAGGAATTATTGGATGAGGGGCAACGGGGAGTGGGTGAGGGCCCCTTCACTGACCTGAGGGCTCCCTCAACCACCAATCCCCCAATCAATGACAACACTCTGCTGGATGTCTTTCTCACGGTTGTTACAAATCAACTGCAGAAACTAGGGGCAGACCAACATCTACACTTTAATCTGTCACGGGATGAAACACTTGCACTCAAGGCACTGGAGAATGACACGGAGATCATAATTAAACCCTCGGACAAGGGGGGTAATGTTGTTGTGATGGACCGTGCGCAGTATGTCACCATGTGTCATAACATCCTGAAGGACAGACTTTGCTATAGCATCCTGACTGCCAATCCTACAGCAAAATACATGGCTGAACTCAAAGAGATTGTGGGGGAGGCTAAACAAGCTAAGATCATTGATGCGCGAGAGTTGTCATTTATTGTGGGACAATGCCCACAGTTAGCCACCTTCTACAGTCTTCCCAAGATTCACAAGGGTCTTAGTCCATTAAAAGGAAGACCCATTGTTTCTGGGATTGATAGTGTGTCTCAGAACGCTAGCATCTATTTGGACAGGATTTTGAGGCCCTTTGTGACGGCACTTCCGTCCTATGTGCGTGACACAATGGAGGTCCTCAGGAAGCTTGAAGGGATCAAAGTTGAATCCAATGTCCATCTGGCAAGTCTTGATGTAGAGGCCCTTTACAGCTCCATCCCCCACTCCTTGGGATGTGGTGCTGTTGAATACTTCCTCAATGAGAGAGGGGCTCAGTTTGGTGCGCATAATCAGTTTGTGCTCATCCTGTTGCGTTTTGTATTGGAGCACAACTTCTTCATCTTTGAACAGAAGTTCTTTCACCAGCTCAGAGGAGTTGCCATGGGTAGCCCCTGTGCTCCCACCTATGCCAATCTCTATCTGGGCTGGTGGGAGAGAGAATTTGTGTTTTGTGACAGAATGGAGAAATATGTCTCTTCCATTGTGTTATGGTTAAGATTCATTGATGACATTTTGATACTGTGGTCAGGTACAACAGCAGAATTTGGAGAATTTGTTTCTATTCTGAACATCAATGACCTGGGTCTTTACTTTACCTCTGAAATCAAGGGTAATCATATCACATTCCTTGACATCCAAATAGAGAAGACTGACCAGGGACATATCCAGACACAAATCTTTAGGAAGAGCACAGCCACTAATAGCCTTCTCAGATGGGATAGTTGTCACCCTAGACCCCTGAAGATGGGCATCCCAAAGGGTCAGTACATTAGAGCGAGGCGGAACTGTACCACACTGTCAGACTTTCAAATGTCGGCCAATAGTCTGAGAAAGAGATTTGAGCATAAAGGGTATCCCAGTGGTGTCTTGAAATCGGCATACCAACATGCTATTACATCAAATAGGGAGTCCCTACTGAACCCTAAAGTATCTCCAGAGAAGGACAACGTTATGAGGATAATTGGTACCTACGATGTTGCGCACGTTGAGGTTAGAAATATACTTACCTCATACTGGGACATCCTTAAAGCGGACCCGGACGTAGGTGGTTTAGTTGGGGACCGTCCTCAGATCACTTTCCGAAGGGGCCGTAATCTTAAGGACAGATTGGTGCACAGCCATCTGAAGATACCTGCTGTCACCACTTGGCTTTCGACTAATGTCACTGGGTCATTCCAGTGTGGTAGATGCAAAGCTTGTAGCTCTGTTTGGAAAAGCAAAACATTTAAAAGCACTGTGACAGGAGTCATGTTTTCCAACAGGTCATTTATCAACTGCCTCACCAAGGGGGTGGTGTACCTGATTACGTGTCAATGTGGCATGCAGTATGTCGGTAAGACAATAAGGGAGTTCAGACGCAGAATTCGGGACCATATTTGTGACATTCAGAATAAAGCTGACACCTCTATTTCTCGACATGTATGGGACCACCACAAGGGAGACCCCTCTTCTATTAGGTTCCAGGGTATAGAACATGTCAGTATTCCTGCCAGGGGAGGTAATTGGGATAGACGTGTTCTACAGAAGGAGGCCCAGTGGATTTTCAGGATGCAAACCATCAAGCCACTGGGCCTTAATGAGTCTATATCCTACCTTCCGTTCTTATAATTTGCCTTGCCCAATTACTGTATTCTTGCATTTACCTCTCTTTGATATCCTAGTGTGCTATGGGATTGTTTAAGAGCTCATTCCTGTACTGTTTTCAGCTTTCATTCCTGTACTGTTTACCTAATATTGGATCTGATGATCCATAGTTTGTCTAATCCTGGCTATTGATACACTACTTTGTTGGATTTTGTGCATTGTATTGCTCACTAGATCCCTTGTTTTGCATACATAGCGCTTATTCCAGACTTGGTATCGGCGCTGTATGTTCTGGCCACCTTTAGCTCCCCCTTGTTACCACTGATGCTCTGTGCATCTCTTTCATTGGCTGCGTGGTTACTATGGAGCCGCCCCCTGTAGGGGCGTGTGTTTTCACACGCTTTATTCCTTCATTGGACGGCCCGATACTACGCAACGCCCCTATGGGTGGGGCTTGGGTGAATAAAACTTCCGAGTTTCCACGGCGCGCGTCAGACCACTATCAGATGTCTCATATGCGTCGTTACACTAAAACGAACAGCTGAATATCAGCTGACAGGCAACTGTACGTTAATAATTCAGGCAACTCGTACCCCTGAGGACGCTCCCCTACAAGGTGCAGAAACGCGTTGGGAGTGTGCCTGTTAACTAATCTGTGGCAATCAGATCTCATCAATATTTGCCAAGCACTCTGAGCCGGTTTGATGTGACCATTTCACCTCTGATACAATCAGGCATCCATGAATGGGTGCGTGCTGATTCTCTATCTCTTTTTGTCACATACATCTCAGTCTGCGCTCTTGATCTGGTTGCCAACGCCTGTACCTGGATCTTTTGGCTCTCTGTGCCCTACCAATTTTAATAATTTTGATAATAAATAATTATTTTAAACGTTTATACAGGCAGAATAATTACACCTTAGTAATTTAAACGTATACCTCTACACTGCAATCTCTTGTATTATCTCTCTAAATCTCATTCTCTAAGGGGGATGGCAGGCTTTCTCACAGCTGATATCAATGTGGAAAGATGGATGTGTGATGCGAGAGAGGTGTTCTCTGAGAGTGAATTACTGCCACAATCACACAATTTAAGTATCAATGGTGCATTTAAACAGCTCACCAAGTCATACAAGGATCACATCAGATCATGGTGGGAGGTCCAGACCATTGAGACATATCTCAAGAATAGCATTGTCCCAAGAGGGCTTAGAATTTCACTTACCCCTGCAGCTAGACTGCGTTCAGTGGATTTACTCAAGAGATGGGAGAAAGAATCGATTGATTCGTCTCTCAGATTTATGGGTATTCTATTAGAAGAGGAAAAAAATCTGCTCTCACGTAGCTCCAAGGATTTGAGGGACGGTATTGAGCTTGCCCAGAAGTTCTCTGGCACTGCTGAATTTGAAAGAAGAGAAACTACTCTTCAACAAACTGTAGAAAAATTCACTGCACATATTAAGGAACGCAAGCATTTCCAATACGTTCGTGACACAACTGATTTTAAGGAGGGCAGAATTTTTGAGTTTGGCCTGAAACAACCGGGGCATCAGGAGGTAGAGACTGAGTTATCCTCCTCTGAACCAGATCTATCAGATACGGACACTCAGAGATATGCTCTTAGGACAGCTCGGAATAATAGGACCCAGGGTAAAGCATTTTCACGTGGTACCCCAAGAGGGAGAACTAGGGGAAGAGCCCCGACTAGGGATGGTTTTTTAGGCAAGAGCCACCCCATCCTCGACTACCTACACAGGGACCCCAGGGACATATAACGATGGGTGCTCCTTGTGTTGATGAGGAAATGCAAATTATCAATGTGTCTGGGAGAACCTTATCGCACTATGAGACTGTCGTTCTTAAAAAGGGTCTATCGTTTATTCCCACTAATCGTTTTGATCTCTTTTCCTGGGTCAAGGATCTTAATTTATTTATTAGGAAATTGAAGTGGAGGAAGTTCTTTTGTACACATGATAGGAGACAATGTGCTGAACTTGGCATTCAGGAGGAAGATCTTGCAAATGTCAGGGTACTGCAGGAATTATTGGATGAGGGGCAACGGGGAGTGGGTGAGGGCCCCTTCACTGACCTGAGGGCTCCCTCAACCACCAATCCCCCAATCAATGACAACACTCTGCTGGATGTCTTTCTCACGGTTGTTACAAATCAACTGCAGAAACTAGGGGCAGACCAACATCCACACTTTAATCTGTCACGGGATGAAACACTTGCACTCAAGGCACTGGAGAATGACACGGAGATCATAATTAAACCCTCGGACAAGGGGGGTAATGTTGTTGTGATGGACCGTGCGCAGTATGTCACCATGTGTCATAACATCCTGAAGGACAGACTTTGCTATAGCATCCTGACTGCCAATCCTACAGCAAAATACATGGCTGAACTCAAAGAGATTGTGGGGGAGGCTAAACAAGCTAAGATCATTGATGCGCGAGAGTTGTCATTTATTGTGGGACAATGCCCACAGTTAGCCACCTTCTACAGTCTTCCCAAGATTCACAAGGGTCTTAGTCCATTAAAAGGAAGACCCATTGTTTCTGGGATTGATAGTGTGTCTCAGAACGCTAGCATCTATTTGGACAGGATTTTGAGGCCCTTTGTGACGGCACTTCCGTCCTATGTGCGTGACACAATGGAGGTCCTCAGGAAGCTTGAAGGGATCAAAGTTGAATCCAATGTCCATCTGGCAAGTCTTGATGTAGAGGCCCTTTACAGCTCCATCCCCCACTCCTTGGGATGTGGTGCTGTTGAATACTTCCTCAATGAGAGAGGGGCTCAGTTTGGTGCGCATAATCAGTTTGTGCTCATCCTGTTGCGTTTTGTATTGGAGCACAACTTCTTCATCTTTGAACAGAAGTTCTTTCACCAGCTCAGAGGAGTTGCCATGGGTAGCCCCTGTGCTCCCACCTATGCCAATCTCTATCTGGGCTGGTGGGAGAGAGAATTTGTGTTTTGTGACAGAATGGAGAAATATGTCTCTTCCATTGTGTTATGGTTAAGATTCATTGATGACATTTTGATACTGTGGTCAGGTACAACAGCAGAATTTGGAGAATTTGTTTCTATTCTGAACATCAATGACCTGGGTCTTTACTTTACCTCTGAAATCAAGGGTAATCATATCACATTCCTTGACATCCAAATAGAGAAGACTGACCAGGGACATATCCAGACACAAATCTTTAGGAAGAGCACAGCCACTAATAGCCTTCTCAGATGGGATAGTTGTCACCCTAGACCCCTGAAGATGGGCATCCCAAAGGGTCAGTACATTAGAGCGAGGCGGAACTGTACCACACTGTCAGACTTTCAAATGTCGGCCAATAGTCTGAGAAAGAGATTTGAGCATAAAGGGTATCCCAGTGGTGTCTTGAAATCGGCATACCAACATGCTATTACATCAAATAGGGAGTCCCTACTGAACCCTAAAGTATCTCCAGAGAAGGACAACGTTATGAGGATAATTGGTACCTACGATGTTGCGCACGTTGAGGTTAGAAATATACTTACCTCATACTGGGACATCCTTAAAGCGGACCCGGACGTAGGTGGTTTAGTTGGGGACCGTCCTCAGATCACTTTCCGAAGGGGCCGTAATCTTAAGGACAGATTGGTGCACAGCCATCTGAAGATACCTGCTGTCACCACTTGGCTTTCGACTAATGTCACTGGGTCATTCCAGTGTGGTAGATGCAAAGCTTGTAGCTCTGTTTGGAAAAGCAAAACATTTAAAAGCACTGTGACAGGAGTCATGTTTTCCAACAGGTCATTTATCAACTGCCTCACCAAGGGGGTGGTGTACCTGATTACGTGTCAATGTGGCATGCAGTATGTCGGTAAGACAATAAGGGAGTTCAGACGCAGAATTCGGGACCATATTTGTGACATTCAGAATAAAGCTGACACCTCTATTTCTCGACATGTATGGGACCACCACAAGGGAGACCCCTCTTCTATTAGGTTCCAAGGTATAGAACATGTCAGTATTCCTGCCGGGGGAGGTAATTGGGATAGACGTGTTCTACAGAAGGAGGCCCAGTGGATTTTCAGGATGCAAACCATCAAGCCACTGGGCCTTAATGAGTCTATATCCTACCTTCCGTTCTTATAATTTGCCTTGCCCAATTACTGTATTCTTGCATTTACCTCTCTTTGATATCCTAGTGTGCTATGGGATTGTTTAAGAGCTCATTCCTGTACTGTTTTCAGCTTTCATTCCTGTACTGTTTACCTAATATTGGATCTGATGATCCATAGTTTGTCTAATCCTGGCTATTGATACACTACTTTGTTGGATTTTGTGCATTGTATTGCTCACTAGATCCCTTGTTTTGCATACATAGCGCTTATTCCAGACTTGGTATCGGCGCTGTATGTTCTGGCCACCTTTAGCTCCCCCTTGTTACCACTGATGCTCTGTGCATCTCTTTCATTGGCTGCGTGGTTACTATGGAGCCGCCCCCTGTAGGGGCGTGTGTTTTCACACGCTTTATTCCTTCATTGGACGGCCCGATACTACGCAACGCCCCTATGGGTGGGGCTTGGGTGAATAAAACTTCCGAGTTTCCACGGCGCGCGTCAGACCACTATCAGATGTCTCATATGCGTCGTTACACTAAAACGAACAGCTGAATATCAGCTGACAGGCAACTGTACGTTAATAATTCAGGCAACTCGTACCCCTGAGGACGCTCCCCTACAAGGTGCAGAAACGCGTTGGGAGTGTGCCTGTTAACTAATCTGTGGCAATCAGATCTCATCAATATTTGCCAAGCACTCTGAGCCGGTTTGATGTGACCATTTCACCTCTGATACAATCAGGCATCCATGAATGGGTGCGTGCTGATTCTCTATCTCTTTTTGTCACATACATCTCAGTCTGCGCTCTTGATCTGGTTGCCAACACCTGTACCTGGATCTTTTGGCACTCTGTGCCCTACCAATTTTAATAATTTTGATAATAAATAATTATTTTAAACGTTTATACAGGCAGAATAATTACACCTTAGTAATTTAAACGTAT
The DNA here is from genome assembly GCF_050947455.1 of Rhinoderma darwinii. Taxonomy (NCBI): domain Eukaryota; kingdom Metazoa; phylum Chordata; class Amphibia; order Anura; family Rhinodermatidae; genus Rhinoderma; species Rhinoderma darwinii. The sequence continues at coordinate 271,237,165 of NC_134690.1, read as the reverse complement.
ACCTCTACACTGCAATCTCTTGTATTATCTGTTACACATATAGGTTGTTGGCAGGAAGTACCTGTGGCAGATGCCCAGCCAAAATAATAATTTTTCCTTACCCTTGTTTTTTTTCTATTTTTTTATGTAGAGGTAAATTAACTATGCAAAAAAATTCCAATTCTTTACATAAAGAAATAAATATGAAGTGATTCAACTAAAACAATGCTGTTTTGGGCCTGGCCTAAGGTAATAAAACAAACTAAACTAAACTAAACTTGGCAGAACTTGAGATCAAATTGTGTTAGGTATCAAAAATGTTGACAGATTCCCATTAAAAAAATAAGGCCAAAAGACCAATTCTACGTGGAATATAGCTCATTAAGCTTCTGAAATATTGCATATGTATCAATAAATACAATTCGTGACAATTTTATTCTGAAGATTTTTTCCTATATGAAATATGGAAATGAAGGAGTGAACATATTAAAGAAAACTGCTATGTTAAAGTGGTATTTGCATCTTATAAAAAAAAATTGGTATATTGCTAGGATACGCCATCGCTTTGTGATCAGTGGGGGTCTGATCTATGGGAACCCTATGATCCTGAGAATAAAGGGGCTTCAGCAATGGCGGATTAAGTAGACCATAGGCCCTGGGCTGTTCCACAAGCTTGGGCCCCCCTCTCCACCACCGCCCTGCCATGTCGTGTCTATATTAAACACCACCTTTTTGTGCGAGCATTGACAAATGGGTGTTACGTTTCCCCTTGTGAAAAGGCTGTGTCCCTACATACTGACAGTCTCCAACTATTGCTGACAGTATCACACCTGTGTAGGGACACATCCTCCTGACAATGGGATTGGTAACACGCATTTGTCTTTTAGTCCTGGGTACACAAAGACTTTTTATAGAATACAAGGATGTGCTATAATGGACATGTCAGGGGAGGGGGCAGATCTATAAATTCAATGACTTCAATGACAAATGATGTCTTCTCCGATGGGAGTCGTTCTCATTTCTTCTCCATCTAACACAGACCGCTATGGCGACTTCTCCTGATGACTGCAGAGTTTCCTGATGAGAAATCTTTGCCCCTCGATTCTACAGCCATTTTCAGTCTATAGCAACACAAAAATTCAGAAACTAAACACCCTAAATTGTTTTATACTCGAGACCAAACTCCTAAGCAAATTAAGACCCCAGGCCCATACATTAATTCAGACCAATAAATTCAGTCCCCAAGGGGTAACTAAACTTTTAAAAATCTTTTTGCATGTCATAATGATATGTCAGAAGTTTTGATCGATGGGGGTCCGAGCATTGACACCCCACCGATCACTAAAACAAAGCTGCAGAAGTGCTCGGGTGAGCACTGTTCCACTTCATTTCTGATCGTCTTTCCTCTGAGTGGTGTACGGACTCACAGGTTTTCTCTTGAGCCCGTACACCGCTTGCTCGGCTATCAGAGGAAAGACGATCAGAAACAAAGTGGCTCCTCACTCACCTGAGCGCTTCTGCCACATTGTTTTAGCGATCAGAACATTTGACATGTCACTATGACATGTCAATTTTTTTAAAAAAAAGTTTAGTTACCCTTTAAGCAGTCAGACACCCCTCCCCTTGCAGTATAATAACTACTGAGGGCTCTATAGGGGAGATTATACTGCAAGGGTGGGTTCTGAGTATCTGAGGGCTCCATGGGTGGGAAACAATTTCACACACAAAAATTTAGACACTAAACACCCTATATACAATTCACACTAACACCACACACTATATATTCAAAGCACACACTACATACACCCACACACTTACACTATATAGACTTACATTACACACACTATAAACTATATACACACAGCACACACTGTATAGACAAACTATGTCCACTATACACACAGCACACACTATATAGACTTACATTATACACACAGCACACACTTACATTATACACACAGCACACACAGCACACACTATATAGACTTACATTATACACACAGCACACACTATATAGACTGACATTATACACACAGCACACACTATATAGACTGACATTATACGGACAGCACACACTATATTGACTGACATTATACGCACAGCACACACTATGTAGATTTACATTATACGCACAGCACACACTATATAGACTGACATTATACACAGCACACACTATATAGACTGACATTATACACAGCACACAATATATAGACTGACATTATACACAGCACACACTATCTAGACTGACATTATACACAGCACACACTATATAGACTGACATTATACACAGCACACACTATATAGACTGACATTATACACAGCACACACTGTATAAACTTACATTATACACACAGCACACATTGTATAGACTTACATTATACACACAGCACACACTATATAGACGGACATTATACACAGCACACACTATATAGACTGACATTATACACAGCACACACTGTATAAACTTGCATTATACACACAGCACACATTGTGCAGACAAACTATGTCCACTATACACACAGCACACACTATATAGACTTACATTATACACACAGCACACACTGTATAGACTTACATTATACACACAGCACACACTATATAGACGGACATTATACACAGCACACATGTTCACTATACACAAACCACACTTACCACAGCCTCTTCCTCTGCAGTGCTTGTGCTCGGGTGCAGCCTCTAGGACCTTGATCACGTGACTGTGATGTCACCACAGGTCCTTCACCTCTTACTTGCAGTCTTGCCGTTATCAAGCAACTGCTGGAGGTTTAGACAGGAGGGACAGTGCACAGCAGCACAGAGGAGCTGACTGTCAGGGAGAGAGACTCCACACCTGCCCATCGCTCTGACAGTCCGCTCTCAACAGCTGATTTGCTGTGCCGCCCGCTCCCTGTTCCCTGGCCGCAATTGACTCCCCGTGCACATGCCCCCTTCATCAGCAGATGGGGCCGATGACTGAAACAATGCGACAGCCAGCTGCTGGATAGTTATTTTTTAACTGATGTGCGGTTTGGGCAGCCATGGGCCCCCTGGGAGCCTTGTGCCCTGGGCGGCTGCCCAAACCCCCCACATGAGGATCCGACACTGGGGGCCAGCTAGCAGTGCAGGGCGTCGATGTGCAGGAAAAAACAGCACTGCGCTTCATTCTCAAGATTATTTCTGATTGTGCGGCAGGTGTCAGTGCTTGAAGAGCCACCACACACAGACGTATCCAGGACATGGGCTACAACTATCGCATTCTTTGAGACGTCAGAAGCGTCTTACCTGGGCTAAGGAGAAAAAGGATTGGTCTGTTGCTCAGTGGTCCAAAGTCCTGTTTTCAAATGAAAGTAAATTTTGCATTTCATTTGGAAATCAAGGTCCCAGAGTCTGGAGGAAGAGAGGAGAGGCATTAATCCAAGTTTCTTGCAGTCCATTGTGAAGTTTCCACAGTCAGTAATGGTTTGGGGAGCCATGTCATCTGCTGGTGTTGGTCCACTGTGTTATATCAAGTCCAGAGTTAACGCAGCCATCAACCAGAATATTTTAGAGCACTTCATGCTTCCCTTTGCTGACAAGCTTTATGGAGATGCTGATTTCATTTTCCAGCAGGACATGGCACCTGCCCACACTGCAAAAAGTACCAATACCTGGTTTAATAACCACAGTATCACTGTGCTTGATTGGCCAGCAAACGCGCCTGACCTAAACCACATAGAGAATCTATGGGGTATTGTCAAGAGGAAGATGAGAGACACCAGACCCAACAATGCAGATGAGCTGAAGGCCGCTATATAAGCAACCTGGGCTTCATTAACACCTCAGCAGTGCCACAGACTGATCACCTTCATGCCACGCCACATTGATGCAGTAATTCAAGCAAAAGGAGCCACAACCAAGTATTGAGTACATATACTCAGAGCCAGCGTCAGCACCCGGCGAACCCGGGCAAGTGCCGGGGCCCACTACCCTAGAGGGGACCAACTCGACCGCCGACGCTGCCATATATGGACAGTGATATCAGGAAGAGAGGAGGAGTCCCAGGCAGAGCGCGAGCAGTTCTGCTCTGGGACTTCGTCTCTGGGGTAGTCCCTGACATCACTGTCTTTCCTTTTCCCGTAGTCGGGATTATATATTTAAAAAATAAATATATTTCAAAACTGGATATTTTTTAGGAAAGCGCTCCTCAATGAGAAGAAAAGGCAGGTAAGTGCTGGTAAGCTGATTTATTTGAGCAACATAGGATGGGCAACGCGTTTCAACGCAGGACATGCGTCTTCGTCAGGCCGAGAAATAGGTATCTAAGTAGTCGACTACGGTATTCATCCCATCAAAATGACGGAACCCTTGCACAACGGGGACAAACTGAAACCATTGGCACCAGATCCGTCACAATTTAAATCAATGGTGATGGAAACGGAAAACTTTGGTTTCAGTTTGTGTCAGTCAGGGCTGCGTTCCGACGGAAAGCTCCGACGGAACGTCGGAACGGAGCCCTGACGCAGATGTGAATAAATCCTTACTCATTATCTAGTTTGTCTGGGGAGTGAAGTAATAATGATGTAGATTTGTCAAAGATCCATTATTTTTTATTATTGTTTGAGATGACTCATAGTAACTAGTAAACCAAGAGTGAGACAATTATGACACATAGCTTTAAAATTAAGTAGTGTTTGTCTATGTAACGCCAAGAAATGATAACTAGTTTAATATCCTCCTCACTAGAGAAAACGAGCTGGTACGATACCATAGAGTATCTACACATTACATGATGTGGCAATGGGATAACAAACTCAGCTATGAGATTGTTTATAGCATCCTTAATTTAACTCCTTAATGACCGGCTACATTTTTCAGTTTTTACCTCTCTGCATTTCAGCAGCCATAACTTTTTTATTTTTTCATTGACGTGGCCGTAGGAGTCCTTGTTTAATGCGGGAGAATTTGTATTATTTTTTTTTATAGTTTGGAGGTAGAAAAAAATTATTTTTACGGCGTGAATATAAGAAAAAGAGACTCTCTGCATCGTTTTTCTTGTTTATTTATTATCCTGTTCATGTTTCACCCTAAATAACCCATTAGGTTAATTCTTCAGGTTATTACGGTCGTTTAGATACCTAATATGTGTAGGTTTTTTGTTTTTATTTAGTGTAGGGGCAATAAAATATATTTTATGAAAAATAATGACTTTTTTTTTATTTATTTATTTTTTTGTCACTTTTTTCTCTAGTCCCATTAAGGGATAACTTTATATATAACTTTATTTTTTGCTTATAATGTAGTAGCATACTCCTGTATGCTAATACATCATACTGTGTCACTGTGATACAGGCTGCTGTTAGGGCAGCACATAGTGTGCACGAACAGCAGGCTTACTGAACAGACAGCCCTTGGGTCCTTTGAAGGTCCCCAGGGCTGACTGCAGAAGGATTCCCCGGTGTTTGATCACGTCACTGGGTTTCCGATGATGAGATCAAAGAGGGGAATTCCCTTTGAACTTGCCGCGATCATGGACCGCGGCGATCAAAGGGTTTAACAGCTGGGGTCTAAATGTTTTCTGACCCCAGCTGTATTCAGCAAGCTGCTCTAAGATCAGGAGCTGTTAGTTACAGCTCCTGCTTAGAGGATGAGCACTCACTGCCTCTTCTATAGCGACGCCAAAAGGTGTCGCTGTAGACTAAGGACATGCACCGCCTGCCGTCAAAAGACGGTGGGCGGTCGTTAAGGAGTTAATAATTATTAGAATTAGCATATGATTACAAAAACCCATAGTAGTTATATAAAGTTTTAGTATAACAAGCAATTTCTGGGTGCATTTTTTATTCTAAAATAATATTTTTATTGAACATTTTAGAAAAATGGCAATTACAATAGCCTACTCTTATTTGGGAAGAACATTTGCCTGGAAGTACGAGTTATGGCTTCAAACTTAGTTGTGATATATTTCTAGCATTCAAACTATCCGGTAGATCATCCTCAAGGGCTAAATAACATACATTATGACTACTGATTACAGATTAGGAAATTATCCTATAACTCAATGTTTGGAGCATGTCATCATAAGGAGGCAGGCATATCGGCTATCTAAATTTATGTTCCACTATAACCAATAAAAACACACAATTAGTTTTCAGAGAAAACTTATCAGTGTGAATTGAACAATTGTAGAGCATTTGATTCTCTTTTGAAATTCGCAGATAGAAGAGACTGCTAAATTATCAACATCAGCCTTGAGATGTGGCTATAGATTGGGCATGTCTCGGAGGAGGAATCGAGAAATAGCGTTTATTCTATTTATAATTCTTATAATAGCTCAATACAGTTTTATATTTTACATAGTCTATATCGGACTTCCGCATGATTGACTAGAATCAGATATTATAATTCCTTCTAGATTCAAAAACCACATGTAGATTTAATGCACTTTGTTTAGAAATGTTCTAAAATCCTTCAGTATTTGATCAATATTTTAGACAAACTTTTAGATAAACTTAGTAACATATATAAAATGTATATCCGAATACATCCAAAAAGAACGCATCTTGGACAACCAGGATATGCATCAACTTAAATATATCATAAATAGAAAGACCAGTTAATAATGAAGAAATTAATATAGATTAAGATAGATTAATTTCTATGTTTTGTTCATAGATACCTTCCCCAAATCCCCCATTACATGCTAAATGGGCATGCTATTTTAATGAAGGGAGATAAATAGCTGCTTATGACATCTCATGCCACTTATCACTTGGCAAATATGATACTGTTATTGGATCCGCCTGGTTAACTGTCTCCAATGAAAATAGACATTTGGGAATATGGTTTTGCCCCTATAGACATGAGTTTGTTGATAGATTACTAAGATCCATCAAAAAAAATAAATAGTTTATGGCCAATGGTAGGCTCTGTTCACATTTAGTTTTGTCTTTACGTTTGGCGCATTTGCTGGGAAAATCTCCCAACATAAACAACTGTATGCCATACAATTGTATACGTCACACATTGGCTCCCATGTTTAAGAAAAGTATACCATGCAGTATACTTTCTGCGAGATACCTCTGCTTTGAAAAGTGTTGTCAACTACGCTTTTCCATACAATAAAAAAAAGTTATTCCGACAACTGAAGGTGACATATTGGGTCTATGAAAAGCTATGGGTGAATTTGGCATATGCTTTCCAGCACTTCAGTTTTATGTAAATGATCTGACCTACGGCTTATTGAAAATGTTTTCACCTTCTCTTGAATTTGCAATTCATGCTTGCAATAAGGGGCTTTTACACTGGGAGATTATTGGACAGACAAGCGTTCATAGAATGCTCGTTGCCGATAATTGCCCTGTGTAAAAAGGGCAGTGATCAGCAGATGAACCAGCAAACGCTCGAACATCTGCTTATTGTATTGTATCATTTAAAAAAAAGTAAAGTATTATCATTGTCGGCAGCACATCTCCATGTGTAAACATGTCTCGTTGATCGGCACTCGTTGCACCAACCGATTATCGGCCGGTGTAAAAGGACCTATAGTCTGACATTGTTTATGTTAAAAGATAGCTTCTCCTTTTCTGAGAGCTTATATAGATAAAGTGAAGAAGACAAATGTGTTCATTAGCCCAGCAATACTGATATCTAGTGAAACAAGAAATAGACAATGTAAGGCTTTGTTCACATCTGTGCTAGGGCTCCGTTCTGACGTTCCGTCGGAGCATTCCGTCGAAACAGAGCCCTTACGGACACAAATTGAAAACGTAACGGATCTGGTGACAATGATTTCTGTTTGCCTCCGTTGTGCAAGGGTTCCATCGTTTTGACGGAATGAATAGCATAGTCGACTACGGTTATTATTCCGTCAAAACGACAGAACCCTTGCACAACGGAGACAAACAGAAACCATTGGCACTGGAGTCGTCACTATGGTTTCTGTTTGTGTCCGTCAGGGCTCCGTTTCCGATGGAAAGCTATGACGGAACGTCAGAACGGAGCCCTGACGCAGATGTGAACGAAGCATAACAAGTGTGAGATTTAAGATGGCCATAGATGCGAAATGGAAACCAGAATTATTGGCATAGAGCATTACAATCATATATAATAATGCACAGAAAGATAGACAAACACAGAAATGAAACACCCCTGTGGGTGCTGTTTTATTTATTTGAATCATTAAAATGTTTTATTGAAATGTTTAATTTTTACAGGAAACCAGCATACATTAAACAAAGGGACCATTGGTCCTACTCAGGGGCATTGCTAGGGTCTTAAAAGATGAGGGGCACAAGCCCCAAGACATATGTATACCCCCTTCAAAAAAAAGATATACCCCCCCTGTAGATAGTGCTACGCACGCACACACACTGTAGATAGTGCTACACACTGCCCCTGTAGATGGTGCCACACAGTTCCTTCTTTGTAGATGGTGCCACACGCCGAGACGGAACCCTTAAATAGGCCGGCGCTGGGATCCTGTCCCAGCGTCTTATAGGCTGCAGGCAAGGGCTGACTGGAAAATTTTAGCCTGGGGGGCTAGCACACTACCCTGGCCCATAAGTAGCGGCCTATCCTTAATCTGTTTACATCCACCTGCCGTATAAAGGTGGCAGGGGTAACTAGGCTTAGAATATAACCGAATTTAAAGACGACGGCGGCGGGTGGTGATGTTTTCATGCTAAAATCGCACGTTTTATTTTTTAACCCCTCCCGACATTTGCCGTATGGATACGTCATGGAAAGCTAGTGCTTCCCGCATTATGCCATATCCATACGCCAAATGCTGGGCAGCGGCCCAAAAGCTGAGCAGGTGCAATCATCGCCGGATGTCAGCGGTATCTTACAGCTGACATCCGGCTGTAATGGCGGGGACCGAAATTAGCTTCCATCCCCGCCATTAACCCCTTAAATGCAGCGCTCAAACGCTGCAATCAGGCAATCAGGACTGGCGACTGCTGCTATGGCGACACCATGGCCTCCTGCTCTGCCATTATGGTAGCCTATTAGGCCCCGACGGGAGGCGAAGCCTAATCGGCTTGCTGTCAGTGAATAACTGACAGATCTAGTACATTGCACTATGTAGGTAGCGAAATGTATTAGAAAAAAAAAATTCTGACCGTTGGATCTTCAAGTCCCCTAGTGAGACTTGAAAGAAAGTGTAAAAAAAAATTAAAAAAGTGTAAAAAAAAAGTGAAAAAAATAAAAGTTTGAAAACATAATAAAAGTTTCAAGTAATAAAATAAAACACAGTCGCCCTGTTCCCTTATCAAGTCCTTTATTATTGAAAAAAAGAAATAAACCATACGTATTTTGTATCGCTGCGACCGTAACGACCTGAGGTATAAAAATATTATATTATTTATTGCACGCGGTGAACAGCATAAAAAAAACCCTTAAAAAACTATACCAGAGTTTCTGTTTTTTGGTCACTTTGCCCTACAAATGTTGGAATAAAAAGTGATCAAAAAGTCGCACGTATCCAAAAATGATACCCATAAAAACGATAGCTCGTCTCGCAAAAAACAAGCCCTTATACAGCTCCATCGACAAAAAAGTTAAAAAGTTATGGTTCTCATAACTTGGCGACAGAAAAAATACATTCTTTATACAAAAGTAATTTTATTGTGCAAAACGTTGTAAAACATAAAAAAGTGCTATAAAATATGTATCGCCGGAATCGTACTGACCCGCAGAATAAAGATAACATGTCATTTAATTGAATTGTGCGTTGTGCGTGTGAATAGTGCGTTTTTTTGGTTACCTGGCCTCCCAAAAAATAGGATAAAAGGGTGATCAAAAAGTCGCATGTACCCCAAAATGGTACCAATAATAACAACAGCTCGTCCCGCAAAAAAAAGCCCTCATACCACTACGTCTATCAAACAATAAAAATAGTTAAAGCTCCAATAAGTCAGGAAATAAAAAATATGCAGTTGTGCAGCCCGAGGGGAACATTTCTTTTGTTTCAAGAGGCGATTTATCAATGCCCTAAAATTAGGGAACCAGGTAGGGGAGAACCCAAACATATCTGCTGGAAGCGAAGGTGCCCGTATTATACCAGGACAACACTACCCAGCAAAATGCCTCAAACTGCAAAGGTGCGGAGTGTGGACCAAAAGGGTCATAAGAAAGGACGCCATATATCAGTGTGACACTGGTCTGTGCAGAAAGGATTGTGTCACAGCGTAACACACATCTATGGAACATTTTATTGTTTTTTTACCCCATTAATATACCACCTGACTATGCCCCTGATATACTCTGCCCAGCTTACATGTATCCCCATATTCTAAATGGAAACACCAGCAATACTCAAACAAATCTACTACCAAGCAAAATCCGCTCTCCAAAAGCCAAATGGTGCTCCCTCCCCTCTGAACCCTACAGCGTGCCCAAACAGCAGTTTCCTTCCACATATATGGCATCGCCATACCCGGGAGAACCCTTTTTACGATTTTTGGGGTGTGTGTCTCCAGTGGCATAAGCTGGACACGACATATTTGCCACTAAAATGGCATATCTAGGGAAAAATATTAATTTTTAATTTGCACCAACCGCAGCGCATTAATTTATGGAAAAGACCTGTGGGGTCAAAATGCTCACTACACCAATTAATAAATGCCTTGAGGGGTGTAGTTTCCAAAATGGGGTCACTTTCTTTTTATTATTTCACATCTGAGCCTCTGCAATTGTGAAACAATACTTTGTAAATCGCCAAATTAGGCCTAAATTTTACATGGTACTCTTTCACTCCTGAGCCTGGTCGAATGTCCAGGCAAAAGATTAGGGTCACATGTAGGGTGTTTCTACAACCGGGAAACACTGCATAATAATTAGAGAGCTGTCTTGTTATGGTGGCACAAGCTGGGCCCCACATATTGGCATATCTATGGAAAAATCTCATTTTCACTCTGCAACATCGAGTGCACACTAATTTCTACAAAACACCTGCAGGGTTAACAGGCTCACTACACCCCTAGATGAATGCATTGAGGGGAGTAGTTTCCAAAATGTGGTCACTTCTGGGGGGTTTCCACTGTTTTGGTTCCACAGGTCGCCCAGAAACCAATCCAGCAAAATCTGCACTCCAAATGGCGCTCCTTCCCTTCTGAGCTCTGCCGTGTGCCCAAACCGCAGTTTATGACCACATATTCTTTTTTTCCTTTATTTGTTGAGAAAATGAAAAATTTTGAGCTAAAGCTACGTCTTATTGAAGAAAAAGGATTGTTTTTATTTTCACTGCCCAATTCTAATAAATTCTATGAAACACCTGTGGGGTCAAAATGCTCACTACACCCCTAGATGAATTCCTCAAGGGGTGTAGTTTCCTAAATGGAGTCATTTTTTGGGCGTTTTCATTGTTTTGTCCCCTCAGGGGCTTTGCAAATGCAACATGACCTCCGCAAACCATTCCTGCTAAATGTGATCTCCAAAAGCCAAATAGCACTCTTTCCATTCTAAGCACTGCCGTGTGTCCAAACAGCTGTTTATTACCACATGTGGGATATTGTTTTACTCGGGAGAAATTGCTTTACAAATTTTGCAGTACTTTTTCTCCTTCAGTCCTTGTGGAAATTAGAAAAAATTAGCTAAACCTACACTGTTTTAGAAAAAATGTAGATTTTTATTTTCATGGCCTACTTCCAATAATTTCTGCAAAAAACCTGTGGGGTCAAAACGCTCATTATACCCCTAGATAATTTCCTCAATGGGTGTAGTTTCTAAAATGGGGTCACTTGTGGGGGGTTTCCACTGTTTTGTCCCCTCAGGAGATTTGTAAATGTGACATGGCCTCCGCAAACCATTCCTGCTAAATTTGAACTCCAAAAGCCAAATGGCGCTCCATCCGTTCTAAGCCGTGTCGTGTGTCAAAACAGCTGTTTATGACCACATGTGGGGTATTGTTTTACTCGGGAGAAATTGCTTTACAAATCTTGCTGTGCTTTTTCTCTTTTAGTCCGTGTGAAAATGAGAAAAAAAATCGCTAAACCTACTTTTCTTTGAAAAAATTGACATTTTCATTTTCACGGCCTAATTCCAATAATTTCTGTAAAAAACCTGTGCAGTCAAAATGCTAACTATACCCCTAGATCATTTCCTTGAGGTGTGTAGTTTCCCAAATGGGGTCACTTTTGGGGGATTTCCACTGTTTTAGCACGGGCAAGAGCCCTTCAAACCTGACATGGTGACTAAAATATATTCTAATAAAAATAAGGCCCCAAAATCCTCTAGGTACTCCTTTGCTTCTGAGGCCGGTGCTTCAGTCCAGTAGCACACTAGGGCCACATGTGGGATATTTCCTAAAACTGCAGAACCTGGGCAATAAATATTGAGTTGCATTTCTCTGGTAAAACTTTCTGTGTTATAAAAAAATTGGATTAAAAATTAATTTCTGCAAAAAAATATGAAATTTGTAAATTTCACCTCTACTTTGCTTTAATTCCTGTGAAACGTCTAAATCCTGTTTTTCTAAATGCTGTTTTGAATACTTTGAGGGGTGAAGTTTTTAAAAAAGGGGTGACTTTTTGGGGGTTTCTAATATATGAGGCCCTCAAAGCCACTTCACAACTGAACTGGCCCCTGTAAAAATAGCCTTTTGAAATTTTCTTGAAAATGTGAGAAATTGCTGCTAAAGTTCAAAGCCTTGTAACGTGCTAGAAAATAAAAGGATGTTAAAAAAAACGATGCCAATCTAAAGTAGACATATGGGGGATGTTAATTAGCAACAATTTTGTGTGGTATAACTGCCTATCTTACAAGCAGATACATTTAAATTGATAAAAATGCAAATGTTTGAAATTTTTCGCAAAATTTTTGTGTTTTTCACAATTAAATACTGAACGTATCGAGCTAATTTTGCCAGTAACATAAATTCCAATGTGTCACCAGAAAACAATCTCAGAATCCCTTGGATAGGTGAAAGCATTCCGACGTTATTACCACATAAAGTGAAACATTTCAGATTTGAAAAATGAGGCTCTGTCAGGAAGGTCAAAAGTGGGTTAAAGTTCATATTAACTGGTTGCCGACACAGGACGAGAATGCTCGTCCTGAGCGGCGATAGCCGTCTCTGTGCGTGATCGAGAGCGGGGCAACGGCTGTAATACACAGCCACGGCCCCGCTCTGACAGCGGAGAGGAGAGAAAGAACTTCTCTCCGCCGTTAACCCTTTGAACGCCGCGATGAAAGCTGACAAAGCCCACTTGATCTAAAGCAATCAATAAAGGTAAGAAATCATTCAATCTAGTTGCTAGCAGTTTGGCATAACGTTTTATGTCACTATTTAAGAGGGATATCGGACGAAAGTTAGCTGGAGAGTCAGGTGATTTCCCAGGTTTAGGAAGGGTAATAATGGTAGCTCATGGCATCTCTGGTGGAGAAGTGTGATTTGATGCTATTTTCATAAAGGTGCTCCTTCAACGTGTTAACAAGATATTTGAGAAAGCTCTATAGTACTCGTTTGGTAACCCATCTGGGCCGGGCGACTTGTTTTGTTTTGTTTTGCATGCATTATGAGGGTATGTTCACACGGCAGCCTCCATTACGGCTGAAATGACGGAGCTGTTTTCAGGAGAAAACAGCACCGTAATTTCAGCCGTAATGGCATGTGCAGGCATCTTTCGCTGCGTCCATTACGAACGTAATTGGAGCTGTTTTTCTATGGAGTCAAGGGAAAACGGCTCCAATTACGCCTCAAGAAGTGACAGGCACTTCTTTGACACGGGCGTCTTTTTTACACGCCGCCTTTTGACAGCGGTGCGTAAAAAAAATGACCGTCGGCACAGAACATCGTAAGACCCATTCAAATGAATGGGCAGATGTTTGCCGACGCTTTTGAGCCGCATTTTCGGACGTAATTCGGGGCTAAAACGCCTGAATTACATCCGTAAATAGTGTGTGTGAACCCAGCCTTACTTTCCTCAATTTATCAATCGTAATGGGGGCATTTAAATGATGCAATTGTGAATCAGACAATGCAGGGAGTTTTAGTTGGGAACGAAAGTTGTCCACAAGGGTTTTATCATGTTTAAGATTATACAGTGTATCATAGTATTGTGCGAAGCCATCAGTCATGCCCTGGGGGTCATATATTTTTGATCCGTCTGGGGATTTTAATAACTTTATTTTAGTCTTAGCAATATATTGTTTTACTCTCCTTGCTAAAATTTTACTTGGTCTGTCCCCTTGAATATAAAAATTCAATTTCAGTTTTTTCAAATTCCTTTCATAGGAGGATAGATAGAGAGATCTTAATTTATCACAAAGATTTCTCAGCTCAGTTTTAAGGGACCCTGTAGGATTTGTTTTCAGTTGGGTTTCTAAGAGTTGAATATTTTTAATCAAGTAATCCTGCTCTTTATTTCTTTCCCTCTTGGCTTTTGCAGCAGCTTGAATGAATAAACCTCTAACATAAACTTTATGAGTACACCAAGGAATTTTTGGGGAAGAGGCAGAAGGAGCATTTATATGAAAGAATTCCTTTAGAGCAGTGCTGATGGAGTTTTGGAGAGTAGGAGACTTTAGTAAAAAGGTATTTAGTCTCCACGGGGATCTAGGAAGACAGGTATATTTTTCAGACAGTATAAGTTCAATTGGTGCGTGGTCTGACCAAGTTATTAACCCAATTTTAGAGGGAGAAGAGTTTAATAAAATCTCCCTATCAACTAGGAAGAAGTCTATTCTGGAGTACACGCCATGTAGGGAAGAATAATATGTGTAGCCTTTCTCTTCCGCATGTTGCTATCTCCAAATGTCATGTAACCCCTTTTCCACAACTAGAGAGTATAAGTCATGGGTCAATCATTTATCACAATGTTGAAGTCTCCACACAGCCTAGCGGGTAACTAAAGTATAAGGCGAGTTATCTATTTCACATACCAGAACTATATGTCTTCCCTGTGGATCTGAGTAGATATTAAAACATTTGAACAAAACTGATTCTTTTAAGGCAATAATAACTCCCGCTTTTTTCTGTGGAGGCTTGAAAAATATGGGGAAATTTATTATTTTTAAATAGATGAGAATCTTTTAAAGCTGAATGGAATTCTTGAACGCATAAAATATCACAATTAGACCTAAAGGCCTCTTTCCAAAAGCAGGGATTTTTTTAAACGGGGAGTTCAGGCCATGAGCATCGATGGATAAATATTTAATACCCATTTACATATACTAGTATATCGTTTCCTAGATTGTCTCCCAACAACATTGGAATTGAGTTAATATATACTTAAATACTGTAATTAAAAAGTGAAAGCACAGCAGAAAACATAAAGAATAACCATGTGAAAAATATTTTTACTATTACAAGTGTCAACATATTCCCAAACCGTAGATTCCCTCTTACAGGGAAAATGAGTGGAAGAGGCAAATGTGCGCCTTTGCACTGAGCCCCTGGACACAAGGGCTTCAGGTAGATGTAGCTACACTCAGACAGGTATGGCGAAGCCTTGAAATAGAAAAACCTGCTGTCTTACAAGAACCTTTTCAGTCATTGGTTGTACGTCTGTACCTACTAACTTTTTCGGACTACAATAGGGTTACGATTTCTGGGCTGGTGGCATGTCTTCGAGGAGGGCTTTGGGGAGGGGAAGGTATGAGACCCCAGGAATGCATCAGGTCTTTCACCATCTCCATTGACATGCATACATGCTGGGTTGCATTTTTCGAGATGATAAGTTTCAATGGAAAACTCCACTTGGCTTCGCTTTTGTGTTCTTTTTTGAGGTGCCCCCCATTTTGTTTGTATGAAGCAGCTTAATAAACCATCCTGTAACTGTAGTAGTGAATATTTGAATAAACGTCACAGGTTTTGCAGCTGTCGACTTACTTCTCAATTGTATGTCGAAGTAGTTTTGCTTATAAACTTAGGGTAGGGACTGTATCGACGTTTGAGGCAAAATGAGGAATGTAGATGTCGGGACTAAACCTACACTTCCTGTAACCTACAGAGGCCCTTGCCAGGGATTTCACCCCTCCCTCAGAGGTCCTAGGCACCAGAGCGACGGGACTCTGAGCTGGCTGAGCTGTTACAAATAGCAGGTATTTGGCTTGTTTGAACCAGGATTGGCTTCAGTGTGTGGGAGCTCAGCAGTTACACGTCTGTCTCCATATTCATGCAGGCCACGCCCCCGTGCGTGCTGTTTTATAAGATTAAGGGTCCTTTTACACTGCCCGTTTGCTCGTTCATCGGCTGATCATTGCCCTGTTTAAACAAGGCAATGATCAGGAATGAGCGTTCACATGGACGCTTGTTTTCCCGATAATTGGCCTGTGTTTAAGGGCCTTAAATCTGGCATAATCAAAGGCAAATCAAGTTTATAGTTTTGGCCAACAAATATCTCATATCTAAGGACAGCTTTAGCTCAGAGGATAAATAAATTAATACTAATTGCATTTATACTAGTATATACATTTTTACGTGTGATGTGCAATATTTAGAAACATCAGATAGTTTGTCTGCTTGGGATGATATTTTTAGCTATAAAGTCATATATACTCATTTTGCTGCAGGTAAATCTTTGTCAGTTAAGTGGGATTGTCTAGTTTGGACAATACCTTTTCATTAAAAAGGCCCTTTGACGCTGTTATCGGTGCTGGAAGCTGGTTGCCACTGTTCATTCGAGTGTTGAATTAATAGGCCATCTATGTAATGTAGGGATGCTCCAGGTCCTTTAAAGCTTTAGCTTTAAGCCACCCTCTATTAACTCAAAATACCCAGAAAACTCATTTAAACTGTGGCTGTTGTGCATTGATAACCAACTGATTTTGGCTAGGGCTACACCTAGTGCAGACTTTTTATCACTCACTACAAAAAAAAAATCGCTTTGGAATTGTTGTCCATAGAAACGCATTGAGTAGCTTGAAAATCTCTTCATATAAAAAATCTAGGTGAAGCCCTAGCCTTAGGCCTAGTTCACACAGTGTATTTTGCAGGCAGAAAAAATCTGCTTCAAAATTCCTTTAGGACTTTTAAAAAAAATAATTTTCCATCTTACTATCTATATTAAAAAAACAACTGAAATCTTGCAGCTTTCACAATGACCATTGAGCTCTTATAATAGACTATCACTTCCTGTTCTGTAAAGATCACTTCCAAATCGTCCTCAGTCCGCACACTAGGTATGGTTTCCTACCCGACATGAGAACTAAAGAGTCAGATAATTAGAGCAATAAAACAATTAACCACTGATTATCTTATTAAATACACATGAGATTCACCCATAAGTAGTCCCTCCAGCTATGCAAAGGTATGTGTTGTTTTTCTGCTGTGTCTCATGAGCAGGAGAGTTAGAAGGTCTTATTTTTCATATTTTGTATTTCTTTTTTATGTTTCTTTTAGGGCTTCCTCCCAGATTATTCTCCTTTTTGCATAATCTAAATATGCTCCGCCAGGGCTGTAGTGCTCTGCAGGAAGGGGTTGCAAATATGCTGATGTGTTTTCCTCATGCGCAGAATGGTAGATTTCTCTGTGCAGGCGCAGAAATCAAGGTCCGCTCCAGGCAAGGGAATCATGTTTTTCCCTTTACAACACCAGTTTAGACATGACACTAGCGTGGTCAGCCGTGGCAGCCAGACCAGAGAACACTCAAAACGTACCTAACTTTTCAGGTATCTTTTCAGAATAAGCTGTCATATGTGTGTACATGAGGAATAACACTATTTCTGGCCATTATACGACTTGTATTCTGCATTTTTTTTAACAGTTTTCCCCTCTGCAGGTCTATCTCTAATTCTCAGTTGTCTCTGAGCTAGTGGGTGGAGACGATACAGAAAGTAATAGAGCACTGGGGTGACAGAAATCTTACTAGCAGACTGTGCCTTTCTCATTCTGCTCCTGCTTCCTCCCCCTGGTCACAGCTCACACTCCATAGACTTGGATGCAGCGAGTGTGTTGATGACTCCCTCTGCTCCAGCTTCCCCCTCCCCTCTCCATAGACTGTTATTACCAGGCAGTGAAGTGACACACCACCAACTTGAGCAGCCCGTCTGAAACCAGGGACTGACATTACTTGAGAACAGGAGGTGGACAGCAGATTGCAAGAAGGGAGACACCTAGTGGCAGTAACTTCACACAGAATTTGCATGGATAAAACAACTACATTTTAATAGTAAGTAAATTGCAAAGTTGTTCTATATCAGATACACTATTAGATTAGCATAAGTTGTTTGAAAGTTAGTTCCCTCCCAGAAAATTTAGCCAGAGGTGCTCTGACAAACATGTCCAACTGTCTTAGACCCTTTAAAGGTATATGGGGCTTCAATTGATACAGTGGTGCACTGTGTGTCATGGAGATTATGTTTAGCCTGATTGGCTATGTTTTTTGTGGTAGCTATTATCCTACATGTGCTCTAGTGGCTTATTCTCTCTATCCTATTTTCCAGATGTCAAGTCATTCATCCCAAGCTGGAGGAAAAAGTTCACACAAGTGTCATCACGGTCTTCATGTCATCAACACCTGCCAAATAATAATTCATCAGATATTTGCATAAGTTGCACAAATCCTGCTGCTTTTTAGCCACCATGACAGAGGTTAAAAACTAAAAGAAAAGAACATCCCGCGGTCATCGTAGGTGGTCTAAAAGACGGTCTTTATATACCGCCAGCACATCTCCTTAATTTATCTCACTCTTTGATGCTGAGGTCAGGTCAGAGATTTCAGAGGTTGGAGTATCAGAAGATTGCTACTTGTTCCATCGTGACAAGACTAATTGTCTGGTTAAGGTGGTCAAGGGCATCATCGAGATGGGTGAACAATGTGGAGACACGGTCAACAAAGATCTTTATTTTACTTCTCTAAGAAGTTGGAAAGATAGCTACCAAGGCACCCTGACATTAAAGCAATTTTGGAGTAGGTTTTGGATTCTCCAGACAAAAAAAACAGATGTTGGATCAAGGTTCAAGTCAGTCTACCTACTGGGTCAGAAAGAATCTGAGGCTTCGGAGAACCCTCCAACAGTAGATCTACCTTTAGCAAATCTATCAAGGAAAGAGATTTTTCCATCCGAGGAATCCTCTCTCTGGAAAAATCCCCTCGACCGCAAAGTCAACACCATGCTAAAACATAGCTATTAGGCCTCTGCAACCAATTGTAAGGCTTCCTTAGTGGCAGTCCCAGTCACTCAGACACTCAGTCTGTGGATCAGCCAACACGGAAGAGGTTTGGCAGAAGTTGTTCCCAGGGAGGACATTTTGTATAAAATGACTATTCTAAAAATGTTAGGAGATTTTATCTGTGGCTTTCCACTAGACACGTTGCGATTGAATCCAAAAACTTAGACTTGGCCAGCACAGCAAGATACGCAATATGGCTCAAAACTTGGTTGGGTATTGTAGCCTCTAAGATGAATTTCAGTTTTTTTGCCTTTCCAGCCTTTAGTCTGTTTGGGCCAGAATTATGTAACATACTGAAAAAACTGAATGAGGACAAAGGTGTTTTATTCCCACCAAGACCAAAAAGTCCTGTCCCTTTCATTGTTGCAAAGGAAGGAAACCGTTTCAAAGGGATCTTTAGAGGCAAAGACAGCATCCATCAGATCAGTCAGGGTTCGCTTTTAAAAAGGAGCAGAATAACTCTAAACAAGTATTTTGATGCCAAGTCTCTCCTCAAAGTAGGGGCACGGTTGACAGAGTTTTTTGGGCAAATGGCAACTCACTACCTCAGACCCCTTGGTGCTTGCATCCAAAAAGGTTACCTAATAGAATCTGAAAATCCTCCGGTTTTTCGTTTCTTATTAAAGAAAAATTACAATCCTCAAGTATCCATGCTTCTTCAGGAGTATGTCCCCAAAGGAGCTTTAGAATGTATGCCCTAACAAAAAGTATGTACCAGCATTTACACCATCATTATCGCAACACCGCAGGTAGAACAGAATTGGAGAGTGGTCATAGAAATGTAGACCTTGAACCAATTTTTTAAGCCTGTTCAATTCAAGAAGGAAATCATCAACAGTCCTACAACAGGGAGACTTTATGGCTACACTGGATTTGACCGACGCCTATTTGCATGTTCCCATGTCTCCAGAGCACAGGAGAAATCTGAGGCTGGCAGGCTAGCTTAAAACTAGTTTAGACTTCTACAGTTCACATGTCTAACTTTCGGACTAGCCTCCGCTCATCAGGTTTTCACGAAGATTATAGTCGTATTAGAAGCACCTCTTAGACTTCAAGAGGTATTTGTAGTTCTGTACCTCGATGACTGGCTGGTCAAGGTAGGGTTAAAAGCACAGTTGCACAGTCATCCCATGAATTCATTCTAGATTTAAAGAAGTCCTGTCTGACTCTAACCATAGAACTGAAATACCTGGGGTTCATCATCAACTCCCAAAAAATGTTGATTACTGCCCTCATAGAAATACCAGGAAATATAATCATCCATTTGCCACCTGATCCTTCATCCAGTGACTACAGAAAGATCAGCCATGGAACCTTGGGTCTTCTCACAGCAGCTATGGAGGCAGTACCATTGGCTTGTGCCCACTTTCGATCCTTGCAAAACATTCTATCACAATGGGGTCGCTATCCCTGAGCTTTAGATCAGCGATACCACTTTTTTCCCAAAGTGCGAAGGGACTTGAGGTGGTGGTTAATATCTCTCAAACTAAGCAGAGGATGCCCACTGACCCTACAGAGGTCGTTCATACTTATCACCGATGCCCCCGGCCTGGCCTGGACTGCTATTCCCACGTAAACAAATTTTGGGTCCAAGGCAACTGGAACCAGAGGGATCTTGATCTAATTGGAAGGAAATTAGGGCAATTCATCTAGACCTTTGTCAATACTTTTACCTTTTCGTCAACCTTCATGTCAAGATCCAGTCGGACAATGCTACATGTGTCTATTACTTTAAAAAGCAGGGGTTACAAGGAGTCCCATTCTGGCGCACTATATACTATTTGTGATTCAAATGCTGTATTTTGGGGGTGCGCGATATAAATGAAAAATATTGCACTTTTTATTTCTCCCAGTGGAATTTCCCTGATGTCCTTTCTCAAAAATTGGCAAGTATGATATGGATAATTTTTTTTATAACAGGGAAAATTATTTGGGGGCAGGACTGATGTACATATGCATACAGGTTCCAGGGACAGTGTACTGCTGAGGCGGTGTATCTAAGCATGTGTTATAAAAGTTGCCTTCGTTACATATTTTTTTTTACGGGGGCAGGGAGATCGGAGGAACATATTCCTTGGGGCTTGAACCCCTAAAATGTTATGACCCTAGCAACACCCCTGTCACACACAATTAATACTTTATAACTATTAAACCATATTGAAGCAGACTACTTGCTCAGTCCTGAGTTGAATTGATGGAACATAAAATGTTTTATATTAATATAGCTCTATTTCCTAATAACCTGTTTGCAACAAGCACCTCAATTTCCAGTCCTGATTTGCATAAATACACCCTTTATTAGTATAATCACACCCAGAAATATTGTGCCAACCGGACAGCTCCTCTTCAGGCAATATAGCCCTGGCACTTTTTTTAGGATGACATTCCTGATCCAACCTATAATGTCATGCCAAGGAGGACAGGTTATGTACTTACAGTGAGATATAACACCTCTTTGTCATATTGAACATTGTGCTAGTAGGAAATATGTTATATCTCTTTACATTGGAATTACTTAAATGTTAAAAACATAAGCATAAGAGCAGACACAGGCTTAGACATATTACTTCTACTCTTTTTGTAGGGACACTTACAGGTTTAAGATACAATGCGTATTCACTAGCACACGTGCATAAAGCTGGCCATGACAAATAATAAATGATTATCAAAACATGAGATTTCAATTGTCGTCATGAATTGGTCACATTCTTTTGTGCAACCAACCAATAACCAACAATCTGTAGAAATGTTGATCTGTGGAATTTTGTAGTCATTACTCAGTTGTAATCTGAAGGTTATGGCAATCTATGGCAATAAAAGGGTAAAAAAAAACAACAACATTCCTAGTGTTCTAGGGTAGTCAATGGGTTACTGAGCACATCCCTGGTGGCGTAATTTAGTGAAGGGGTTAATGAGCACATCATTGACCTTTTGGAGTCAAGGAATGGATTGTAACATCTTTGTCAGACTAGGGTAGTGAAGGGTTTAAACCACACATCCCTTAGTGGTCTGTGGTAGTGAAGAGGTTACTTTCCACATCCCTGGTGGTCCATGGCAGTGAAGACATTAAGGGGAACATCTTAGTGTGAAATTGCTATTGTTCAATGGCTTACTCACCTTCCCAGATTGATGTCCCGATTTGAATGACCTACAATGAGGCCAGCAGGATAAGGGCGCCATTTGAAAAGGACCACTCAATACAGCTGCACTGCAGTCCCATTCTTTTTATATACAGGAAGATATATGATCTGCCAGTCAACTTCCATCATAAAGCCAGTGGCAGACAATGCAAATTTGCCATCCCAAGAAGTGTGTATATATATTATATTTTCCTAACATATAGTGGTATGTCCTGGATTAATCTACTTTATATCGATGTGTAAACGGGGTGACGCCCAGTCATTTTAAATCCCTTCCTGGTGGTCTTCATTTATCGTCTCCTTTTGTGCCCTATGTGCACCCTAATTTGTCTCCTACTGTGTGCCCCACTTTAAGCTTATGCCGCCTTCCTCCTGTGTCTCTGTCCACAGTCCAGCTCTTCTGCAAACCCCTGTTTGCTCCAACAATGGTGTAAATAGAATAACATAAAAAGTAAAGATATATTTTCTGCATCAAAATATAAATAAATATAAATTAATTACTAACACATACACTGATCAGCCATAACATTAAAGGAACTGACAGGTGAAATGAACAACCTTCATATCTCGATACAGGTGCACCTGTCAAAGGGGGATATATATGAGGCAGCAAGTGAACTGTTAGCTCTTGAAGTAGATGTGTTGCAAGCAGGAAAATCAGGCAAGTGTAAGAACCTGAGCACTTGTAAGCGCCGTATTGTGATTGCTAGACGAGTGGTTCAGAGAATCTCCAAAACAGCAAGTCTTGTGGGGTTTTCCCAGTATTCCCCATATCTTAATCCGATCGAGCATCGGTGGCATGTGCTGGAAAAGTCTGATCCACCTTTCAAATTACTGGATTAAATCCTTTAATTTCCACGCCATTTTCATTTTTTCGATTTTGTTTTTCCCCTTTTGCCTTCCAAGAGCCATAACTTTTTTTTTTTTTTTCTGTGGGACGAGTTGTACTTTTTAAAAGCATAATTTAATGTATCATATAATGTTCTGGGAAACTGAAAAATTATTTTGTAAAGTGAATGTAAAAAACTAGCAATTTCCAATTTGTTTTTACGGCGTTCAACCTGCGGTATAAATAACATGTTAACTTTATTCTGTGGGTCCAGAGGATTAAGGTGATACCATATGAAATAATTTATTTTATACTGTACTACTTTTACAAAACAGAAACCTTTTGTTAAAAAAAAAATAATTGTTTTGTTTCACCATATTCTGAGAGCCATAACTTTATTATTTTCCCATCAATTAAGATGTGTGCGGGCTTATATTTTGCTGAATTAAATAATGTTATATTATAATAGTTCGGACTTTTACGGATGTGTCGATACCAGTTATGTCAATTTTTTTTAATATATATATATATATATATATATATATATATGCAAAACAAAAAATCCAGCAGCACCGAGTTTGGATGCAAGCCCTAAGGAACAGACCAAGGTTCCAACAATACAGCAGTCAAAAAACAGGCAGCACTCCGTAGTATGTGAAAAAAATTAGGGTACTCTCTTGCCCCATGTGCAACGTTTCAGCTCTGTCCTCTAGAGCCTTTCTCAAGGCTTGCGTCCTTTTGGCCAAAATGATTACTAATACCCCAGGTATTTTTCATTACTACGTATATTCGCTTCTCTTGGACACAGCCGGGTCTTTGATGCTGGGAGAGCATGGTGTGTTGTTGTTTGGCATAGCAAGCAGGGTAGCCCGCTCTATGAACTATCAAGGCGTCACAAATAGGCTTCTACCTGGCTATACACGTTGTGCCTCATGACGTACACACTATCCCTCCATGTTTCACACACTTGCACCTCATTATCCATTTATTTCTATTGAGGCACTTCACTCATTACTGCCCCCTATATTTCACTCATAGTATTACACTTGCACACACACTATTCATTTATTATTTCTTACTACACATCCCATGCACCACACACACCACTCCCCTCAAGACCAGTGGGAGTGGCTATTATTATTTAAAGCACCTGCTCATTCCTTCATCAGCGTTTCTGACCTGGCTGTGTCCATTTGTAAGTATGGCCTTTTTCTGTGTTTTCGTATATGTCCCCTTGTTTTTATCGGTTCTGTTATTTAAAGATAAGCATAATGCAGAGGCATAACTAGGTTCTCCAGAACCCGGGGCAAAGATTCAGTTTGGCGCCCCTCCAACTTATTTTCCGACATCTCCTTCCCCCTCGCCATGTTTGCTTTCTTTACCAATCAATGAGGTTTTATTTTTTTCTTCCATTTTTTTTTATGTAACTCGAGCATAAAACCATTTGTACATTTTACAAGCAATATACTTATGTAGGGGAGTTAACATAACAATAAATTAAAAGAAAATATATAAAGAGGTCAGTGCCGAACTAAAAGACTATTACTGAGGCTATTGAAGACTATATGGTGACATAATGAACAGCCTCCTCTTGTAGATAGTGCCACCACCCCTTGTTGATAGTGCCACACACAGCCCCCTGTAGAAAGTGCCACACACACCCCTGTAGTTAGTGCTACACACCTCTTCTTGTAGAGAGTGCCACGCAGATCCCCTGTAGTTAGTGCCACACAGCGCCCCTGTAGATAGTGCCACAGTGCCCTCTATAGGTAGTCACCCCTCCTTGTAGATAGTGCCACACAGCCCCCTGTAGTGCTACACACACACCCTCGTAGTCGACTGTGATATTGATTCCGACCAAAAAAACTGAAACCTTACGGAACGGAGACAAACGGAAACCATTTGCAACGGAAACATTACCATTGAAATCAATGGTAATGCAAATGGAAGCTATGGTTTCCATTTGTTTTGCATTCATGAGTTCCCCTGATGGAAAGGTCTGACGGAAGCCATCAATGGAACCCTGACGCAGATGTGAAAACACCCTTACTGTATCAATAATGCAGTCAATTCAGAATGCGGTGTGCAGAAAACTGATTCACTGATTTCTATCGCATCCAAGAGCGTTGCAGGGCCAGGTAGTGCTACACAGCCCCCTCCCTGGTAGTGCCACACAGCCCCCTCCCTAGTAGTGCCACACAGCCACCCTCCCTGGTAGTACCACAAAGCCTCCCTTCCTGTAGGTAGCATCTTTGAGGTTCCCTCTAGGAGTGGAATCCCCTGCCAGAGCATTGCCGATGCGCTTCAGGAGAAACCTCTGATGTCACTGTCCATATATGGACATTGTTGTCAGGGGCAACCATAGAGCCATAGTCCCTGGCAGAGCACTACTAGCACTCTGCCTGGGACACCTCCTCTGCTCCTGACAACACTGTCCATATATGGACAGTGATGTCAGGGGCTTCCCCAGAGACGGAGTCCCGGAGCAGAGCCGCTAGCGCTCTGCCTGGGACTCCTTCTCTCCTCCTGACATCACCGTCTATATATGGACAGTGATGTCAGGGACTTCCCCAGAAACGTAAGTCCCAGAGTAGAGCCGCTTGTAGCGCTCTGCCTGGGACTTCTTCTGTCCCTCTGACAACACTGTACATATATGGACAGTCATGTCAGAGGCTTCCCCAGAGACTGAGTCCCGGTGCAGAGCCGCTTGCGCTCTGCCTGGGTCTCCTTCTTTCCTCCTGACATCACTGTCCACATATGGACAGTGATGCCATGACGATGGCAGCGACAGCATCCGGCGGCCGAGTGGTCCCCCCCAATGGTAGTGGGCCCTGGCACTTGCGAGGGTTTGCCGGGTGCTGACGCCGGCCCTGTCAGCCAGTCCTGACAAAATTGATGGGTTCCTTTATATTTTATCTAATGTGCATCAGTAGTCATGAAAGTGCTTAAACCTTGAAAGTAAAATGTGTAACAAAGATAAAACCCAAACGTTTTGTTCTATGTCTAAAATTTACATCTTCCATCCACTGGTCAACCACACTTTGCACATTTCCATGATGCAATATTTCCTTGATGTGGTCTGCCAACAACACCTTATCAAGGTTTGACTTTTCAGACTATTTTCAGATACAGATATTAGTTTTAAATAAATATTATTGGGTCCATTTATTTTTAACAAATATAACATGAATCTCCTATCTTTATCTACAGAACAAAACTAAAATATATACATACTCCTGTTCATTAAGCGTCCACCGAATGCTACCAATAATGTTTATAGAGATTCACACCTCACCCATCCAACTATAGGGATTTGAATTAGGGCACAATCTAGCCAAGTGGTTGCCAATATAACTTGGAGCATAGAGTTGTGTCTCTTGTTACAGTATGTTCACAAATGGCAGATTTGTTGCAGAAATTTCTAGTTCACATAAAAAACTAGCAAAACAAAGAATTTACAGAGTGATGGAAATAATGAAGTCCAATATATTAACTAATGAGTTCCATATATCTATTATTTTGTGGCAAATGTCAAATCATTTTATCTGGAGTCTTATCTTGGGGGTAGGGAAAAATTCCTGCTCTTACAGTAATGAGTCCTTGAAAAGATTGTGCAATGTCATTGAAACAGTGGAGCTATACATTTCTGGAAGTGAGTGATAAGGACTTACGTTAGCAGTTGATTCATGCTTTCATCCACTGAACACTATCTTTACATTATTTTTTGGATGAAATCCAATCTCCGATAAATGACGTTAACAGTAGTGTGGCTGGGAGCCAACCTTCAGATTTCAATGTTTTGAGAGGTGTTACAGTAAGGCAGAAAACCAAACACAGTTAATTAAATGCCCACAAGTTCAAGGTGTTTGGCTGGCACAATTCATTTAATTTGTTTGTGGAAAAATAATTAGAAGGTAGCATTTCACAATAGATAAAAGGGTTTACGGGAAACCAAGAAAACCTACTACGAACAAAAAAAAAAGGTGAGGCACATGTTGCAAACCTCATCGCACTAGATGTATTTGAAGTGAGCTCCACGGTGACTGCAGCATTCAGACCTACTTAATGCTTATAAATGGCTCATTATAACCCTACAATATAACAAGGGTTATACCTAAAGCTCCTAAAAAAGGTGGAGAGCACCAGACTTAGACTCTACGACAAACATTTCCTGCGATTTTTTTGCACGTCCGAACCTTCCAATATGGCCCTGAAAGCTCTGTAGCATCCACCCAGGCTTCTACGGTAGTAGAACTGTCGAACATAGCTAACCCATGCACTCCGCTAGAAGATCATTATGGGAGGAACTTACTCAAGCATATCTCAATTTAATTGCAAGATCCAGGCCAACGTAGAAGCAAATGTAGACAAAATCACAGAGACCTTAGAAGCAGACTGATGAGACCG
The DNA here is from genome assembly GCF_050947455.1 of Rhinoderma darwinii. Classification (NCBI taxonomy): domain Eukaryota; kingdom Metazoa; phylum Chordata; class Amphibia; order Anura; family Rhinodermatidae; genus Rhinoderma; species Rhinoderma darwinii. The sequence goes on along the minus strand of NC_134690.1, from coordinate 271,209,720 downwards.
AAAAGAACATGCAAACAGAATTAAAGCACTTGAATTGAAATTTGAAGACATCGACAATTGCACTTGAAGAGCCAACATTCGAATTTGGGGCCCATGGGAAAGTGTCTCAAATGTCACAGTTACTACTCTCTTTAACACCTTCCCTCTTTGGCCAATTTTGACCTTCCTGTCAGAGCCTCATTTTTCAAATCGGACATGTTTCAATTTATGTGGTAATAACTTCGGAATGCTTTTACCTATTGAAGCGATTGTTTTCTCGTGACACATTGGACTTTATGTTACTGGCAAAATTTGCTAGATTCATTCAGTATTTAATTGTGAAAAACACCAAAATTTAGCGAAAAATTGCAAAAATTATCATTTTTCTACATTTAAATGTATCTGCTTGTAATACCACACAAAATTGTTGCTAATTAACATCCCCCATATGTCTACTTTAGATTGGCATCATTTTTTGAACATCCTTTTCTTTTACTAGAACGCTAAAGAACTTTAGCAGCAATTTTTCACGTTTTCAAGAAAATTTCAAAAGGCTATTTTTACAGGGGCCAGTTCAGTTGTGAAGTGGCTTTGAGGGCCTTATATATTAGAAATCCCCAGTAACTCATCCCATTTTAAAAATGTCACCCCTCAAAGTATTCAAAACAGCATTTAGAAAGTTTCTTAACCCTTTAGAGGTTTCAGAGGAATTAAAGCAATGTTGAGGTGAAATTTACAAATTTAATTTATTTTTGTAGAAATTAATTTTTTTTGTAACACAGAAGATTTTACCAGAGAAACACAACTCAATATTTATTGCCCAGGTTCTGCAGATTTCGGAAATATCCCAGATGTGGCCCTAGTGTAGTAATAGACTGAAGCACAGGCCTCAGAAGCATTTGAGCACCTAGGGTATTTTGGGGCCTTCTTTTTTATTAGAATATATTTTAGGCACCATGTCAGGTTTGATGGGCTGTTGTGGTGCCAAAACAGTGGAAATCCCCCAAAAGTGACACCATTTTGGAAACTACACACCTCATGGAAATTATGTAGGGGTATAGTGAGCATTTTGACCCCACAATTTCATTTCAGAAATTATTGGAATTAGGCCGTAAAAAATTAAAATCTATGTTTTTTCAAAGAAAATGTAGGGTTAGCTAATTTTTTTTCATTTCCACAAGGACTAAAGGAATAAAAGCACCGCAAAATTTGAACAGCAATTTCTCTCGTGTAAAACAATACCCCACATGTGGTCATAAACGGCTGTTTAGGCACACGGCAGAGCTCAGAAGGGAAAGAGCACTATTTGGCTTTTGGTGCTCAAATTTAGCAGGAATGGTTTGTGGAGGCCATGTCGCATTTGCCCTGAGGGGACAAAGCAGTGGAAACCCACCACAAGCGTATGGCAATACCCCATATGTGGTAATAAACAGCTTTTTGGGCACACAGTAGGGCTCAGAGGGAAGGAGTGCAGATTTTACTGGATTCGTTTCTGGGCGCTATGTCGCATTTGCATAGCCCCTGTGGGACCAAAACAGTGGAAACCCCCCAGAAGTGACCACATTTTGGAAACTACACCCCTCAAAGTATTCACCTAGGGGTGTAGTGAGCATTTTAACCCGGCAGGTGTTTTGCAGAAATTAGTGTGCACTCGATGTTGCAGAGTGAAAATGGGATTTTTTCCATAGATATGTCAATATGTGGGGCCGAGCTTGTGCCATCATAACAAGACAGCTTTCTAATTATTATGCAGTGTTTCCCGGTTTTAGAAACACCCTACATATGACACTAATCTTTTGCCTGGACATTCGACAGGCTCAGGAGTGAAAGAGTACCATGTAAAATTGAGGCCTAACTTGGCGATTTACAAAGTATTGTTTCACAATTGCAGAGGCTCTGATGTGAAATAATAAAAGAAATCCCTGAGAAGTGACCCCATTTTGGAAACTGCACCCCTCAAGGCATTTTTTAAGAGGTGTAGTGAGCATCTTTACCCCACATGTCTTTTCCATAAATGATTGCGCTGAGGATGGTGCAAAGTAAAAATTTACATTTTTCCCTAGATATGCTATTTCAGTGGCAAATATGTTGTGTCCAGCTTATGCCACTGGAGACACACACCCCAAAAATCATTAAAAGGGTTCTCCCGGGTATGGCGATGCCATATATGTGGAAGTAAACTGCCGTTTGGGCACGCTGTAGGGTTCAGAGGGGAGGGAGCACCATTTGGCTTTTGGAGCGTGGATTTACTTGGTAGTAGATTTGTTTGAATATTCTGTTTTCGTTTATAATGTGGGGGGCATATGAAAGCTGGCCAGAGTATATCAGGGGCATAGTCAGGTGGTATAATAATTGGGTTAAAAAAACAATAAAATAATCCATAGATATGTGTTACGCTGTGCTCAATCCTTTCAGCACAGGCCATTGTCGCACTGATAAATGTCCTTCCTTATAGCCCTTTTGGTCCACACTCTGCACCTTTGCAGTTTGGGGAATTTTGCTGGGAAGGTGTTGTCCTGGTATAATACGGGCACCCTTGCTTCCAGCAGATATGCTTGGGCCCTCCCCATCCTGGTTCCCTAATTTTAGGGCCTTGATAATTTGCCTCTTGAAACAGAAGAAATGTCCCCCTCGGGACGGCACAACTGCATATTTTTTATTTCCTGACTTATTGGAGCCTTAACTAATTTTCTTTTTTGATAGACGTTGTGGTATGAGGGCTGGTTTTCTTGTGGGACGAGTTGTAGTTATTATTGGTACCATTTTGGGGTACATGCGAATTTTTGATCACTTTCTATCCTATTTTTTGGGAGGCAAGGGACCAAAAAACTGCAATTCTGGCATAGTTCTGCGGGTCAGTACGATTCCGGTGATACCTAATTTATAGCACTTTTTTTATGTTTTACAACTTTTTGCACAATAATACTACTTTTGTAAAAAGAATGTATTTTTTCTGTTGCCAAGTTGTGAGAACCATAACGTTTTAATTTTTTTGTTGACGGAGCTGTATGAGGGCTTGTCTTTTGCGAGACGAGCTATAATTTTTATAGGTACCATTTTTGGATACATGCGACTTTTTCATTACATTTTATTCCAATATTTGTAGAGCAAAGTGACCAAAAAAACTGAAATTCTGGTATAGTTCTTAAAGCTGTTTTTTTACGCCGTTCACCGCGTGGAATAAATAACATAATATTTTTATAGTTCAGGCGGTTACGGACGCGGCGATACCAAATATGTATGGTTTATTTTCATTTTTTTTCAATAATAAAGGACTTGATAAGGGAACAGGGCTACCATAGCAGCATCGGCAGCCCTGATTGCATGGCAGGGCTGTCGATCTGCTAGCAACCTCTAAGATGCAGGGTTCGCTTACGATCGATGCATCGAAGGGGTTAATGGCGGGGATCAAAGCTAATTTCAGTCCCTGCCATTACAGCCGGATGTCAGCTGTAAAATACTGCTGACATCCAGCGATGGTGGCACCGACTGGTGTCCACTATTTGTTGTATGGATACAGCAAAATGCGGAAAGCACTAGCTTTCCATGACGTATCCATACGGCAAATGTCGGGAAGGGGTTAAAGCCTTGCTACCACAGGCCGCTGCGGAGATCTTTAGGTTTAATCGCATGCACAGGGCCCTGGCAAAACCCAGAAATCCTGAAAAACAATGAGACATAATCCTCTGTCTACACTATCCTGAAATGAGAGATCAACTGCTAGCAGCTACATGTACAGATGTAGCCGTCTTTACCTTGACTTTTAATGCATTAAATACACAGTGGCTCGATCGCTTATCTTGACTTTATCAATGACTTTTCAAAGGCTTTTGTTGTGTCATATCACGCTGCAGCAAGTTATTAGAGTCAAGTTAAAGATGGCTACATCCGTAATCTGATAGCGTTACCATATTTGCCTTGTAGTGTTCATTTATAAGCAGACCTTTCAACCTCCACATTGTACGGCTGAAGGACACTCTGGCCCTATTACAAAAGCCCTTCAACGGAAAACAAATCAGGTGCATATGGGTTTTTCCTGTAAAGGTGTTTTGCCGACAAAACACATGTATCTCCTATCAACAGCAAGCATCCCGCCCAGCATATGTACTGCACTCCGTCCGTCGCGGGAACGGGGCATGGTAAGTACAATATTTTTTTCTTTGGAGGCGCTTTGTGGCAATATAAAGAGATTTGTGTGTAGCACCATATACAAGGGGGGGTGCTCTGTGGCACTATATAAAAGGGAGGGAGGCTTTTAGTCTCTATATACAAGGGAGGGGGCTTTGTGGCACTATATACAAGGGGGGCTGTGTGGCACTATTTACAAGGGGGACTGTGTGGCACTATATACAAGGGGGGGTTGTGTGGCACTATATACAAGGAATAGGCGCTGTGTGTCACTATATACAGTGGATGGGGGCTGTGTGGCACTATATAAAAGGGGGGCCCTGTGGAACTATATACAAGGGGGGCTATGTGGCACTATATACAAGCGGGGCTGTGTGGCACTAAATATAAGGGCTGCTGTGTGGCACTATATATAACGTGGGCTGTGTGGCACTATTTACAAGAGAGGGAGGGCTGTGTGGCACTATCTACAGAGGTCTGTGTGTGGCAGTATATACAGGGGTCTGTGTGGCGCTATTTATGGGGTCTGTGCGTGGCGCTATCTACAGGGGATCTGTATGGTGCTATCTACAGGGGGTGTGGGGCACTATCTACAGGGGGTCTGTGTGGCGCTATCTACAGGGGGTCTGTGTGGCGCTATCTACAGGGGGTCTGTGTGGCACTATCTACAGCGGGGCTGTGTGTGACGCTATCTACAGGGGGTGTAAGTGTCGATATATACAGGGGGGGTGTGGCATTATCTACAGGAGGAGTGTGGCCTGGTGCTAGAGACAGCCACATTCACTTGTATCTGCGTCCCCAGGACGCAGATACAAATGAATGCTATAGGCTGGGGGCCACCTTACTCCTGCAGCCTATAAGGCGCTGGAAAGACTCCCTGGGCAGGTCAGCGTAATGACGTCACTGCATCACGCTGGTCTGTGCAAGCGTCCCGCCCAGAGTATGTGCTGCGCTCCGTCCACTGCGGGAACGGGGCATGGTAAGTACAATATTTTTTTCTTTTGATGCGCTTTGTGCCAATATACAGGGATTGGTGTGTAGCACCATATACAAGGGGCGGGCTCTTTGGCACTATATAAAAAGGGAGGGGGCGTTATGTCTCTATATACAAGGGAGGGGGGCTTTGTGGCACTATATACAAGGAAGGGGGCTGTGTGGCACTATATACAAGGGGGGGCTGTGTGGCACTATATACAAGGGGGGTCTGTGTGGCACTATATACAAGGGATAGGGGCTGTGTGGCACTATATACAAGGGAGGGGGCTGTGCGGTGCTATATACAACTGGGGCTGTTTGGCACTATATACAAGGGAGGGGGCTGTATGGCACTATATACAAGGGGGGCCTGTGTGGCACTATATAAAAGGGGGGCTATGTGGCCCTATGTACAAGCGGGGCTGTGTGTCACTAAATATAAGGGTCGCTGCGTGGCACTATATATAAGTTGGGCTGTGCGCCACTATTTGCAAGAGGGGGAGGGCTGTGTGGCGCTATCTACAGGGGCTGTGTGTGACGCTATCTACAGGGGCTGTGTATGGTGCTATGTACAGAGGGGTGTCGCTATCTACAGGGACTGTGTGTGGTGCTATCTACAGGAAGGGTGTGGCGCTATCCATAGGAGGTGAGTGATGCTATCTACAGTGGCTGCAAGTGGCATTATGTCCAGGGGGCACTGTGTATGTGGTGCCTTATAGTGTTTTGCACCATTATATTCAGGGGCACAGTGTTTGGTACTATTTTATTGAGGGGCGCTGTGTTTGGTGCTATTATATTTAGGGGCACAGTGTGGGGCACTATGATAATTTTATCCAGTTTATGGGTGTGGAAATGTTGGAAAAGTGAAAAGCCGAAGACACCTGAGTGGCAAATTCTGCAGAAATGGAAGTGGTCATGAAGTCTGTACCGGATGGAGAAGAAAAGAGGAAAAAAACTACTACAATCTGAGAAGTCATCACCTGTGAGTCACTAGATTTATAGAGGATCTGTCACCTCTCCTGACATGTTTATTATAGGAAATCCTTGTATTTCACAAAAAGTCTTTGTGTAGTCCAGGACTAATAGACAAATGGGTATTACCATTCCTCTTGTCAGGAGGATGTGTCCCTGCACAGTGTGAAACTGTCAGTATGTAGGGACACAGCCCTTTGACAAGGGGAATCATAACACCCAATTGTTAATGCTTGCACAAAAAGGTAGTGTTAACAATAGTTACGGCGTGGCAGGGAGGTGGTGGAGAAGGGGGGCTTATGGAATAAAAATAAACAAAACTAAATCAGAGTGGGAGTTTTATCATTTTCAAATTGTATTACAGAGCAGCAAGAATTGCACAACTTACACTAGTTAATGCCCTGACTGATTTCCCTTTATTGAGTACTATAGAACCTGAGCTAGTCTCTCCCTACTCTTTTGCTTCATTAATGCGGATGAAAACACTGTTTACCAATCTAATTCCTATCTCTGCCCAAATCACACTATACACATTAGCCCTGTGAAGATCAGTACGATTCGAGTATAACCTACAACCTACTATTTCTCTGGCTAGCCCACTTCTAGACAATTCTACGTCTCCAGGCAAATGGATTTCTATAGTGGCGTTTTAAAAACTCCTTAGATTACAAGATTTTGTTATTCATAAACATCTCATGAATTTATCTAACTTTAAGGCCATGTTCAGACGTGGTGGAATTTTTCCGCTGAAAATGTTGCTGCAGATTCTTTGCGAATTTGCAGCAATATTTTCATATTTGACAGGTAATTCAGACGTTGTGGATATCACAGCAGACTTGCTGCAGATTTCAGCCTCTGCAAAGCAAAGGCTGAAATCCGCAGTGAAATTCCGCTTCTTCTCCACAACATAATGAGCATGCTGCGGAGGGGAAATTCTGCACCGCAGCCTAAATTCCGCAGTTATTTTCAGTAATGTCTGAACTAAGTTTCCTAAAAATGTATAGAATTTGTTTTTAAAAATGGCTGCTGCAGAATTACTGCGAACTGTCCGCAGCGGAATTCAACAGCAATTCCGCCACGTCTGAATGTGCCCTAAGGGTATGTTCACACGCTGAGAGGCATTTACGTGTGAAAAGACAGACAGTTAACAGCTGCCTCGTTTCACACGTAAATGCTCCTCCTCGCATTTTGCGAGGCGGCTGAGACGCTCGTAAATCTTGAGCTGTGCTTCATTGAGTTCAATGAAGAACAGCTCAAATTACATGGCAAAGAAGTGCCCTGCACTTCTTTGCCGAGGCAGTCCATTAACGCATCGTCGTTTGACAGCTGTCAAACGACGACGCGTAAATAACAGGTTGTCTGCACAGTACGTCGACAAACCCATTCAAATGAAAGGGCAGATGTTTGCCGACGTATTGTAGCCCAATTTTCAGGCGTAAAACGAGGCATAATACGCCTCGTTTACGCCTGAAAATAGGTCGTGTGAACCCAGCCTCCAACCCTCTGCACTTAAATCATATGTTAGCCCCTTCATATGAAGCAACTTACTCCTACAATCTACGGCCCTATATGCTCCAATGAGACTTGGACTTGTATCTTTACTATACAAAGTTATTAATCAACCACATCAAGGACTTAAACTCCCGTTTATGCAGGATGGGAGGAGAATATCCATCATGTACTGTCACCAGAAAATGGCAAATACCCTGTGAATCTCTCAGCAAGGGCAGTTGGCAAGTGTCCATAAAGGAAAATTCTCTTAAATTCTACATAGATCGTACTATGCAAGATTACATGCAATTTACCTTTCTGTACTGGCACTATGCTTTACAGACTGTTCAGATAGAGGCAATATGTACCACATATGGTGGTTTTGTCCAACAATAGCACAATTCTGGACCCGTATAGTTTGGGAATTTGAGAAAGTAACAGAAAAATTATGCCCAAAACTACCAACTATATCTTTATTTGGAGATAAACCTATGAATATGTCTAATCCCTTCTACAAATGATCTCAGTGTATTTTATAAGCAGCTAGAATTAGCTGCCATCAGAACAGATATGGTTGACTTTTTCAGAAAGGTGTGGACCCTATGGATGTTCCTCTCTCACTCACCAGATATCCGCTATTATATTTCATTATTAACTGTGCTCATGATACTTTTGGTTGGTATCTATGAACCTATGATCAGGAAAGGATATTATTATATATTTTCTTCATTCTTGCTATGCACTTATAAACTCTACTCTATGTACTGCAATTTTATGACCATAATAAAGCTTTTTGGTTTAATAATAAAATGCACAGTGCCCCCCACTTTATATAGTGCTACACAGTGCCACCCTCCTTTTATATAGTGCTAAACAGCGCCGCCCCCTTGTATATAGTGTTACAAAGCGCCGTCTCCCCCAATGTATATAGTGCTACACACCGATTTCCCCCCCCCTGTGTATTGGCAGACAGCCACCAAAAAAAAAATAACAAATTTGTACTTACCTTGCCATGTTCCCGCAACGCACATCCTCCAGGCGGGACGCATGCGCAGACGAGCTTAACGTGGCCTGCAGCCTATGATATTCATTTATATCTGCGTCCTGAGGACACAGATACAAGTAAATGTGGCTGTCGCTTGCACTGGGGCCCCCCTCCGGTGATAGCGACGCCACCGGGCATGCAAATGTTATAGGCCGGGCGGCATGGGCCCTAAGAGGATTGGGGCCCTGGGCAATTGCCCAGTTTGCCACCCCTAATGCCGGCCCTGTCCCCTAGGGGATTTGAACCAGCTATCACTGGTACAATACACTGCAATACTAATGTATCGCAATGTATTTTAATTTTTACAGGCTCCTGTTAGGCCTTCATTAGGCACCCCCGGGCTTCCATGGCAACCATCAACACCCCATAATTGTGATGTGGGGGGGTGATGGGCTGTCAGAGGGGGCCGTCCCCCTGTTTTTAACGGCTTAGTTAATTGGCTAGGATCAGAGCTCTCTATGTTCCTGCCCGTTAGTTTGAGGTGTCAGCTGTAATACACAGCTGACACCCGCAGCGTATGGAGCAGTCTCAGCTCGTGAGCCCACTACATATGTATATCATATTAGGGCATACGGACCTAATAGATGGGGGGTCTCTCACTTGTGACCTCTCTGTGCCAGAATGGAGAGCCACCCTGCAAGACCACCTCATGCTCTGGTGGGCACATCCCGTCCATGCAGTACATGGGTATGTATAGTCAGACATAATTTAGTTTTTCATACGTACATCTGTTTCTGTACAGTGCTTGGTGTAAAAATGATATTTCCTAGAAGGAATGCTTGTTTAAGCTGTGAAGCCTACACAATTGTGAATGCAGCTATGGACAACAGCACAGACTGTAAATGTAAGATACTCAACTTTTAATATTCATTAGATAAGGCGTTACAAGTTATTTTAGAAAGGCCTTTTTTTGTTGTTTTTAAACACATTTTGATTGTTTTTTCGTAAGAAAGTACAAAAAAAAACCTTCACAATCATAAGGTAATACAAATCGATGATATGAAACAGATATTTACAAGTACAATAACAACTCTGTTGAACCTCAATCAGATGCATTCGTTTTTCATAAGTGCAAAATTATCAGATTGCAAATGGCCTTTATTTTAGGTTTCTTGTTTTGTTTTTTTTTTCTATGTCCTGAAATTAAAAACTTGGAAACATGTATTTAAAAACTTTAACTGAAAGTGTTAATTTATTTTTTACTTCTATATAGGATCTACTACGGGTTTTTGCAAGAAAAATAAAACCAAGAAAAAACTGCACTAAAACTGTACTGTGTGAACATGACGTTTTTATTGCACTTATTATTATTATTATTATTATTATTATTATTATTATTAGTATTATTATTATTGCACTGGTGACTAATGGTTTCATAATTTTGTAGACGTCACTGCAAATTGTTGTTTTTTTTATATTTGGTGAGTCATATATGTCATAATCTTTGTTTTCAATGTATTCTCCATCTGTTAATGAAACACTGAAAAAAAAAGAACGTAAACAACAGGTACATAATACCACCTCATACATATCAATTATATATAGAAATGAAAGTCTACTTTTTTTTCCAGAAACAGCGCCATTCTTGTCCATTGACTGCATTTAGTATTGCAGCTCAGCCCATATTACTTGAATGGGGATGAGCTGCAATACCAGACAAAGCCATGGACAAGAGTGGAGCTGTTTCTGTATAAAAAAAAAGAAGACCCTTTATTTCTATTCATAGACATGTGCATGAATTTAAGAATATATTAATTGCTTGGATTAATAAAACCATGGTCAGTCCATAAGTGAACGTGCATTAGCTTTCAATCAGGCAAATATTATTGCACTTGGTCTTATGTAAAGATTTGATCAGGCTCTTGTTTCCATTTACTTAACTTTTCCATTGTGTCATTCAATATATGCAAACATTACGAGTGACATAAAACTCCACCGCTGGCTCTACAGCCATGTCAAATAAGCCAAAGACTATTCAGAGTCTTAATAACCCCAAACCTATTATTAAAATCTCAGAGAATTCCACCTGTATGGGAAGGAAAATGAACATCGACAAACTGCAAAACGAAATCGCCAGATCACGAAATTCATAAATGTTTGAAAGTTTTTAACCCAGTTTATATTATTATACGGCTTCCTCTCCTGTGACCCTAGTTTATTTCAGAGGGATCAGATGTTCTCTCGCTGTCTACAGCTAATACTGTAATTTGGCCCAGTGTCCAGCATAGTTTTACTCCAGCCACATAAGAAAGCTATTACATCTCTCTTTTATTTTCTGGCCAGGAATAGTTCAGCATATAATCATTGCTCTGGCTGCAGGAAACAGGTCTTCCTCCAACAGGATGCACGGGATAGACAGTGGAGACAGAGGGTCGAGAGCAGCCAATTCATTACAGAAGAAACAAATAGCCAAACCCGAAAAAAGAGAAGTGATAAATCCGATGGCCAATTTAGGATGTCATCTGCTTCCTGACTGCAGATATTTGGAAGCATTTTCCACCTATATCAGCTTTATCAGTGTTATCTCAAGAACATGGTTTTCTGGGCAGGAGCCGAATTTAGATATCACTATTAAAGCAGAGCCTATTTTTATTCCTTTGTTTTCTGCTACGCTATACAGTGTAAACACAGCCAATTTTTCCAGGTGCGACCGATACAAAGAGTGGAAAATGCGATGCTTAATATCCATGCCTTAATCTGGTTGACTTTTTTTTTTCCTTGTATGTGATGTAACTACAATGAAATCACAGCTGGGAAGAAATAAATTTGCATGTGGGGGACTCGGGGCTAGATAAGGTTAACCAAGAACATAAGTACAGGGCCACCAAAAAGTTCTAGGTCTTTTATGGTAAGATAGTCAAGGAACCTTGAATTTGAATATATATTGTACTTCCAATTATAATAAGACTGAGATCATATGCGGTTTAAAGGGATTGTACTGGATTAGAAATACAGCATCACTTCTTTTAGAAAATACAGTACAACACTCGTTGTACTCCCTTGTAGTTCTATTGTCCGTGCCAAACCAGGGGCATGGTCCAAACTTCCCTCAAATATACAAAGAAAATGAAGAAGGTAGGCGGCACTCAAATGGCGGAGATAAATCACCAGTGGTTAATTCCATTGAGCGACGTTTCGGCTTGTGTAAGACTTTATGCTTGATACGCAAGCTTACACAAGCCGAAACGTTGCTCACTAGCATAAACCACTGATGATTTATCTCCACCTTTTGAGTGCTGCCTACCTTCTTTATTTTCTCTACAGCATTACTTCTATCCATGGTCTGCGGTGGGTATTGCAGGTCAGCGACATCTAAATGCAACATATAGCTGTTTCTTCATCTGTAAAGGTAACTTCAGTTTTCTATTACCAATAAATTTTCTATTTTTTCAATCTGTCTTGGTTTTCTTATTATTCCATGGCATTATCCACCTGCATATTTCTTTGTCCAAAATCTCAGACTTTCTTCATGTTTGGATAGATAGATAGATAGGTAGACAGACAGACAGACAGACAGACAGACAGACAGACAGACAGACAGACAGACAGACAGACAGATAGATAGATAGATAGATAGATAGATAGATAGATAGATAGATAGATAGATAGATAGATAGATAGATAGATAGATAGATAGATAGATAGATAGATAGATAGACTTCCACACAGGCAGGGGCAAACCTAGAATTCGCAGGGCCCCATAAAAGGAAAAAGTCCCCAAACACATATAAAATGGCTCCCTAGAGGTAATACATCCTTATGTGAAGCAAAACAATATTTTAGTGCCAGTAACCATCCCCCATATCGTGGAACAGGCGCTCTTCCACTCTCAGTTTGCAGGCGGGACCTAGTGCTGCAACTGGCACTACTGAAGTACATACAGTATGCCATGATGAATTTCTGTCCTTTCTGCAGCTTAATCCCGCCCACACCTCTGTAGGCCCTCCCTAATAGGTTCTCTTAATGTTTGTCACGTTGGGTACGTGGACCCACTGGGCCGTACCACCTTGATGGTATGGCAGCTGACCAACAGGACACAGTCTATTGTTCGTATAGTGTACCTGTGGTAGCTCAGACAGTAGCAAGACAGGCTCGGCTGGGACTAGGCAGTAGGCAGGCGCAAGGCGTGGTGTAGCAGGACAGGCGTGGTACTCAGCACAGCACGACTCCAACTCAACACGGCACTTGGCCAGGATAGCACGGGGTACAGGTTACAGGAACGGGAAACACTGGGAACTGGAAAACACTTAGGAGACCATTTGCATAGACAGACTAGGATAACGACAACAAGGCTCAGGCAAGGCAGGAAGGGGCTGGGTCCCTCTTATAGTCCAGGTTGCTCATAGGCTAATTTTGTACTTGAATTCAGGTGCACGCTCTGGCCCTTCAACCCCGCTGGGAGAAACGGAAGTGAGCGCTGGCGTCTCCTGAGGAGGAGATGGGGACCAGCGCTCACAGATCCATGGCTGCGGGCGTCAGGAGGTGAGTGAGCCTGACGGCCCGCGGCCATGGGCATGACAATGTTATATCACACACTCCTGCATTTTCGGCATTTCGCACCAGCCCAGCACACCCAACATATCTTTGGTAATGTCACAATTTATTTATAGTTTAAAACGCTATAAAAAGTGTAGTTTGGTAATGATAATTAATCCTATTTGTATTCAATATAAATTACTGCAGATATTTATAGTTATTTAGTCCATTTCAATAGAAAGCCATGCCCACTATAATAGATGTATTACCTCATTGGCTCGGAGGTATGGAGCATGCGCAGTCAGTGCAGGAGACAAACACTCAGAAGTCACATTCGCACTGTTAGGCTGCATATGCACTATGAGTCTTTAATGTCAGGATTTAGAAGGGGGCTGTCTTAAGAAAGGAGCACTCACAGTCCTAGCTCTTTTAGGTCACATGTTTGATGACGCACCAACACCAACCAGAGTAAGAAGCAGATAGAAGTCCCGTGGGGCTGTGTCGGCGCGTCATCATATAGGTGGAAACTACAGAGCTTCCAGGGATCATGTGACTGTTTTTTTTTTGCATTTCTGGACAAAATTTACAATTCAACTATACTGATAAATTATTTTAACCTCTAAGGGCATGGCTTATTTTGGACTACATAACGCAGCCCCATTTTTTAAATTTAACATGTCACTTTATGTGGTAATAACTTGTGGAATGCTTTTACTTATCCGAATGATTCTGAGATATTTTTTTTGTGTGACACATTGTACTTAATGTTAGTGGTACATTTTGGTCAATATGTTTACACTCTATCTTTAAGCCCTTCCCGCACCTTGCCGTTAATGCACGTCGAGGTGAGCAGTAACTTCGCGCACCTCGACGTGCAGTTACGTCTGTGCTTTGACAGTTAACCGCAGCGTGGCGCTACACCGCAGCGGCGGTTAACTGTGCAGGGTGTCTGCCCTGCATTCCCTGTTGCCGATCAGCGGCCCATCGCCGCTGATTTCGGCAGTTAACCCCTTCGATGTGGCGGTCGATTCCGATCGCCACATCTAAGGTGTTTAGCGGAGATCGGCAGCCCCCACGTGAAATCATGGGGGCTGGCGATGGTACCCATGGCAACCGGACGCCAGACAATGGCTTCCGGGCTGCCATGTACAGAAGCCTTTTAGGACCAGCCGGAGGGTGGTCTTCGTAGGCTTCCTGTCAGTGTGACTGTTACGTCACAATGATAGTTGGAATGCATTACACTACGTAGGCAGTGTAATGTATTCCAGCAGGGATCAGAGCTGCAAGTCTAAGTGTCCCCTAGTGGGACAAGTAAAAAAAAGGAAAAAAAAGAATAAAAATATTTTCAAAAAAGTGTAAAAATAAAAGTTATAAGTGACATAAGCAAGAACTGGTTTTTTTTCCTATAATAAGCCTTTCATTATAGGAAAGAAATGAACACGTAAAAAAAAGTACACATATTGAACACCGCAAATAAAATAAACGAAAAACAATGCCAGAATCACTATTTTTTTGGTCACCACCCCTCCCAAAATATACAATAAAAAGTGATCAAAAAGTCGCATGTACGCCAAAATGGTACCAATACAAACGACATCCCGTCCCACAAAAAAACAAGCCCTTACACAGCTTTTTTGACTGAAAAATAAAAAAGTTATGGCTCTCAGAATATGGTGACACAAAAAATAGTTTATTTTATAAATAAGTTATTTTATTGCGCAAACGCTGCAAAATGTAAAAATAACTATATACATATGGTATCGCCGTAATCGTATCGACCCGCAGAATAAAGTATAATGGTGATTTATAGCCTAGGGTGAACGCCATAAAAAATAAATAAAAAACATTGTCAGAATTGATGGTTTTTGGTCACCATGCTTGACGAAAAATGAAATAAAAAGTGATCAAAAAAAATCGCACATACCCTAAAATGGTACCAATGAAAACTACAGATTGTCCCGCAAAGAATAAGCCCTCACACGGCTCCGGTGGTGAAAAAATAAAGAAAAGTTCTGGCTCCCAGAATATGGCGATGCAAAATGTGCAGTGTTCCAAAAGCGGATAAGATCGGGCGCCATTTATAAGTGCGACACTGGCCACATATCTGCAGATTATTATTTATTTACCCCATTATTATACCCTCTTTCTATGCCCCTGATGTACTCTGCCCAGCCTACATGTACCCCCACATTAGAAACTGAAATACCAGCAAAACGCCAGAGCTACTACCAAGCTAAATCTGTGCTCCAAAAGCCAAATGGCGCTCCCTCCCTTCTGAGCCCTACAGCGTGCCCAAACAGCAGTTTACGTCCACCGATATGGCATCGCCATACCCGGGAGAACCCTGTTAATATTTTATTTGTGGTATTTGTGGCACAAACTGGGCAAACATATAGTGCACTAAAATGGCACATCAGTCGGAAATTGTAATTTTCACTTTGCACCCTCCGCTGCGCATGAAACCTTTCGCACACCATGACTTAATTGCATGTTGTGGTGTGGGGGGGGGTGATGTATGGAGCGTCTCACTCACTGAGCCCGTGCCATACGCTGCGGGTGTCAGCTGTGTATTACAGCTGACACCGGGGACTAACGGACAGAAACAGCGATCGCGCTGTTACAGGAGCATGTAAAAATGACAATATACTGCACTACATTAGTATTGCAGTGTATTCTACCAGTGATCTAACGATCGCTGGTTCAAGTCTCCTATGGGGATTAATAACATTTGTAAAAACAAAAGTAAATAGTTATTATTAGTGGAAAAAATGTAATAAATAATTAAAGTAAAAAAAAAACAACCTTTTCACATTTTTTCTCTAAAGTAATGTAAAAAAAAAATACACAAAATTGGTATCGCTGCGTCCATAAAAGTCCAAACTATTACAATATACCATTATTTAACTCGCACGGTGAACGCCGTGAAAAATCAATAATTTAAAACTGCAAATCCGCTGTTTTTTGGTCACTTTGGCTCTACCAAAAAATGTAATAAAAAGTGCTAAAAAAGTTGTATGTACCAAAAAATGGTACCAATAAAAACTACAGCGCGTCCCGCAAAAAAATAAGCCCTCACACCGCTCTATTGACAGAAAAATAAAAGTTATGGCTCTTGGAAAGCGGGGAGGGAAAAATTAAAAAGAAAAAGCAAAACATGGATCAGTCTGGAAAGGGTTAATTACTTTCTAATGAAAAATCATTTATGACAACATGTGGGGTATAGCCGTACTCGGGAGAAATTGCTTTACAAATATTGGGGTGCTTTTTCTCCTTTATCCTTCGTGAAATTGAAAAAATTCTACATTTTAGTGGAAATAATGTTGATATTAATTTTCACGGCCTAATTCTAATAAATTCTGCAAAAGACGTGTGGGGTGTAAATGCTCACTATACCCCTAGATAGATTCCTTAAGTGGTGTAGTTTTCCAAATGGGGTTACTTTTGGGGGGCGTCCACTGTTTTAGTCCCTCGGGGGCTTTGCAAATTCGACATGACACCCAAAAACTATTCCAGCTAAATTTGAGCTCCAAAAGCCCAATAGTGCTCCTTGCCTTCTAAGCCCCGCTGTGGGTCCAATCAGCACTTTATTGCCACATATGGCGTATTTACGTAATCGGGAGAAATTGTTTTACAAATATTGGGGTGCTTTTTCTCCTTTATTTCTTGTAAAAATTAAAAATGTCTATGTTTTTTCAGCAAAAAAGTAGATTTTTACCTTTACAGACTAATTTCAATGAATTCAGCAAAACAACTGTTTGGTGTCAAAATGCTAACTTTACCCCTAAAAAAATTCCTTGAGGGGTGTAGTTTCCAAAATGGGGTAACTTTTGGGGGGTTTCCACTATTTTGGTTCCTCCAGTGCATTTTAAATGCGACACGGCACTGAAAACTATTCCAGCAAAATCAGAAATCCAAAATCCAAATGGCGCTCCTTCCCTTCTGAGCCCTGCTGTGGGTCCAAACAGCAGTTTATTACCACATATAGGGTATTGCTATAATCGGAAGAAATTGCTTTACATATGTTGGGGTGTTTTTTCTACTTTATTCCTTGTAAAAATTAAAAATTTCTATGTTTTTTTCAGAAAAAAAGTTGATTTTCATCTTCACATACTAATTCAAATAAATTTAGCAAAAAAACTATGGGTTCAAAGTGCTAACTATACCCATAGATAAATTCCTTGAGGGGTGCAGTTTCCAAAATGGGGTCACTTTTGGGGGGTCTTTACTGTTTTGGTACCACAAGACCTATTCAAACCTAACATGGTGCCTAAAATATATTCTAAAAAAAGGAGGCCCCAAAATCCTCTAGGTGCTCCTTTGCTTCTGAGGCCTGTGTTTCAGTCCATTACCGCACTAGGACACTAGGATATTTCTAAAAACTGCAGAATCTGGGCAATAAATATTGAGTTGCATTTCTTGGGTAAAACCTTCTGTGGTACAGAAAAAATGTATTACAAATGAATTTAAAAAAAAAAAATGAAATTTGTAAATTTCACCTCTACATTGCTTTAATTCCTGTGAAACGCCTAAAGGGTTCAAACACTTTCTGAATGCTGTTTTGAATACTTTGAGGGGTGCAGATTTCAAAATGGGGTGTTTTATTGGGATTTTCTAATATATAAGGCCCTCAAAGCCACTTCAGAACTGAACTGGTCCCTGAAAAAATAGGCTTTTGAAATTTTCTTGAAAATATGAGAAATTGCTGCTAAAGTTCTAAGCCTTGTAACGTCCTAGAAAAACATAAAGTAGACATATGGGAAATGTAAACTAGTAAGTATTTTGTGTGGTATTACTATCTGTTTTACAAGTAGATACATTTAAATTTAGAAAAATGCTAATTTTTGCTAATTTTCTCTAAATCTTGGTGTTTTTTACAAATAAATATTGAATTTATCGACCAAATTTTTTCCCTAACATAAAGTACAATATGTCACGAGAAAACAATCTCAGAATCACTTGGATAGGTAAAAACATTCCGGAGTTA
This sequence comes from Rhinoderma darwinii, assembly GCF_050947455.1. Classification (NCBI taxonomy): domain Eukaryota; kingdom Metazoa; phylum Chordata; class Amphibia; order Anura; family Rhinodermatidae; genus Rhinoderma; species Rhinoderma darwinii. Next base: position 271,191,670 of record NC_134690.1, on the reverse strand, counting down.
TTACCACATAAAGTGACACATGTCAGATTTGAAAAATCGGCTTTGTCCTGAAGGCCAAAACAGGCTCAGTCCTGAAGGGGTTAAAAGAACTTTGAAATTTATAAGACATTTTTAAAAATTAGATTTTTCCTAAATTTTAAATCCCCTGCTTCTAAAATGGATAATTATACCATAGAAATGAGTAAATAAATAAGGTTAACCATATGTCTTCTTTATTTCGATATAATTTCTTTAATTTAATTTAAAAAAAATAGGATGTTATAAAGCTTACAAGTTAATTAGCGGTTTTTCAAATACTCAACAAGATTTGTCAAACATATGTTCTAAGGCACTACTGAAGTTTGTTAACCCATTAGATGTTTCATAGTAATCAAAGCAAACTGAAGGTGAAATTTACAAATGTCATTATTTATTTTTTATTTATTTTTAAGATAATATTCAGTTTTAAGCCATTTATTTCAATATTAACACAGAAAAAACACAAGGGAATATTTATCACCCAGATTATGCAGTTTTTAGAAATAATGTGGCCGTAGTGTGGTACTTTACCCAAACACAGGCCTCAAAATTGTAAAGAACAACATGTGGATTTTGGGGCCTCCTTTTTATTACTAAGTTTACTGGCACCATTCCATATTTGAAGAGATCATGATGTACTAAAACATAAGAAACACCCAAAGAAAATATGATGGTAGCTACACCCCAAAAGAAATTTACCTAGGGGTGTAGTAAGCATTTTGACCACACAAGTGTTTCATAGAATCTATTCGAATTGGACCATCAAAATGAAATATACATTTATCAAAATAATATGTAGTTTTAGCTCAAAAATATTAAATTTTCCAAGGGAATTCCGGAGTAAAATCCCCCCAACATTTGTTACACAATTTCCCATATGGGGGCACAAATTGCTGTTTGCACACGGCAGGCTTCAGAAGGGAAGGAGTGCCATTTTACTTCTAGAGTGCAAATTTTGCTGGAATGGTTTGTGAACAGAATGTGGCAGTTGCAGAACGCATGAGGTACCAGTACAGTGAAAACTCCACAGAAGTGACCCCATTTTGGAAACTATACCCCTCAAGGAATTTATCTAGGGCTTTAGTGAAAATGTTGACTCCACAGGTGTTCCATAGATTTTATTAGAATTCGGCCATTAAATGAAAATTAAATGTTTTCCAATGATATGTAGTTTTAGCTCATAATTTTTTATTTTTACAAGGATTACATGAGAAAAGGCACCCCACCAATTGTTACACCCTTTTTTCCAAGTAAGGAAATGCCCCATATCTGGTTGTAAACTGCTGTTTTGACACAGGGCAGGGCTCTAAAGGAAAGGAGTCCAACTTTAATTTTTGGAGTAAAGATGGATTAGTGGATTATTTATGTTGCATTGCCCTGAGGTACCAGTACAGTGGAAATCCCTGGGAAGTGACCCTATTTTGTAAATTACAACCCACATGGAATTTATCTAGAAGTGTAGTGGGCATTTGGAAATTACGGACGGAAAAACGCATCCAGGTAGGATATGCTGCATGGTTTTTACGCATCGCATCAGACCTGTGGGAACCCGGCCTAAGATTTATGAAAAAGATTTTAGAAACACTTCCAGGTTTACTCAAATCTTCTGACAATAAACTCTTGCTTAAACATTTTAGAACTCTAATTTGGAAAGGTGGTTGGGCCAATAGAATTAGCACTTGGAAGCTATGCTACACCTTAATACTGAATTTATTCCTTTAGAGGTTAGAGATTATCCATTATTATGGTCTACCATTTAAGCATGGTGACAAATTAGGAAATTCTATAAACTACCATATAATTATTTCTTACTGCTTCATTTGTGGGTAATCCGTCCTTTTTGGCAGGTAAACCGCCTACCATATATATTGTCAGAGGGCTGTCATTTTCCTGAATGATCTATTAGGTCTTGTTCACACGGCGTGTATTCGACACGTTTTTGCAGCATTTTACCCGCCGAAAAACGCGTCAAACGCGTCAAAAACTCATCAATCAATGGGAAAATGCATTGTAGTGCATACAACGCTTTTTTTCCGCGTGCATGTTTAAAAAACGCGTTGTGTAAAAAAAAAAGCATCAGGTAAATTCCGTAAAACGCATTGAAAATGCGCCAAAAATTTGCCTAATTCCCATAGTCAATGGGAGTCCTAAATACGGGCCCAGAAAACGCGCTAAAAACGCGTCAAAAACACCTGTACTATAAAAAACACTTTGCAAAAAACGCTAGCGTTTCTGACGTGTTTACTCGTCAGGTTTTTTTTTAGCGCTGTGAGAACAAGGCCTTAGATTCTAGTTATAAAGTTTTGCCTTTTCCTGTAGCTTGTAAAAAAATCCCGGTCTTAGAGGGATGACATTTTGTGTAATTGCCCATGCGTAGTTATTTTAGTCAAGTCATGGTACACTTAAATGTAGACACACTTGACAATAAATTAGAACTTTTTTTTAAAAAAAAGAAACTGTTTTAGTCAAACTTCGATGAGTATTATTTACAGGGCTATTAGAACATGTATAGATTGATTCTACCAGAGCTGCTAGGTAGTCTTCCCAACTCTCTGGTTACACCACGAAAGATCTGTTAGAGGCTACTCTTAATTTGACTAAGGCTGTCCCAGTAAGTACATATCAAGATATGGCTCGTATGATATTTCTTAGGGCTTTTATCACCCTGCATCTGCAATCCAAGATGTCTCCTTCAGAGGTATATGCTTGTGCCAAATGCAATCAAACTAATTCTGATATTTTCATAATTTTTGGGAGTATCCACAGACTCAGCTGTTGTGGTCCTCAGGCAAGGATTATCTATGGCGCACATTACTAAAATATTTTGATATGACTCCTGCATGGGCTATTTTTAATGTCTTGTGAGATGCAGATACAAGTAGCCTTTCAAAACCTAATAAATCTACTTTAATTATTTGGGCAAGTGAGACTCATAGTTACATAGTTGATAAGGTTGAAAAAAGACACAGGTCCATCAAGTCCAACCTATAATCCTACTATGTTAATCCAGAGGAAGGAAACTCCCATGGGGTTGATTCCTATTGCCTCATTAGGAGTAAAATTCCTCCCTGACTCCAAATATGGAAATCAGAATAAATCCCCGGATCAACGTCCTATCTCCAGAATCTAGTACTCATAGCCTGTAATATTATATTTTTCAGGAAAGGCATCAAGGCCCTTCATGAACTTGTTGAAAGAATCAACCATGACAACATCTTGTGGCAGAGAGTTCCATAGTCTCACTGCTCTCACAGTAAAAAATCCCAGTCTGTGACGGTGGTAAAACTTTTTTTCCTCTAGACGTAGAGGATGCCCCCTTGTCCTTGTTAGAGGCCTATGTGTAAAAAGATCATTAGAACAATCTTTGTACTGTCCAATTGTACATTGTTATTATATTGCCCCTAAGCCATCTTTTTTCTAAACTGAATAGCCCCAAGTTTGATATCCTTCTTGGTACTGCAATCACCCATTCTCTTAATTACCTTGGTCGCCTTTCTTTGCACCCGTTCTAGTTCAGTCATGTCCTTCTCATACACAGGTGCCCACAATTGTACACAATATTCCATATGTGGTCTGACTAGTGATTTGTATAGAGGCAAAACTATGTTATTGACATGAGCATCTATGCCTCTTTTAATGCATCCCATGATTTTATTTGCCTTGGCAGCAGCTTCCTGGCACTGGTTGCTAAAGGTAAATGTACTATCCATCAACATCCCAAAATCTTTTTCAGTTGTAGTTTTACCCAGTATTTTACCATTTAATGCATAATTTTAAAATTGGATTCCTCGGCCCAACTGCATAACCTTACATTTATCCAAATTAAACTTAATTTGCCATTTCTCTGACCAAACCTCCAGTTTTCCCAAATCCCCCTGTAGTATTACATTATCCTCCTCTGTGTTGATTACTTTACAGCGCTTAGTATCATCTGCAAATACTGAAATTATACAATGTAAACACTCTACAAGGTCATTAATATGAAGTATACTCGCAAGAGTATACTTCAATACTGAGCAAATCCTCAGGTAGATCCATTTGCATTAGTTAAAATGAAAGTTGAGCATTTATTTAGTATGGAATGGTTAAACACAACTTTACAGAAAGAGACACAGACAAAGCATTTCCTTTTAGCTTGGCAATCCTTTATTAACGCCCGGTCATTGACAGAACGCCATCCTATTCATAATTGTTTCAAGTATACAGCATGGTACTCCTTGGAACTATTGCATGGACGAACACCTGTTTCCTTGTCATAATGTCCTTTTTTATGCTTTCAGGTGGGGACATGGGGGGTAAGATAGATGGGGGGTTTAAGTTGGGTTTTCTAGGGATACAGATTTTCTTACTACTCATACTATTTGCGTGATACTGGTATTACATGATGCATGACACAGTTCTTTATAATTTTTCTTTCATTAACTTTTCTATACTGAGGACTTTACACTGTTCTTATGTTGTAATTTTTACTGTATCTTATAAACTCTAAAAAAATGAGTATTCAAAAGTAAAATATCCCAATTCGCTTTTGAGGCCTAATTTGGTGAATTATGCAGCATTGCCTACAATTGCAAAGGCTCTGATGTGAAATAATAAAAGAAGCCGCAAAGAAGTGACTTAAAAACTACACCCCACAAGGCATTTATCTAGGGGTGTAGTGAGCATTTTGACCCCGAAGGTTTTTTTTCCAGAAATTAGTACTGAATGGATGTTGTAGAGTGAAAGTTGTAATTTTTCCACAAATATGCCATTTTAGTGTCAAATATGTTGTGCCCAGCTTGTGCCACTGGGGACACATACCTAATAACTGGTTGAGCGGGTTCTCTCGAGTACTGTTATAATTGACATTTTGTCTAAAACGGCTGTTTGGGTAAACTGCCAGGCTTGGAAGGTCCGCCATTTGGCTTTTGGAGCACAGATTTTTCTTGATAGTAGTTTTTATTGGTGTTTTACTGGTATTTGAATTTATTATGTAAGGTCATATGTACGCTGTGCACATCGGGATAGCACGTAAACGTTGAAAATTCCATCTGTATGATGTTTACGGACAGCTTTTTGTACCATGGGTCATGGCTATATGGTAGATTGGGGTACTGTACAAAATATCCAATGTCCAGTAATGCTTAATCTTTGGCTTCTTCACTAACCCCATATACAGAACAAGGCCCCAATACATCATCATCTCCAATGCATCAATGAAGTCAACCTGAGGGGTCTAGCAAATTATAAAGTGGTGCTTTGGGTTAAAAATTGCTGAACATATAAATTATTCTGGGCCTATTTTTATATCGTTTTTTATTTTTCCGTTGGGGTAATTGAGATTTTTTTTTTTAACCCTTTTTATTCGCTTTTTGAGAGACGAGGAGATAAAAAAACAGAAATTCTGGCACTGTTTTTTTTTTTTTTATGCCGTTCACCATGGGGCAGGAAGGGGCTAAATCTTAAGTATATAATGTACTTCACATTTCACGGAGTGGAAAAATTACATGTTAAAGGGGTTGTCCACTACTGGACAACTGATAACCTATCCACCGGATAGGTCATCAGTATATCATCAGACGGGGGCAACACCCGCTCCCCACACGAACAGCTGCTCCGGTGGCCTGCGGTGCTGCAGCTCTGCTCCTGTTCACTTGGATAGGAGCAGAGCTGCAGTACTGCAGCTCGGCTGCTATTCCGTGGCCGGAGTCAACTGCTCCGGCATGTACGTCCGGCGCCCGGAGGCAGCCGTAGCGGCTTAACGGTGCAGGGTCCAGGTGTCAGACCCCACAGATCCTGTACTGATGACCTATCCGGTGGAATTGAATTGTCTGGTAGTGAACAACCCCTTCAACTTCATTCTGCTGGTCGGTATGATTATAGTAGTATCAAATTTATACAGGTTTTTTTTTATGTTTTACTATTTTTATAAAAATACTGCAACAAAGCAATAATATGATGCTAGCCCAACAAGCTTATTTAAAAAAAGTATATCTTTATTTTATGATACAAGGCTAAATATTGTTAAGAACAGACAATGCAGACATAGAACCGGTGGATGAGCCAGGACAAAATAGTTTAAAAATATACATGATCTCATATGTATGTACACATAGCGTAGACAAAGCCGTTGGCAAAACGTATGTCAGGTGTGGTCGGGTACTCTAGCCTCTACTCGTTATTTGCACTTTACTTACCTGTTACTGGTTATCTTGTGCTATTAATATACCTTTACCTATAAGTTTTGGTGTGTCAACATATCTTAATGTATTTGCAGGTTTTTCCTGCTTTGTAACCAGATATTTTTTCTATTTTTGCACTTTACTTAATTATATGTTTTATGAATTGGCTATACTACACTTTGTGGACATACATATGAGATCAGGCATATTTATAGAATATTTTGTCCTGCCTCATCCATTGGTTCTATGTCTGCATTGTATGTTCTTATCAATTTTTAGTCTTGTTGTGTCATGAAATAAAGATTTACCTTTTTAAAATAAGCTCTTTTGTCTAGCACTTTATTGTTGCTTTGTTATGCCTCATGCACACGACCGTAGCCTTGTGCACGGCCGTGATTTTTTTGGGTTGTCCGGCAGCGGAGTGTCACCTGCAAGCCGCCAGCAAATCGCGGGCCGTGCACATGGCTGTGTCCATTATTTCCTATGAACCTGGACATGCCCGTTCTTTCTGCGGTCCGGGCTCCAGGCACGGACCGTGGAAACCACGGTCGTGTGCATGGCCCCATAGGAATGAATGGGGCCACAATACTCCCGTGGATTTTTGGGGGAATTGCGGCCGAAAAGCACGTTTGAGTGCATGGGGCCTTAGTGTTCTATGTCATTTTGGTTTAGTGAGACCATTATTCCTTAACGGGTTGTGGCAGACATAGGTTTATTATATTATACTTTTATAAAATAAAACAATTTGTGTTTCCAATTTGTGTGATAAACAACTTTTTTATTGTAATAGTTCGGATAACTACAGACGTGGCAATACTAATTATATTTATTTTTATTGTTTATGTTCTTTTACGGAAAAATGGGAATAGTGGGCTTTTTGAACTTTTAATATATATATTTTTGTTATATTGTTAAAAACGTTATTAACCATACTTTTAAATTTTTATTTTTGGCCCACTTGGGACATGAACACACGATCGTTTGATCGCTGGTACAATGCACTGCAATACAGAAAGATTGTGCAATATTATAATTTTAGAGGCCTCCTATTAAGCCCTGCTTCTGGCAGCGCTTAATAGAAGCCATTAAATGGCAGACTTGGGGGCCTTCTGGCTGCCAAAACAACCCATAAGCACCCCGCAATCAGATTGTCGTGAGGGCGATGGGATGATAGAGGGCCCTCTCTGTCCAACGGTTTAGATGCCATGGTCGCTAAGCTTATCACTAAGCGGTTAAATGTCAGGGACCGGAGTTATCTCTGAATCTGACCGTTGGAGCGAGGTGTCAGCTGTAATACACAACTGACATCCGCTGCTTATGGAGAGAGCTCAGTTCCTTAACCCGCTCCATATTACTCACTAGTACTACCTGTCATGATATACATGTAGGTTTTAAGGACATAACCTGAGCAATGGGTTTCTTTCTATTGTAAATTCTTTATAAAGATTGTACTAGATGATAAAATACATTCAGTCAAGGCGGATTCATGTGAGTTTAGGCAGCGTTATTGTTATTATGTTTGGTCTTAATATATTAATATATTCACTTTGCCATGAAGACATAACTTAAGAACCTGAGGAATGGGTCAAGGCATTTTTATACTCATTTTGCTACAACAAAGAATTGTCCTTACAACCCATGTGTTTAATAATCCCACTTCATCTGAACACACACAATGTTCCTAGAAATAATGATTTTACATTAAAGCAGAGAAGTTCTTTCTACATTCTGAGAATCCTGTCAAGAGCAATCCATCTAATCTCATGCTGAAAGGTTGCCTTGACCTTACGCTCCGAGAGACAACATGTTTCACAGTGAATGTGAGTATAATTAAGAGTTCAGATGGCATTGGTAATCCAAAGACTATAATATTAGGGTAAATGATTGTATCAACTACATATTAATTAGGGATAATTATTTAATTACTAATTTAGACAGCATGCTCTCAAGAAAACAATAACCATTATTGTTCAGTTTTTCTGGGTCCTCCATAGTGTTAGAGACTTAAAGAGGCCTATCATGTATTTTTTAAAAATTTGTATACCACATACAGCCTCCTATTCCCGGCATGTTCATGATTCCAGCACTGTAAATTACACCTCCCCCTCCCAAATATGCTAATTATGAGTAAAGGTACAGAAAGGAGGAGACCTCATCTCTCCTCAGCAGGCGTTGTCTCCTGCATTGCTGTGACACTGTGGATGCAGAAGATCTACTGATCGTGCAAGATTTAACTAATCTCATGAGACCAGGCTCTGTAAAGCAGTCACTCCAGGAGCTGCTGTCGCTCAGAACGCAGGAGAAGAAGCGATGGAAGACCCAGACTGCAGATCCCGCTCATAGGATCAGTAGCAGCGTCCTTAGCATTAGGTAAATCTCGCGAGATTAGAAGGTTTTCTGCATCGCTGTGAGGCTGTCCGCTCTGATTGGACAGCGTCGCAGCGATGCAGGAGCCTTCTGAGCAGGGATGTGCAGGGCTGGGATAGGGGGCCCTATATACAGAGGATGCTACAAAGGGCAGTATCTACAGGGGACTTTATAGAGGGCCCTAACTACAGGGGACCCTATCTACAGGGGACGCTATAGGGGGCCCTATCTACAGGGGATGCTACAGGGGGCACTATCTACAGGGGACTCTATAGGGGGCCCTATCTACAGGGGATGCTACAAGGGGCAATATCTACAGAGGACTCTATAGAGGGCCCTATCTACAGGGGTATGATCTACAGGGGACATTAGAGGAGGCTCTAACTACAAGAAACTATGGGGGCCCTATCTACAGGGGACTCTACGGGGGCCCTATCTACAGGGGACTCTGCAGGGTGCCCTATACAGGGGACTCTACAGGAGGGCCTATTTATAGGAGGCCCTATCCACAGGGGCCCTATCTACAGGGGGCACTATCGACAGGGGACTCTACAGGGGACACTATTTACAGGGAGCACTATCTACAGGGGGCACTATTTACAGCCTGTAGACTACAGGGGGCACTATCTACAGAGGGCACTATAGGGGCACTATCTAACTGTCTACAGGGGCCACTATCTACAGGAGCCACTATCTACATAAGACTCTATGAGAGCACTATCTACAGGGGGCTCTATGGGTGGACTATCTACAGGGGGCTCTATGAGGGGCATGATCTACAGGGGGCATTGTGAGCGGCACTATCTACAGGGGGCACTGTGTGAGGCGCATTACTTTACAGTGTTTGACACAATTTTATTCATTGGCACAGTGTATGGTACTATTAGATTCAGGTGCACAGTGTATGGTACTATTATATTCAGGAGCACAGTGTGTTGCACTATTATATTCAGGAGCACAGTGTAAGATACTAATATATTCAGGGGCATAGTGTGTGGCACCATGAGAATTTTATCTTCATTTATAGGTGTGGAAATGTTGGAAAAGTGAGCTTCCGAAGACATTTGAGTGAAAAGCTCTGTAGAAATGGGTTGTGACCAGGAGTTGTCATCATAGAGGTCTGGACCGGATGAAAAAGAAAAGAGAAATAGAACGAATCCAATCTGAGAAGATGTCACCTGTGGGTCACTAAAGGTAAATGTTTATTTTCCCTGTCACTTATCAGTACTGTTGTCACTGTATGATCTGCATCGAGATGATAGCTGCATCGTTCTTTTTTGTGAAATAGCAACTCCCAGCATATCCTTACCATTGTTCAGGCTATACTGGGAGCTGTAGTTTTATGCCGTACAAACTAACTTATATGGCAGGCTTTAAACTGAATTTGCAAATGATTTCTGTACTGAGCTGTATTTGTGCTTGTGCTCTATATATGTACTAAGCTTGGTTCTGGCGCTGTATATATGTACTGAGCTTGGTTCTGGTGTTGTATATATGTACTGAGCTTAGTTCTGGAGTTATTATACATCATAACAACCAAGCTCAATACATATATACAGTACCAAAGAGAAGCTCTGTACATACATACAGCACCAGACTCAAGCTCAGTACATAAATACAGCACCGCAACAATGTGTTTTATTGTATGTTTTATTATATAGTGAACTATTAAAAAATAAATTATTTTCTTATACAATTTGTGCAGAGTCTGAGCCTGTTTTGTAGGTTTAGTTTTCTCAAAACCGCAGCATGCTTATTCTGTTCTGGATATTCACTGTGGATTTTACCCTTTCAAATTAGAAGGGGTAAAATCCGAAGCAAAATGCACTTATAAAACGTGAGAATTTTACTGTAAAAACACTGCAGAATTGTTGGGGGAATGCTGTGGAATGCTACAGAAAAGCTGCAAAAAAATCTACAGCATTTCTGTCCCGTGTGAATCCAGCCTTGATTGATCTCCAAAGAGTTTTCCAAAGGATGCGTTCAGGTGGATTTTTTTCATGAATCTTTGCACTGTAAAGGGTAAAATCCCCAATTAAATTCTGTGGAAAATCTACAACTATAATAGACATGATGCAAAAGTGAAATTCCATTATAACATTGGGGAGTTAATTTATGAACAGTGTTACTTGCATGTAATCCATTTTTATTTTACATTTCTTTATTAGAACTGTGTCCCATAGTGTCCACAGAGTCTTGTCCCCAGTGTTCAGTGATTACTAAGTAGCATAGCATTAAACCCCAGGGCTCCAATAAATGATCTGGTCAGGTCCCACATGTCATTTCTAGTACACTTGTCCCCTTATGTGATAGAGGTGCCTTTGGGTTTCATAAGGGGAACCAGGGCCTGGATGCCCCTGCACCCTAAGCAACCGCTATAGCTGCACTACTGCACCATATATGACAGAAATGCAATGAGCTTATAGCAGCTCATTACCTTCCGCTTTCGACTGCTTAATATGATTAACAAATCGCAAAGTGATAATTTGACGCTTCTTTTTCCTACACTGTGAAAAATCATTACAGGAAACAGACGACAGCAGGTTTATTGGTCTTTAATGACAACTTGATATCAGACTGCATGCGGCAAGGTATTGAATTGTGTAAGTGTAGCATAATGTTTCTCTGATGTTCACTTCATTATCAGACATTGTATTTACTGGGATTAAAACAGATTATTTCAGGACAAAAAATAACGTTTGCACATGCAATGATGCTATTATCGATGATCATGAATATTTCTCAATGTTTGTCTATAATTTTTTGCGTATTCTGTTCCATGTACAAGTTTGTTGAGATCAATGGTTCAAATTTGCTGAAATTGAACCAAAATTCTATAACAATAGTAAGGCCCCTTTTAGATTACGTTTATGCCCTACGTTTATCGTGTACATCGGGAAAACTCCCAATTTAAAACATTAGCGTATCTATAGGGCTCCTTTACACCGACACCGAGGCCAAAAGAGTGAAATTTTGGTATCCGTCAGGGTCGTATAAGTATACCTTATAAATATGTATACTTTTATTTTAAGGATGATATTGCGGAGCAGACTACACTACTCCATTGTGTGATATCCACAAAGAAGTATGCTGTGCAGTATATATTTTTTTAACATGGAAGTTAATGAGTGACAGTGGCATTCATCACAGGTATATGTTAAACATATACATCGGTAAGCTTCAGTGATGTCACTGTGCAGACTGTTTACACGGAACCGTTGTCCCTGAGCAGCGGGAGCATCAGGAAGTGCTCTGCCTGGGAACTCCAGCCTGGGGGACACTCCTGACATCACTGTCCATATATGGGGGAGGGACATCAGGAGCCCCTCCCCCAGGGCCAGAGTACCTGGGCAGAGCATCAGGTAGCCCTCTGCCTGAAAGGCGAGTGGGGGTTAAGGGCTGTTCAAGCGACATATCCCACTGTATGCCTATACAGTGGGATACGTTGCAGACTTCGATCTGATGTATATGTTGGGAGTCCTCTCGGTGTTGGGAGTCCTCTCTATGTATTACATCCGACGGAAGGCAATAATGCGATGTAAAGGAGGTCTAAAATATTTTTTTTTTGTAATATTGTACTGGTAAATTACCAATTTAAACCCAGAGATTTGTAAAAGGCCAGTACAGTCTATAACCAGGTTATTTGTAACTTCAGTATTTCTAGAACTATGATTTAATTTCATGTTGGTAATTCATATAAAACACTTAGCATTTGAAAATGACACATATCTACTTTAGTAAATATTATTTTCATCTACTCTGACAATCGCTTTCGTAATACAGGCTGAGTAGAGACCTAATAAATCAGCACTGTGCAAGCACCATCACCAATCTACTGCGCCATATGAAAGACAGCTTAGCAAACTCATCACATTGATTTTAGCATTTAGAGAACCTATTTCAGATTGCTCTTACGTAAGGAGAGCATGTGGAAAAGGATTCACTGATAAGCAAAATACCATGAGAAAAGATGCATGGCACTCAGTAACAGGGGGCAAACGTAAATGATAGTCGAGTTGTAAAAATAAAAGCTCCATTATGATGAATGCGATGGCATTGTATTAGTGGCTGTCCTGATGATATTATTGTAGGTATAAAAAGGTCATCAGTCCATTCATTCTTTCCATAGCAGACAATGGGGTTTCTTTACAAAAGTTTCTACAAGTACAAGAGGTAGGAAGTACCTTACCCAGTGACAGAAGTATAGGGGTGTAGACAGGGCCGACTCCAGGTTTATGTGGGCCCTTGGGTGACACAGACTTAGTAGGCAACTTTGAGGGGAAACCCACGGCGGCAGTAAAACGGCAGAAAATGTCACTTTGTGCCCCCATATAGACGTTAGGCCCTGTTTATGTCCCCATATACAGGAGAAAACAGCACCGTAATTTCAGCCGTAAAGGCATGTGCAGGCGTCTTTCGCTGCGTCCATTACGGACGTAATTGGAGCTGTTTTTCCATGGAGTCCATGGAAAACGGCTCCATTTACTTCTGAAGAAGTGACAGGCACTTCTTTGACGCGGGCGTCTTTTTTACGCGCCACCTTTTGACAGCGGCGCGTAAAAAAAATGACCGTCGGCACAGAACATCGTAAGACCCATTCTAATGAATGGGCAGATGTTTGCCAACGCTTTTGAGCCGCATTTTCGGACGTAATTCAATGCTAAAACGCCCGAATTACGTCGGTAAATAGGGTGTGTGAACCCAGCCTTAGTGACGCCCCGACTGCTAGTGCTGCATTGTTGGGTTACTTAGGAGACCCAGCGATGCGGACCGTCGGCCATGAGGAGTTTGCGGGGGGGGGGCCCAATAAGAACTTTGCATCGGGCCCATGAGCCTTTAGCTACGCCCCTGTCCATCAGCCAATTACAGATGATGATCGCTCTCACATAGAGCCTCTGTGATTGGCTGACTGGGATAATGCATACCATCCAACTTTGCAGTTTTGTAAAGAGGGACAACTGAAGTGGCACGCAGAGCAAAAGTTAAGCCACACCTATAACCCCACCTGAGTCTCGCACAGATGTCCCTATACAGTATAATGCACACACAGATGTCCCATACAGTATGATGCCCTCACAGATGCCCCCCTACAGTATAGTGCTCCATAGCTGCCCCCATACAGTATAATGCCCCAATAGCTGCAGTGAATCGCTGGCCTCAGCATCAGCATCACTGCTGAGGCCAGGGATTGGCCGCAGCTGCACATGACCGCTTCAGGGTCTGAAACATTATATATTACAAATTAAAGGGTTTTTCCCACAAAACACATGTATCCCTAATCCAGAGGATAAGGGGTTAAATGTGTGACCGCTAGGGGTCCAACCATTGGGACCCCTAACGATGAGGAGAACGGGGGACCGAAAGTTCCCCGAAATGCGAATGGAGCGTGGGTGCTCATGTTTGGCCAGCGCTCCATTAATTTCTATAGGACTTCCCGGACCACTTTCTCCGGCAGCTCCATAAAAATTAATGGAGCAATGGTCGAGCATGCGCACCAGTGCTCCATTCTTATGGAGCACTTCGGGGGACTTTCGGTTCCCTGTTCTCCTCATCCCTGGGGGTCCCAGTGGTCAGACCTCCCGCAATCACACATGTATCCCCCATCCCGTGGATTCGGGATATATGTATGTGAGAAAACCACTTAAACTCCATATGGGGCATGATCCAATTGGGCTTTTTTATATCTAAGAAGCCAGTGCCTGGAGACACTGACGTTTCTAAAATCATAAAATAAATGTTATTCATTTTATGATTTTAGAAACGCTAGTGTCTCCAGGCACTCTTGTGTTTTTTTTTAACTCTGGTTTTTACTGACCGGTGGCTCAGTGCCGTGCGGCCTATAAATGTTAAGCGCGTGTCCTGCTCCCACAATCTGGGCAAACATAACGCTGTTGCGCCGAACGTCCCAGTGTCGTACTCAAGCTGGGTGCAGGCAGACCGCAGTCAGACAGTGACTCGTGAGCTGCCTGCAGTGAGTTAGATCAACGTAAGCAAATTCAATTTGCTTTACCTCGATCTTACGAACAGAAGGGGAGGAAAGGGGACAGGAGGGGAGGAAAGAGGAGGAGAGTGGCGATGGATGGCCACAGGGAGCGTTCATGACTCAACGGGGCATAGCGGGACAGCGGTGATAAAACGGGACTGTTCAGCCGGATCTGGGATGGTTGGGAGCTATGGATAATGCAGTGTCTGTGTAATCTTTGAGAGACCCCTGAAGAGTGTGAGCAGGGAGAGGGGGAAAGAGAAGCAGAGTACGGATTGTTTTAAAACCCCTGTGACAAAACCCAGAGTGAACGCCATCCACACTGGGGCTCTGTGCAGCTGAACAGGTTGCACAGGCTACAGCTGCCAGAAAAAGTAAGTGAACCTTTTGGAATTACCTGTATTTCTGCATTGATTATTAATAAAGTGTGGTCTAATTGTTATCTAAGTCACAATAATAAACAAACATCTAACATCTAACTAAGCTAATAACATATAAACAGCACATTGTCTAAATATCCACATTAGGCTTCATTCACATCTGCGTCAGGGCTCCGTTCCTTCTGAGCTTTCCGTCGTAACTACGTAGTCGACTATGGTATTCATTCCATCAAAACAACAGAACCCTTGCACAATGGAGACAAACTGAAACCATTGGCACCGGATCCGTCACCATTGAAATCAATAGTAACGGAAACGGAAACCTATGGTGTCAGTCAGGGCTCTATTCCGACGGTCTGGAGCCCTGACGCAGATGTGAACGAAGCCTTACCTGCTTTTCTGCATTGATTACTAATAAAATGTGGTTTGATTGTTATCTAAGTCACAATTTTAGACAAACACAATTTAAACTAATAACACACACAATTGTGATGTTTATGTCTTTTATTGAGCACATTGAGTAAACATCCACAGTGCAGGGAGAAAAGGTAAGTGAACCTCTATGTTAATGACTTCTCTAAGAGCTAGGTAATTTCAAAGGATTCACTTTTCTTGCAACTGTATATGTCTGCCCCTGGTCTATAATGTTTTGGTGAATGACAATTACGTGTGTCTTCACATGTCAAAACCAGACTCTACTTTGTTAGTTATTTATTCCTATATGTCAAATTCATCTGCTCTTTCATAGTGTCTAAGGTTTTGTCTTCTAATTCCCAACAACAAATGAAAGAATTCATCTTACTCGGAAATATTACTAAATCATGAGGTGTATATTTTTTAAGATATTGGGTGATGAGCTAACAAATAAGTGGACATCTAAAGAAGGTAAATTATAACAACTTAAAAAAAAAATTGCCCTTCTACTTAATAAATTAATCAAACTCAAATAAAATCTGTAACTGCATAATAAAAGCATAATTGCTTGTCAGGCCTCTATCAAGGCTTAATAGGCAGATGCTTATGGCAGATCTGGGGGCTTTTGTTAGGAACCAGCTACAATAGTAACCTATCGGCACCCTGCGATGTCATTGAAAGATGCAGATGGACTAACAAAGGAAGCCCACTCTCTCTGTCAAACACCTTAGATCTCTTGTTCGCTATTGACCGCAGCATCTAAGGGTTTAAATGACAGAGTTCCTCTGATCTCCGATGTTAGAGTAAGGCTGGGGAAGTGGGTTACAGCCATAGCCCTACTCATGATAGCATGAGCACATTTGCAGACATTAGCAAGACGAGTATGCTCATCCTGATGTGGCAACTGCCTTCTGCTCAAGATGAGCAGACTCGGCCCTCGTCGTCAAGTAATTAAAGAAACACTAAATCAAAAAAATTACTGATTAAAATAAACAGGAGATAAACTTGCCCACACTGTTTATCAGTCTGCAGGATTTTTGACATGTTCCTAAATTGCCTCGTAGAAATTGTGCAGAGAAAACAGGAGTTAATTTCCTGCTCTCGTCTTCTGTTTTCGGCTGGTTGAAGGAGTAGGACTTAGCCAAGGGAGCAATGCTGAACTATCTTAGTGTCCAAATGTAGACAGGGCAGAGGAGGGAAGACTCCTGCTGCAGCCAATTGTCTTAAAGTCAGACACAGTATTGTGAGAAGGAGTGGTAAAGGGCTGAACTTTTGGGACACCTAGAGAATATTTTTTAAAATATACTTCTTAGTTTTATATAAAATATGATGCTAAATAGGATCAAAGGGAAAGGAGGAGTTTAAGTAAAAAAATGTGATTTCTATGTTTAGTGTTCCTTTAATGCGAATCTGTCACCTGAATATGCTGCCCTTTTTAGGGGAAGAATTTTATTGGGACAGGCCCGCTGTACTATTAGCCCAAACGGCTCCAAAAATATTGTAACATTTGCCCAATAGCAGCTAACAAAGAATACAGAGCTCCCCTACCTCCCTCCGCCCCTCTCACCAGTGACTGATACACGGCATGTATATATATGACAATCACTAGTGAAGTGCGGTGGGAAGAGGCCTCGGGATTCAAGAGCTCTGTTAGCCAAATGCCACAATATTTTTTTGTGAAGTTTAAGCTAACAGCACAGTGGACCCAGAGGCAGATTATAATATTGGCGTTTGTGCAGCTGCCCGGGGGTCGAGGCTGTCCAGATTGCCCATATTATAATTTGCCACTAAGAGCTGAAGAGGGAGAGTGCAGCCAAGGCAGCCACCTATCACTTTCTAACTCTCCCTACCCCCTTATAAGGCCACTTGGAGCTCCATTTTCCATTATGGTGCTGTGCCACTACCTAAGAGCTTCCCTCCCCTGACATTGGAAGAAGAGTTCTCTCCTCGGTTCACTGCTGAGCATCAGATTGTCAGGTCCGTATTTCACACCGAATAACCACCTCTGTAAATTGAAAGCTGAAGGCATGCCTGGAAAGAAGTACACCACACAGAGTAATGTTGGTAGACATCCCCTCCCTCAGCCAGGAGGAAGACTGAAACTTTTTATTCAGAACAAAGAAACACAGAAAGAGACACATGCCTCCTCCCCAGAGATGTGGGAGTGCCCAAGCCCCCACCGGTTTCACAGCTGTAAGTTCTCAGACTCACTCTTCTTGCATTCCAGGGGGCGGTGTCTTCCATAGGTGTGTCCGACATGAACAAAGAACTTATTATATATCAGTATATTACACAAAGAACTGAAATGTATATACATATGTGTGAGGATTATATTTTTAAAACAATATACATAGTAATGATCCCTGACAAGATCAATGGCGCCCTTAGTATGCGCCGTCGCTATGGATACTGGGACACTCCTGCGGCTCAAGAGCCTCCGATTCTCTCACTAGTCCCAGGCCCGGTGCTTTGATGTGCCTACAGCCTGAAGGGGGAACACAAGACAGTCAACACTGGGTAACATATACCACAGAAACAAACATTAATAGAGGGAAGGACACGAGTAGCATGCAGGATCCCAAATACATCAGACATGAGGTACTGCCTAAGGGGAGAGGGAGGAGCTCTAGTTCCCTACCCCCACCTTAAATGTATATACTTATATAGTGTACCGGTGTCACAGAGGTAAGTTACAGTTTATACCTATATAATGTACACAGATAGTATATACCTATTTCCTGATCGTCCTCAGGCAGCACACCAATGGATTAAACTCCCTAGGATACAGCCAGAAGAGACAGGTTCATAAGCAGTAATTAAATGAATGGCAATTAGCCACAGCCCATCTATAAAAGCAGAGGAAGGCCTCACCAACTTTTATTTTTTTCATCAGACATGGTAAAGCTAGTATTTCTTTTCAAAGTTTTATTATTTTATTATTTCTACAATCAGGCTCCAGGCTGTATACCCTGGTATTGGGTAACTTGTCCTGAAGAACATTCATGTTTGCCCCACATGTCTGCTAAGCATCGGTGAGGAAGGACAGTGTTTCTTGTCATTCATGTGGATGCTGTGAGTTGCACTAAGCTCATACCAAGATGGCCGCTAGCAGTCACTGCCTGTGTAACCTCGCCTTGTGAGAGTTCGACAACATAGTTGTCATGGGGAGCCAGCAGCTACTTTCGTGTAGCCTCTGCGAACGTGAGTTGTTCCTCCATCTATTGGCTGGCTAGGAGGCAGTTCTTTGGATCGGGATGACGTGAATTATGTCCTGTATCAGAAGTTCCCATTGGCTGTATGCTGGAGCTTGGAGATGACCGCTCTCCCTCACCAAACAGGTATGAGACGCGTATGCACAAACACCATATTCAAATCAGTTTGGGCATTTAAACATGGCGCCACTTCCAGGCAGCAAAATCCTTCAGCTTGCAAGGTAAACTGCACCTTATGCTCTGTATCTTATGGACCCATGCAGCTGCGGGGACAGGTCCCTTAGAAGAATAGGATTCTCTAATGTTGTGATCCTTGATACTGATTTGTGTCTGTGCGGCTGCTAGCGGCGACACTGGGTATGAGGGCGGAGGCGTTGCTAGCAGACGCTGTGGCTGCTATAGCAGTAGTGACGGCACTATAGCAGAGCAGGGAGGTATCTCCCTGCTCTGCTATCTACTAGCGCCACTGTCGCTCCTGGAGCGCTGCTTGATGTCTCTGTCCATATATGGACAGTGACATCAGGGGAACTCCTGAAGCGGAATCCCCATCCACAGCGTTGCCGACGCTGTGACCGTCGATTCCGCTATGGCTGCTACAGCGGTAGCGACGGCCACTAAGTGAAGAAGCGCCCGGGCGGAAAGGCGACTGCCTAAGGCTGGCCCTGGATGCAGTTAGCGAGTGGCACCTGACCCGCTGGTAGTTGCAACGGCGCGGGGATACACACACCCGGTGGTGCCCCTCTTGCAGTGTGGCGGCTGGCGCCCTATGCGACCGCACTGGTCGAACGTATCTAAGGCCAGCCATGGTTCCCACAACACAGTTTAAAACCCAACAAGTCTTTTAGATTCCAAAGTAAACGCTCACCCAAAATGAGAATCCATTTTTAATGTAATTAAAGGAGGTACAGACAGCGTCAAGACAACGCTGCTACTTTCAAGAAAAAGTATACCCAAAAATTTGGAGAACAATGACGCCAGTCCTCCCATCGTAGGGATCCTAGGGGTCCTTTTTCAGACCTTTGCATTTCTTCAGACGAGTTGGTGTCATCTACTATCCATAGAGGATACGATATGCCTTAGAATTTCAAGAGCCTCCCCAACAAGTTTTTTTTTTTTTTGGAAGTTCAGAGAATGCTGTGTTTCTGTAGCTATTGAAAGAGTTTCTGCAGAAGAGAGCCCTAGAACCAGTGCCTTATCACCAACATGCCAAAGTGGTACATTCGGGAATTTTCCCGGTTCCAAAACCGGAGAACAAAAGGGAAAGAAAAGGTTCAAAATGGAGTACATACGTTCGGTCCTGACAGTCCCTCAGCGAAACAGCTTCATGGCATCTATAGATCTGACCGATGCATACCTTCATGTGCCTATTTTTTCTCACACAAAATTTCTTCGGAACGCAATCTGTTACAAATCTCAAATTCTTCATTATTAGTTTGTGTCCCCCTTTGGCATCACTTCTGCTCCCTGGGTTTTCACAAAGATTGTGGTAGTTATCCCGGCAGCCTTGCATGTTCAAGGTATCACCATCACAACCTACTTGGATGATTGTTTGATTATAAGGCTGGGTTCACACGACCCATTTTCAGACGTAAAACGAGGCGTATTATGCCTCGATTTACGCCTGAAAATACGGCTCCAATACGTCGGCAAACATCTGCCCATTCATTTGAATGGGTTTGCCGACGTACTGTGCAGATGACCTGTCATTTACGCGTCGTCGTTTGATAGCTGTCAAAAGACGACGCGTAAAATTACAGCCTCGTCAAAAGAAGTGCAGGACACTTCTTGGGACGTTTTTGGAGCCGTTTTCTCATAGACTCTATTGAAAACAGCTCCAAAAACGGCCGAAAAAACAGCGCGAAAACGGCGCGAAAAACGCAGTGAAAAACGTGAGTTGCTCAAAAAACGTCTGAAAATCAGGTGCTGTTTTCCCTTGAAAACAGCTCCGTATTTTCAGACGTTTTTGGCTCAGCGTGTGAACATACCCTAACTCCGACAAGGGAAACTTATCAACTCTCAGCAGATGAATCTGAAAATCTACATAAAGATACTTGAAGATCATTCAAGGAGTGTTTCACCACATATCAGTTTTAACGGTATCAATATGCACAGCAATGAGCATTTTGGGGCTACTCACATCATGCGTATATACTGTTCCATGGGCATAAGCCCACATTTGCTCTGTACAGGCAGACATTCTATCTTCGTAGAACCGACATCTGCATCTCTGGACAATCTGACCATCTCCCAAAGCACCAGGCTAGATTTGACATTATGGCTAGACCCTGCCAAGTTGTTCCTTGGTAAGTCCCTGACTCATCACCCCCAGATAATACTCACAACAGATGCCTCCTCCTGGGGATGGGAGTTTCATGTGTTGGATCAAAGGTGTTAGCGGATCTGGTCTCCTCCGGAAAGTCAACTTTCCTCAAATATAAGGGAATTGAGGGCGATCAGAAGAGCAAGCATCCACTTCCACCAACTTCTTCACAACTGCAATGTTCTGGTGTAGACAGACAACTTACCTTCTGTTTAGTACATAAGCAAGCAGGGAGGAACAAGGTGCCATGTCTTAGCTAGAGAATACAAGATGTTGATGACATGGACGAAAGTCAATCTGTTCAATAAAACAGCAGTGCATATCCGAGGAATTCACAATGTAAAAGCGGACCGTCTCAGCCACAAACTTCTTCGCCTGTCCGAGTAAATCCCTTTATTTTCCAGAAGATCTTGGACAAGATGGGATTGCCTGACCTAGATGTCATAGCGACAAGGGACAACACAAATTTAGAGAACTTTTGCTCCCTATCTCGACTAGACCACTCAGTTGCTATAGACGGTCTCTCCATCAGTTGGAGGACCAGACTGATTTATGTATTTCAACCACTTCCATTAATCCACAGGGTACGGAGGAAAATTGTGGATAAACAGGCAAAGGCCATAGTGATAATACTCTTTTGGCCCCGCAGAGGCTGGTTCACACTCGTATCATCTCTATCGAAAGGCAGATACTGGAGGCTTCCACCGCAACAAGACCTTTTGTCCCAGATAGGCCTGCTTCATCCACAAGTCAACAAATCTCCATCTCACGACTTGAGGAGACTATGATTTTTCCAGTCTTTCTGGAAAAGTAATTAAGACCTTGCTTGCCTTTAGGAAGTCAGCTACTAACACCGTCTATAACGGTATCTGGAGAATGCCTGTGTGTATTATATATAAATACACACAGATACAATATGTATACATATATAATACAGACAGGTATGGTATATAGATATATATAATAAACATAGGTACAATATTATGTGTATTATATTGTATATGGGTATAAACTATCTGTGTGCATTATATAAAGATGTACTGTACCTGTGTGTATTGTATATGGATATATTGTACTTATGTCTATTTCTAAATAATACATACACCTACAGTGTATGTATGTATATACTTCTTATACTTCTTATACTGACAAGGGTTCCTAGCCTCAACCCAGGAGGCCTGCACACACTGCTGTTGCTGTGCTGCTTTACTCTTTTTTTTTTCATTATATACAGTGAAGGAAATAAGTATTTGATCCCTTGCTGATTTTGTAACTTTGCCCACTGTCAAAGACATGAACAGTCTAGAATTTTTAGGCTAGGTTAATTTTACCAGTGAGAGATAGATTATATTAAAAAAAAACTGAAAATCACATTGTCACAGAGAAATAAGTATCTGATCCCTTTGGCAAACAAGACTTAATACTTGGTGGCAAAACCCTTGTTGGCAAGCACAGCAGTCAGACGTTTTTTGTAGTTGATAATGAGGTTTGCACACATGTTAGATGGAATTTTGGCCCACTCCTCTTTGCAGATCATCTGTAAATCATTAAGATTTCGAGGCTGTCGCTTGGCAACTCGGATCCTCAGCTCCCTCCATAAGTTTTTGATGGGATTAAGGTCTGGAGACTGGCTAGGCCACTCCATGACCTTAATGTGCTTCTTTTTGAGCCACTCCTTTGTTGCCTTGGCTGTATGTTTCGGGTCATTGTCGTGCTGGAAGACCCAGCCACGAGCCATTTTTAATGTCCTGGTGGAGGGAAGGAGGTTGTCACTCAGGATTTGACGGTACATGGCTCCATCCATTCTCCCATTGATGCGGTGAAGTAGTCCTGTGCCCTTAGCAGAGAAACACCCCCAAAACATAATGTTTCCACCTCCATGCTTGACAGTGGGGACAGTGTTCTTTTGGACATAGGCAGCATTTCTCTTCATCCAAACACGGCGAGTTGAGTTAATGCCAAAGAGCTCAATTTTAGTCTTATCTGACCACAGCACCTTCTCCCAATCACTCTCAGAATCATCCAGATGTTCATTTGCAAACTTCAAACGGGCCTGCACATGTGCCTTCTTGAGCAGGGGGACCTTGCGGGCACTGCAGGATTTTAATCCATTACGGCGTAATGTGTTACCAATGGTTTTCTTGGTTACTGTGGTCCCAGCTGCCTTGAGATCATTAACAAGTTCCCCCCGTGTAGTTTTCGGTTGAGCTCTCACCTTCCTCAGGATCAAGGATACCCCACGAGGTGAGATTTTGCATGGAGCCCCAGATCGATGTCGATTGACAGTCATTTTGTATGTCTTCCATTTTCTTACTATTGCACCAACAGTTGTCTCCTTCTCACCCAGGGTCTTACTTATGGTTTTGTAGCCCATTCCAGCCTTGTGCAGGTCTATGATCTTGTCCCTGACATCCTTAGAAAGCTCTTTGGTCTTGCCCATGTTGTAGAGGTTAGAGTCAGACTGATTAATTGAGTCTGTGGACAGGAGTCTTTTATACAGGTGACCATTTAAGACAGCTGTCTTTAATGCAGGCACCAAGTTGATTTGGAGCGTGTAACTGGTCTGGAGGAGGCTGAACTCTTAATGGTTGGTAGGGGATCAAATACTTATTTCTCTGTGCACAATGCAAATAAATATATATAATTGTGACAATGTGATTTTCTGTTTTTTTTTTTTAAATATAATCTATCTCTCACTGGTAAAATTAACCTAGCCTAAAAATTCTAGACTGTTCATGTCTTTGACAGTGGGCAAACTTACAAAATCAGCAAGGGATCAAATACTTATTTCCTTCACTGTATATACTACCGTTCAAAAGTTTAGGGTCACTTAGAAATTTCCTTATTTTTGAAAGAAAAGCACAGTTTTTTTCAATGAAGATAACATTAAATTAATCAGAAATACACTCTATACATTGTTAATGTGCTAAATGACTATTCCAGCTGCAAATGTCTGGTTTTTAATGCAATATCTACATAGGTGTATAGAGGTTCATTTCCAGCAACCATCTCTCCAGTGTTCTAATGGTACATTGTGTTTGCTAACTGTGTTAGAAGGATAATGGATGATTAGAAAACACTTGAAAACCCTTGTGCAATTATGTTAGCACCGCTTTAAACAGTTTTGCTGTTTAGAGGAGCTATAAAACTGACCTTCCTTTGAGCTAGTTGAGAATCTGGAGCATTACATTTGTGGGTTCGATTAAACTCTCAAAATGGCTAGAAAAAGAGAGCTTTCATGTGAAACGCGACAGTCTACTCTTGTTCTTAGAAATGAAGGCTATTCCATGCGAGAAATTGCCAAGAAACTGAAGATTTCCTACATCGGTGTGTACTACTCCCTTCAGAGGACAGCACAAACAGGCTCTAACCAGAGTAGAAAGAGAAGTGGGAGGCCCCGCTGCACAACTGAGCAACAAGACAAGTACATTAGAGTCTCTAGTTTGAGAAATAGACGCATTGCACAGTACTGTATATATATATACAGTACTGTGCAAAAGATTTAGACAGTTGTGGAAAAATGCTGCAAAGTAAGAATGCTTTCAAAAATAGAAGTGTTAATAGTTTTTTTTATCCATTCACAAAATATAAAGTGAATGTTCCAAAGAGAAATCTAAATCAAATCAATATTTGGTGTGACCATCCTTTGCCTTCAAAACAGCATTAATTATTTTAGGTACACTTGCACAAAGTCATGGATTTTGTAGGATTATAGTCAGGTGTATGATTAATCAATTATACCAAACAGGTGATAATGATCATAATTTTCATATGTAGGTTGAAACACAGTCATTAACTGTAACAGAAACAGCTGTGTAGGAGGCTTAAAACTGGGTGAGGAACAGCCAAATTCTGCTGCAATGGTGAGGTTGTAGAAGACCGTTTCATGTCACAGGTCCACCATGGCAAGAATGAGCACAGCAACAAGACAAAAGGTAGTTATACTGCAGTAGCAAGCTCTCATAGGCAATGATTTAAAAGAAGACTGGGTTTTCAAGATGCAAGTTCTTTTTAAAAAGCATAAAGAAACGGGCAGCATTAAGGACCGTAGACGCAGTGGTCGGCCAAGGGAACTTAGTGTAGCAGATGAAAGGCACAACATGCATACTTCCGTTCAAAGTCGGAAGATGTCAAACTGTGCCATGAGTTCAGAACTAGCAGAAACCAGTGGGACCCAGGTACAGCCATCTACTGTTCAGAGAATTCTGGCCAGAAGTGGACTTCATGGAAGAATTGCAGCCAAAAAGCCATACCTTCGACGTGGAACCCAGGCCAAGCGAGTTATCTATGCACAAAAACATGGAAACTGGGGTGCAAAAAAATGGCAGCAGGTGCTCTGGACTGATGAGTCAAAATTTTTAATATTTGGCTGTAACAGAAGGCAGTTTGTTCGATGAACGGCTGGAGAGCGGTACAATAGTGAGTCTGCAGGCAACAGTAAAGCATGGCGGAGGTTCCTTGCAAGTTTGGGGCTGCATTTCAGCAAATGGAGTTGGGGATTTGGTCAGGATTAAAGCCCTGTTCACATAGAGTATTTTGCAGGCAGAAAAAAAATCTGCCTCAAAATTCCTTCAGGAATTTTGAGGCAGATTTTGACCTGCCTGCACCTTCTTGCTGCGATTTTCCCAGGTAAAATAACTCAGCGAAAAACGCTTTCTGTGCCTCCCATTGATTTCAAAGGGAGGTCAGAGATGGAACCAGCAGTCTCTTTTCTTCACCTCCGCCTCCCATTGAAATTAATGGGAGGCAGTTTGTTTTTTGGCGCTCATACGATACAATTTCCACGTCAAAATAAGCACCAAAAACTGTGTGAACAGGGCCTTATAGTGTCCTCAATGCTGAGAAATACAGGCAGATACTTATCCATCATGCAATACCATCAGGGAGGCGTCTGATTGGCTCCAAATTTATTCTGCAGCAAGACAACGGCCCTAAACATACAGCCAATGTTATTAAGAACTACCTGCAGCATAAAGAACAAGGAGCCTTGGAAGTGATGATATGGCCCCCACAGGGCCCTGATTTAAACATCATCGAGTCTGTCTGGGATTACATGAAGAGACAGAAGGATTTGAGGAAGCCTAAATCCAAAGAAGACCTTTTGTTAGTTCTCCAAGATGTTTGGAACAACCTCCCTGCCAAGTTCCTTCAAAAACTGAGTGCAAGTGTACTTAGAAGTATTGATGCTGCTTTAAAGGCAAAGGGTGGTCCCACCAAATATTTGATTTGATTCAGATTTCGCTTCTGTTCATTTGTATTTTGTTAAGTGATAAAAAAACAACTATTAACACTTCTATTTTTGAAAGCATCCTTACTTTGCAGCATTTTTCCACAATGGCCTTAAACTTTTGCACAGTACTATATATATATATATATATATATATATATATATATATATATATATATATAATATACTTTTTTTATTATATACAGGTATACAATAGACATGGCGTGGCAGTGCGGCATCGGGAAAGTAGGGTTCAAGTTTAAGGAACAGCCCAGGGCCTATGGTCTACTTAATCTGCCACTGAGACTTGTCCATGTAAGAATTTTCAGCTGAGAAACCTGCTTTAACCCCTTCCCTCTTTGGCCACTTTTGACCTTCCAGACAGAGACTCATTTTTCAAATCTGACATGTTTCACTTTATGTGGTAATAACTCCGGAATGCTTTTACCTATCCAAGTGATTCTGAGATTGTTTTCTCGTGACACATTGGACTTTATATTACTGGCAAAATTTGCCCATTACATTCAGTATGTAATTGTGAAAAACACCAAAATTTAGCGAAAAATTGCAAAAATTAGCATTTTTCTCAATTTAAATGTATCTGCTTGTAAGACAGGCAGTTATACCACACAAAAATGTTGCTAAATAACATCTCCCATATGTCTACTTTAGATTGGCATCGTTTTTTGTACATCATTTTATTTTTCTAGGAGATTACAAGGCTTAGAACTTTAGCAGCAATTTCTCACATTTTCAAGAAAATGTCAAAATGCTATTTTTACAGGGGCCAGTTCAGTTGTGAAGTGGCTTTGAGGTCCTTAGATATTAGAAACCCCCAATAAGTCACCCCATTTTAAAAACTGCACCCCTCAAAGTATTCAAAACAGCATTTAGAAAGCTTCTTAACCCTTTAGACATTGCACAGGAATTAAGGCAAAGTAGAGGTGAAATTTACAAAGTTCATTATTTTTTTCCAGAAATTCATTTTGAATCCATATTTTTTGTACCACAGAATCTTTTATCCAAGAAATGCAACTCAATATTTATTGCCCAGGTTCTGCAGCTTTAGGAAATATCCCACATGTGGCCCTAGTGTGCTAACGGACTGAAGCACCGGCCTCAGAAGCAAAGGAGCACCTGGTGGATTTTGGGCCTCCTTTTTATTAGAATATATTTTAGGCACCATGTCAGCTTTGAACAGGTCTTGTGGAACTAAAACAGTGGAAACCCCCCAAAAGTGACCCAATTTTGGAAACTACACCCCTCGAGGAATTTATTTAGGGGTGTAGCAAGCATTTTGACTCCACAGTTCTTTTGCAAAAAGTTTTGGAACTAGGCCATGAAAATGAAAATCTACATTTTTTCAAATAAAATGTAGGTTTAGCTAATTTTTTTTCATTTCCAAAAGAAATGTAAAGTAGAAAAAGCACCACAACATTTGTAGAGCAATTTCTCCCGAGTAAAACAACACCCCACATGTGGTAATAAACGGTTGTTTGGACACACGGCAGGGCTTAGAAGGGAAAGAGCACCATTTGGCTCTCGGAGCTCAAATTTAGCAGGAATGGTTTGCAGAGGCCATGTCACATTTGCAAAGCCCCTGAGGTGACAAAACAGTGGAAACCCCCAACAAGTGACCCCATTTTGGAAACTATACCCCTTGAGGAAATTATCTAGGGGTATAGTGAGCATTTTGACCCCACAGGTTTTTTGCAGAAATTTTTGGAAGTAGGCTGTGAAAATGAAAATCTACATTTTTTCAAATAAAATGTAGGTTTAGCTAATTTTTTTTAATTTTCACAAGGACTAAAGGAGAAAAAGCACCATAAAATTTGTAAAGAAATTTCTCCCGAGTAAAACAGTACCCCACATGTGGTAATAAACGGCTGTTTGGACACACGTCGAGGCTGAGAAGGGAAAGAGCGCCAGTTGGCTTTTGGAACTCAAATTTAGCAGGAATGGTTTGCGGAGGCCATGTCGCATTTGCAAAGCCCCTGAGGGGACAAAACACTGGAAACCCCCAACAAGTGACCCGATTTTGGAAACTACACCCCATGAGGAAATTATCTAGGGGTACAGTGAGCAGTTTGACCCCACAGGTGTTTTACAGAACTTATTGGAAGTAGGCCGTAAAAATGAAAATCTACATTTTTTCAAAGAAAATGTAGGTTTAGGTTTTTTTTTTCATTTCCACAAGGACTGAAGGAGAAAAAGCACTGTAACATTTGTAAAGCAATTTCTCCCGAGTAAAACAATACCCCACATGTGGTCACAAACATCTGTTTGGACACACGGTAGGGCTCAGAATGGAAGGAGCACCATTTGGATTTTGGAATGGTTTCTGGGCGCCATGTCACATTTGCTGAGCCCCTGTAGTACTAGTACAGTGGAAACACCCCAAAAGTGACTCCATTTGGGAAACTGCACCCCCTGAGGAATCATCTAGGTGTATAGTGAAAATTTTGATCCCAAAGGTTTTTTGCTGAATTAATTAGAATTAAACCATGAAAATTAAAAATCTATTTTTTTTTCCAACAAGATGTAGTTTTAGATCAAAATTTTTCATTTTTACAAGGAATAGAGAAGAAAAAGCACCCCAACATTTGTAAAGTAATTTCTCCCGAGTACGGTAACACCCCATATGTGGTTATAATCAGCTGTTTACATATATGGGAGCATTCAGAAGAAAAGAAACGGTTTTTATTTTTTGGAGCGTAGATTTTTCTGTAATGGTTTGCGGACGCCATGTTGCATTTGCAAAACCACTGAAGTACCAAACAAAAGTGACTCTGTTTTAGAAACTACACCCCTAAAGGCATTTATCAAGGGGTGTAGTGAGAATTTAGACTCCACAGGTGTTTTTCAGAAATGAATACGCAGTGGATGGTGCAAAGTGAAAATTGCAATTTCTCCACTGATCTGCCCATTCACCGCACAATATGTTGTGCCCCTAGAGAATCTTACCCCATAAATTGTTAAGCGGGTTCTCCCGGGTATGGTAATGCCTTACTTGTGGCCATAAATTGCTGTTTGGGCACACTGTAGGGCTAAGATGGGAAAGACCACCATTTTGGGGTTTTGCTGGTATTTCCGTTTATAATGTGGGGGCATATGTAATCTGTGCGGAGTACATCAGGGCATAATAAGAGGGTATAAAAATTGGGTAAATAATACAATTATCCATAGATGTGTGGTACGATGTGAAGCGATCCGTTATGCACAGGCCGGTGTCACACTGATAAACGGTTTTCCTTCTTATCCCCCTTTTGTAACACTCTGCACCTTTTGGGGACTTTTTCTCCTTCGTAGTTTGGGAAATATTGCTGGGAAAGTTTTGCGCTGGTATAATACGGGAAACCTCGCTTCCAGCAGATGTGCTATGTCCATTCCCTTTTCTAGTTCCTCAATACTAGGGCCCTGAAACTGAAGGAATGTTCCCCTCCGGCCTGCGCATTGAGATGTTATTTCATCACCGCATTAGTTGATTGAGCGGTGTGCGGGCTTGTTTTTTGCGAGACGGGCTGTAGATTTTATTGGCACCATTTTAGAACACATACGACTTTTTGATCACTTTTTATTTCATTTTTTGGTAAAGGAAATTACCAAAAACAAGCAATTCTGGAATAGTTTTCTATTGGTTTTTTTTCGGCATCCACAGTGTGCCCTAAATTACCTGTTAGCTTTATTCTGCGTGTCGATACGATTACGGCGATACCAAATTTATATCGTTTTTTTTATGTATTGCAGCTTTTGAACAATAAAATCACTTTTTTTGTAAAATCATTTGTTTTCTGTGTCGACATATTGTAAGACCCATAACTTTTTTATTTTTGCGTGCACAAAGCGGTGTCAGGGATTATTTTTTGCGGGACGGATTGCCGTTTTTATTAGTACTATTTTGGAGAAAATGTGACTTTTTGATCACTTTTTATAGGATTTTTTGGAAGGAGATGTGACCTAAAAACAAAGATTCTGGCGTTGTTTTTCATGGTTTTTTTTACGGCGTTCACCATGCGGGATAAATTACATAATAGTTTTGTAGTTTGGGTCGTTACGGACGCGGCGATACCAATTATGTATAGTTTTTTAAATTTTTACGGTTTTTCCCATAATAAAAGACTATGGG
Organism: Rhinoderma darwinii; assembly: GCF_050947455.1. Classification (NCBI taxonomy): domain Eukaryota; kingdom Metazoa; phylum Chordata; class Amphibia; order Anura; family Rhinodermatidae; genus Rhinoderma; species Rhinoderma darwinii. The sequence goes on along the minus strand of NC_134690.1, from coordinate 271,161,462 downwards.
AAAAAAGTCAGTTTAGCTTTATTTTTATTTGAAATGTGTGTGTTTTTATTGTTTTACCACATTTTTATTAACTTTTTAAAACTTTTTTTACTTGTCCCTCAAGGGGACATTAGGGCCTGATGCCCCGATCGCTACTCTAATACACTGCACTACATAACGTAGTGCAGTGTATTAGTGCTGTCAGTTATTCACTGACAGCAAGCCTATGAGAACGCGCCGCAGGCTCCCGTACAAGGCAGACTCGGACGCCATTTTCTGGCGTCCGATTGCCACAGCAACCCAGCGATTGCGTCACTGGGTTACCGGTCGGTTTAAAACCTATCAGATGCTGCGCTCTATTGAGCGCAGCATCTGAGGGGTTAATCTGCCGAATCGGAGAATAGCTCCGGTCCTGGCAGTTACAGGAGGGTGCCAGCTGTATAATACAGCTGTCACCCCGCGGTGATGGTGCCGGCTCTGCTCCTGAGCCCGCACCATCACTGTGCCGTACCTATACGGCGCTTTGCGGGAACACCTTCCCGGCAGCGCCGTATATATACGGCGGATGTCGGGAAGGGGTTAAGGCTTTCTTTTATTTTATTTTTTTGTGTTTTTTTTGTGTTGCCCTTTTTTTTGTTTGCTTTGTTTGTATTTTTTTTTACCTTAGGTTTCCAAAATTGGATGAAATAGGTTCAGGGAACTTAAAGATACTTAAAGATATAATTGCCTTGAATGTCCATAATGTGCCTCTTAAATTGGTAGTGTTTTATTCAGTTTCTGCTCAACTGGATAGTTGCAACAAAAGTTAATGCCTTTAGGCATCATTTACACGAGCGTAATATATGCGCGTGCGACGCGCGTGCTTTTCACGCGTGTCGTACGCACCTATATTAGTCTATGGGGCAGTGCAGACAGTGCGTGAATTTTGCGCAGCGCGAGTGCGTTGCGTAAAACTCACGACATGTCCAATATTCGTGCGTTTTTCGCGCATCACGTACCCATTGAAGTCAATGGGTGCGTGAAAAACACGCATGACACACGGAAGCTCCTGCGTTGCATGCGCGTTTTTCACGCATCACTTGTTATGTCCATGAAAAGGAGTTTATAAAGCTGGCCCAAACAAGCACAAACCAGGAAGTGCTTGCATTTCCTATGCGAGTGGGCCAGACTGAAAACTCCACCCAGACAACTGCAGGCATGCCGCGTGGGCTGGATGTGTAGAGGCTTATCAGCCTGGTGCAGGAGAAGGAAGAAATCTGGGACACCCGCGCGGAGTCCTATCACGACCGCACGGCCAAGGAGGACGCCTGGGAGGAGATAGCCAAGGGCGCTGTTTAGCTCCGAATGGGAGAGCAGCAGGACCCGCGACCGCACTAGGATGGGTGAGTATACATGTGTTTATAAACGATGCAATGTCATCCCTATTGAAGTAGTGTGTCCCTGTCTGTGTCTTTAGCTAAATGCCCAACTTACGTTTTGTGTTGCTGACGCATCACCGTGTAGCATGTCATTTGCTGTGTAGGGCCCCTCAGGTATTTTAGGGCCGATTTCTTTGTGCGTTACCGCAATGTGTGACCATGTATTTGTTTTTCCTCCTACAGTCCTGGATATAAAAACCCGCTGGCGGAGCTGTAGGGACCAGTTCTGCCGTGAGATGGACGACAGAGGCAGAAGTGGGGATGGGGCTTCCCAAAAGCAGCCCTATATATACACCAAGAACCTGATGTTCCTCAAGGAGATCATGGAGATGCGTTCGTAAGTAAATGTGCTATTGCATGTGTAAAATGTTTGTTTGCACAGGTCATGTTCGCCATCCTGTTTTTTTGGGCAATGATCACTATTGGGTTCTCATTATGTTTTCCAATTACAGAACCACAGACAATTTGAACGATACAGAGGAGGAGAGTGACGTGCCCGAGTCTGGGCCGCAACCTCCCGGCAGTCGAGTGGTGCCCCTTAACCCGGAGCCAACACCCCAGGACACGGCCCCAGTAGAGTCGGTCCCTGTCGTACTCTCTCCGCCTGAGAACCGCCCCCCGCGACAACCACCAAGAAGCCGACGCAGTCAGCAGCCATCCGCCGGGGCCCAGGTGGATACTCGGGTACTGGACTACCTTCGGCGAGCGGCCGACAAGGACGGGCAGGACTTCTTTGCTCGGGGAATTGTTCCCCTGCTGCGGAGGGTCCTAGAGGATAGGGTGGCACGCCTACACTCGGCCATCATTACCCTTATAGATTGCGCAACACCCCCCCACAATCCGCACCACTGCTTCACAGCTATCGAGCAGTGGCGCGGATTCGCCGTGGCTAGCACCACTTCTAATTTACCAGCCCCATACCACCCACCCCTAGCGCACGGCCTCACCCTTATTTCCGACCCATGACTCCCCCTTTCCCTGGCCCAAGTTACCAGGGCCATCATCAGCATCACTATGCTGGAGAGGAACATCCTCAGAAGCTCCATTGCCAGCATAGTGGTTCTGAAATGCCCGCATACTCTTCCCCGGGCCACCACTACCAGCACTTGTAAAAGTGCCTGTGTGCTGTGCGGAGCAACGCACATTAGTGAAGGGCTCTAAAGTCTGCCCACCTACGTTTTACACCACGTTGGTGTGTAGTGTATTTTCTTTTGTTGTGTTCCTTTGCACCCCTTGTTCGCTGTGCATTCTAAACGGTAAAACCAGGTTGTTGACAGTTGCAATTGCGTGGTGTTTTTTTTTCACACCCCTCCACACAATGTTTTCCGCAAATGTATTTTACTGTACACTCACACACTGCTGGGCTTGGCCCAAAATTTGTGCACACGTTCTATGAGGTATTAGTTCATCTTTAGGGGTTTGCCATTGCTTGCAAGAGATGTGAAAGTTGGCGTGCTGTCATGTGACAATAGCCACACTAAGGACAGTCGCGATTTGCGTCGCCTAACTTTTGGCCAACCATCATTCATTCTCATCAAACAGTTTCAGGAATGGCAAATGGCCCAATCAAACCCCAACAGATGTAAGCTCGCAACCCACGTCAATGGTCCTCATGTATTGCGAGTCCCTAACACTACACGCCCCTAACCTAAAACAACAAACACTGGCCACTTGGGACCTGTGGACTGAAAACTCAAAAAAATATGCAACCCTTTAAATGACATCAAGCCCCCATGGTGCGGCTCCTGATGGGCTCTCAAAATATGCCGCCAAACTATACCGCACTCGAAGTCCGAATGTGAGAGATCTCCCTAGAGGAATAGCCGGGACAGTGTCACTGGTGGCTGCATGTGTTAGTATATATTCTGCATCAAAGGTAGCATCATGAATGCGGCAGAAGTTATGCAGAACTACACACGCTTGTATAACACGTGTCACATTCTGCGGGGACAATTGCATTGTAGACAGAAAGACCCGCCACCTGTTCGACATAATGCCAAAGGCACATTCCACACATCTTCGAGCTCAGCATAGGCGGAGATTGAACATGCGGCGACGCTCATCCAAGCCCCTTCTTGCAAAAAGCCGCATTACTTGCCTTGTCAGGGCAAACCCCTCATCCGCAACGATGAAATATGGGATTGGTGGGCCACTGGAGCCAGGGAGGATGGAAGGTTCCGGCACCGCCAGTCGATTATTCAAAAGTCTTTTACCCATTCTTGATGAACGGAATATGCGGGCATCTGCAGAGCTTCCATACGAGCCTATGTCAACAATTGGGAAACAATAATTTGTGTCCGCCAAGGCCAACAATACCATAGAAAAAAACTGTTTGTAGTTATAGTATCGCGAGCCACTGCGTGGGGGCTTCTTCACCCGAATGTGTTTGCCGTCTAGGGCACCAATACAATTAGAAATATAAATTGAGTTGCTCGAAGAAATCCCTCCGAAATTCGTAACCACTGTTCTGTCTTGGACTGAGGCATAACCGTGGTCTTTAAGCTCTGCCACAGCACAACACAGGTGGATGTGACAATGAAGGAAATGGTGGTAACTCCCAAAAGAAACTCAAAATGTAACGAATGGTAACTATTGCCTGTGGCCAGAAATCTAAAGGCAAGAGAAAACCAAACCAATAAACAACACATGTTAGGGGGGACTTGTAAAACATACAGCGTCCTTGAAGAAGTAATTGCAAGTGCACACATACCTCAAGGTCACAAGCAGGCGTTCCTCTGGGGAAATGCAGCGTCTCATGTTGGTTTTCTGGTAGGTGATTCCAGGGCGAATCTGTGCAAGCAGAAGATCAAATGTGGACACAGACATGCGGCAGAACGCTCGAAATTTTTCGGGGTGCCGACGTAAGTCCTCATAGAGAGTATGAAAATGCCCTTTGGAGGTTCGTTGGGCCACAAGTGGATGAACCCAAATGCGACTTCTTCCACGCGTCTGGTGCTGCAGCATGGGTCGCCGTTTGCCAAAACGACGCAAAATCATCCACGCAAGAAGCACACGTGCCAGTGACTGAGAAGGCATAACTGTGGCTTGCAAGTCAAAACACGTATCAACTGTTGAAACACACACTGGGGTTTCTTCAGAGGCTGCAATTAAGGCGCAAAACCAGTTTTTCCAGCAAGCAGGGGTTGGGCCAGTAGGCCTATTTGTAGGCTGGCCTCGCATTAACTACCTCTGCGTTTTTTACGCGCGTTTTAAATGCAGGTCGCGCGCGCGTTAAAGACGCAACAATGCTGCATATACGTATGCCAAACGCAGCGTGTTTTACGCGCGCTAAACGCACACGCTCGTGTAAATCAGGCCTTACAGAAAGAAAACTTTCAACATTTAAAAACAATAGGACTGCCATAGAGGTGCCATTTCATACGGAGGCACAACGCTGTTGTTTTTTTTTTTCCTGGAGTTATTATTACAGCTGAGCTCATCATCAGAATTATTATTATTTATTTAATAGTGCCATTATTTCCAGGGTGCCTTACATATATTTAAAAAAAAATTTTTTAAAGGCTATGTATCACTTTGCTGTAATTTTTTTTATGTATGTATTTTTGCATGAATAATATTTTTCTAATACATCATTATATCTAATATGTGATCATTAATAGGGTGATCCTATGTGTCAGATGCAAGCTGAAGCCGCTCTGAGTACAGCCGTCAGTCAGCTGGGCTGACAGGTTCGGGTTAAAGGGCAGAGATGCAGCTTCTATGCATAGTGTATGAATAGAAGCTGCAACTCAAAAACGAAGCAACATTTTTAATAAAGATGTATTCAAAAAATATTTTTCTCATGCAAAAATACATACATTTAAAAAAAATGTAATTGAAAGCAAAAGTTTACATAACCTTTAAGTATATTATGAGACAATAAAAACAACAAGTACAATAAACAGGAGCTTAGTGAATGAAAGACTGGTACAAAAGTAGTGAGGGTCCTGCCCGCGAGGGCTTGCAATCTACAAGGGAAGGGGGAGGGACGGTAGGTGAGTGAAATGCCCCGGGTGTAATGCAAAGAATGACGACATTTCTTATATAAGGTGGAGATGCACTAAATGGCATAAATCCATGTATATTTACTGCATTTAAAGGATTTTGTTAAAGGGGTTGTCCACTCCACCGGAAAGATCATCAGTATATGATCGGTGCGGGTCCGACAGCCAGACCCCGCACCGATCAGCTGTTCTGGCTGCCTCTAGTCGGCGGATGTTCTGAACGCTATGTAGTAGATGGAGCCGGAAGCAGATGGCTCCGACCACTTCATAGCGGCTGTTCTGCACATCTGCAGCTCTGTAGAACGGCCGCTATGAAGTGGTCAGAGCCATTTGCTTCCGGCTCCAACTACTGCATAGCGTTCAGAACATCTGTCGACTAGAGGCAGCTGGAACGACTGATCGGTGCAAGGACCGGGTGTCAGACCCACACCGATCATATACTGATGACCTATCCGGTGGATAGATCATCAGTCGTCTGGGAGTGGACAACCCCTTTTTAATGTCTGTATATCAGTGTGGTGCAAGTTACGCTTATAAGTGTACCAAGAATGTAAATGTGATCTTATGCTCCCTCTGCTGGCTAAAATTTATATCGCTGCTTAGTATGTGCCATAGAACTCTCGTGCAGAAAGCATATTGAATATATTATAAGTGAAGACTTCAGCTACACACAGTCTGCTTTGACAGTAACTGTCATAGTCACTGCCAATATGCAAATGTCACATAACTTACCTTTTGATACAGCTAGATAGCATTTTTATGCAATTTATTTGAAAAAAATCTCTATTTACCCACAGAGTAATAATAAGAGTAATATTTATATACAGCCAATATATTCCACAACACTTAGCAATTGGGTAAGTAACTAACAAGTAAAATGGCAAGTATTAAAAAAAATTGCTAGACAAAAGGAGAGAGGTCCCTGCCCATAAGAGCTTAAAAGTCATACATATGAGTAACCCATGGCTTTAGCCCTTTATTATCAGATCGCTCTAACTTTGTTTCCAATAATTGAAGTATATTCGGGAATACAGATGTGTCTGCGGGTTGGTTGAATTTGATTAAGCACTTCAGTTTATCATAAAACAATTTCAACACAATATTGCGATATGCTAGCAAGATGCTTACAGGCTGGCATTCATATCACAATAAGTAGATGGCCACACGTAGACGCATAGACATCTCGTGACAGAATATCACAAAATCATGTTTTTCTTTTTAAACACACCTCATGACCTGCCTAGGTAGAGTCGTGCGTTAACCTTAGACCATCCTATCCCCCCACCCCCACTTTAGTAAAGACACGTGACACCGAGGTTGGATGTGAAATGGCCACAGCAGCCGTTTATTAATTTCACAGTTTTATAAAAACAATTTAAATCCGAAACATTCGGATAACTAGTTAGGAATCCGCCATAGAATTCCTCCTAATAATTCACATGACCCAACATGGGTCAGAATCGTAAATAACAATTTAACGTTAACATTAACCCGAGCAGAGGAAGTCCTTGAAGCCCCTTCAGATGTTCCTTTTTAAGAACACACCGAATTAGCCATCTGCAAACCACCAATTACCTCCAGCCGTAAACCAGCTCGGAAGCACCGTTCACCTCTGCAGATGGCTCCAACCACTAGAAGTCCAAGTCAAGGGGATAACACCCGATGAAGCCCTCAAGTGATATACCGACCACTAGAAGTCCACTTCAAGGGGATAACACCCGATGAAGCCCTCAAGTGATATACCGACCACTAGAAGTCCACTTCAAAGGGATAACACCCGATGAAGCCTTCAAGTGATATACCTTCTACCAGAAGACCACTTCAAAGGGATAACACCCGATGAAGTCTTCAACCATGTACCTTTTTTGGGGGACGCATACCCCCGATGCGACCCCCCCACCATTTTGTACTGACTGGCCTCAAGGACTCCCCCCGCCAGCTGCCATGACAACAGAACCTACTCCGGAAAAAAGAAAAACATGTTAGATAAGCACACAAATAAAACACAACGCTCATATACGGACGTACATAAGACCTAAGGAGTAACAAAACCAAGGGTGGGAGGGTGGGAGCTTACTGTTCTTGTGTTACTCCTCCCGCTGCTTCCGGCTCAATGCCGAGAAACAGCGGGAAGCGCAGTAACGGCCCCCCCGTCCCCCTTAACTCCTCCCCGTCCCTCCTCCAGCTCCTTCCAACTCTCCCTCACCTAATTAACCCTTTCCCTACCAGGACGGTCATGTCGGCTTCCCTTAATCCCTGCGGGCTGCGTCCAGCCTCTTCTGGATATGTTGAGATAAGAAGAAATGTAAGGATAGACACATCTGTATATGTAAATTCTTAATAAACATCAATGTTATACTTTAAATATAGTTGTATTATAAAGAATGAATCGATTTGATTGACTTGTACCCAATTGAAACACTAGAAACTGGTTTGTCTACAGATATCTTAGAAGTAGCTCTAAAAATAAGCTCAAAGTCTGTGATAATTCTACTCTTTCGCTTGTTTTGCATTGGATTTAGCAGAAAGACAACATACCAGGTAAAATCTGCTTCCTGATTTAGTGTCTAAGCAAACATTCAGGCTAATGTGATAAGAACCAGACTAGACAGCATTTGTTTGGTTTGACAAAGCTCCATGAAATGTCTATTTTATTAGACCCTTCCAACTTACCCAACCTGTTATTTATAACCGTTATCATGCTAAAGCTGTCAGGACTCCATCCAGTATTGAATTTAGCACTATCACAGCTTTATAAGTCAATATGCATTTGATTCCGAAAAGGGGCAATATCTACATGAAGTTGTATTTTCTCCTCTGTTTACCCGGGTCTGCTTTCCACACTCCCTCAGCAGAGTATATGTGTGGCTCGTGTTTCTAAAGCTGGCTATACATTTGAGATGACTGTCACATCAAAGCTATTTCTGCCGACTCCACCGTAAACATTCACTCTTTGCTCGGACCAGTACCAAATGATCAAGCATGATAAAGTACAACATCAGGCCCAATTTCTCTTTCCTTCAACATCTGGCGACAGAAAAGTTGGCAGGACAATCCCGTCTGTATTTGTGGGTTCAGACCACTTTTTTCTCAGCTTTAGGCCTCATGCATACGACCGTAGCCATGTGCACGTACGTGATTTTCGGGTCAGCCGGCCGCGGAATGTCACCCGCGAGCCGCCTGCAGATCGCCCACGTCCATTCTTTTCTATGAGCCTGGACCGCAGAACACGGCCATAATAAGACATGTCCGTTCTTTCTGCGGTCCAGACTCGTGGGCCATGCACGGACCGTGGAAACCACGGTCGTGTGTATGGGCCCATAGAAATGAATGGGGCCGCAATTCTCCCATGGATTTTCGGGGGAATTGCGGCCGCAAAAGCATGTTCGTGTGCATGGGGCCTTAGATAGGGGAATTAGATTGTAAAGGGGGTTTTACACTGGGCGATTATCGGGCAGATAATTAGTTCATAGAAGGCTCGTTGCTGATAATTGCCCAGTGTAAACAGGACAGCGATCAGCAGATGAACAAGAAAACGCTCAATCATCTGCTAATCGTATCGTTCTAAAAAAGTGAAATATTATCGTTGTCGGCAGCACATCTCCCTGTGTAAAAAGGGAGACGCGCTGCCGACATGATAATGTATGGGGAGGAACCATCTTAGTAACGACCGCTCGTCACCATCCATAGCTCCGTGTGACAGGAGCAAGGGAGCACCGATCAACGATGTCTCGTTGATCGGCGCTCGCTGCACTGGCCGATTGTCAGACGGTGTAAAAGTCCCTTAAAGTCCCATTGGCAATCCAGTTTGATGTGAGTAATTGCAATCTGTGTAAACATCTGCACAATATGTTGGCAAATACATAATAATATAACCCTATGTATGTTGGTTAAGGCTTTAAAAATATGTCTGTTTAGAAACAATTTTCAAGCCCATCTTCCCTATAATCAAAAATCTCCGCAATTAAAAATGTATTACTATCTTCTACTACTACTACTATGCGTGGGGCCACGATGAGTCCATTTTTGTCACTTTGCTCTATATCAAGTTGTCTATTCATAGGTTTTCTAACTAATAACACAAGCTGTTCAGCACTTCCTACACATAGTGGTTTGCCATGTGTTCAGATCGATACTTTCTGTAGACACGACAAGTCACTATGTATTTCAGCAATCATTTCAGAATTTCCTTGTAAGACAATCATTTCAGGATTTCCATGTAAAGGAATTCACCATAGTTAAGGGATGACTGTGCCCATGCTGAGGGTGCCCCGGCATTACATGCTTTCTATTCTTTGGCAATAGCAGGCAAGTATTACAATACAACAAGATATCATTATCTTGATTTATTACGGTGTGTGTTGTAATAGTCATGTTGGTCAAAAGAGCTTTACATCTTAAATAGCAGGACCCTATTGTCATCGAACAACTTCAGATATTTCTATTGGAGTTCATCTCTTAGAAAACCTTCAAATATTTTACATATCACAGATGTCAAACTTACTCAATACTCGTGTAGTACGTTTATACCCTCTGGTAACAAAATGTCAAGGAACAAAAGGTGACCAATATGGCAGAATAGGATGAATCCCAAACAATGGTCGTTAAATATATTAATGGCAAAAAGAAAAAATCTGATAATAACGACCCTCTTAAAGATGACCATGGAAAGAGGCAGGGCTGAGATATTAAACATGTACTTTTCATCGGTTTCACTGATGAGTTGCCAGATATTGGGAGTATTTCTGAGGCTTGAAAAACAAATGCCAGAGGCAAGGAAGCCTTATTTCCCAGCTACCATTCGATTGATTAGATTTTTGAATTTTTAAATTATAATCTTTATTATGCTATTGTAGCAAACAGACATACAGACAAACCAACATGAATAGTTAAAATTTCCAATGCATGGATAGGGGCAGTGGCCGTTAGTGGCTGTAACAATGTAAACGTGTTCCTGCCGTCTGTGACTGCAGACAGGCAGATTCAGGAGGTCACCGATGTAGCAGAGAACTCCTAAGTAGTTAGATTGTTAAATTATAAACTGGAGATGCCCTAATACCAGCATGTATTAAAATTATAAAGAGAGCCCCCCCGACATGTTTCGCTACGTATGTAGCGTCCTCAGGGGTTCATGGGGCTTGGCTTGGTGTTAATTTATATTCCCCACAAACTGGCAGGTCTTGGCCTTGCACCTACAATAGAACTTGAAGTTTAAATTAGAAAAATAAATTTTCCTGTAATTAAATAATTAAAAGGTTTGTCTCTCACAACAACAACAACCCCTTTATCTAATCGAAAGCATGCCCCCCTTCCCATGTGACATCTATATACCCTAATAGGCCATCTTCAAATGGGTTATCTTCATGGGAAAACCCTCATTAAATTAATAAACACCTTCATTAAGTGGCTCAAAAATATCTAAAATATACTCTTCTCAGTAGTGTGGATTAAAACACATCACTTCTGCTCGACCAGTGAGTGACTTTGCTGCATCTCCACAGGAGTGTCACCTATAATAATTGTGTCTGGTACTAGGAAGCTGGATCACAATATTTCGGTACTGGCAGAAATCAAAGCAATTGCCACAAATATTTATTAGGATTTATAAACAATGTTAAACTCTTTGCTCATAAATGCAATGCTTTTTATACCGAGTGTAGTTCTCTTTAAAGCTAAACTAAATAGCAATTTTAGAGGAATTCTGAAGTCATTTATTGCGGCAATCCTATAGTGCCTATTTTGATTTCCCTATCTCAATATATAGTCAAACATCGTATTTACAGAGAATTCAATATGTATTAAGCTGTCCATTGAGGCACAGAATAATAAAGAAAACAAAAAACAGAAAATCCATAACACATTTTCAGGGCTTTTATGTAAAATGATCCATAATACAATATTACTTTTCTTAAAATGCTACTACTGAGGAAGATTAGAGTAAATGAACTGTGTTAAAACAGAGACAAATCACAGACAGAATTGTTCTTCTTTAAAATAAAGTTGAGGTTTATTTACACGGGCCGATATGGGCCGTGAAAACGAGCGCCATTCGACGAGACAGCTTGTTGATCGGCGCTTATTTCCTTCTTTAACAAGGAGCTGTGATTGGTTATGTATGTGGATGAGCGATTGTTACTCCGATCGCTTGTCCCCGTGCATTTGCATCATGTCGGCAGATTGCCGACAACTACAACATGATCGGGAACGAGCGTTTGTATAAACGGTTGTTCGCCCGATCATTAACCTGTGTAAAAGGGAGTTTATTCATACGTATATTAAAGGCGAGTGATTCCATATATCTGAAATAAAAGACTTTTACCATTATTCATTACTATCGCACCCAATAATAAAGCAGTTAGTGCACCTAATAATGGAAATCTGGTCTAGCCATAAACCTGATCTAAGCACATAGTAACAATGAGCTGTGTATATTTACTCTGGATTTACCAACCAGTTTAGTTTGGACTGTGCTTTATTTGGCGTTATAGCTACTGACGAAACCCATGTAGATGTTTAATATGGTTTACTATCTTGTTTGTTTTTCTCTATGAGCTTTTGTTTTGAGCTATTTACTTTGTGTTGATTTGGTTTTTCATGTAGAGATACAAGTGTGTACAGATGTGAAGACTCCTTGGTGATAAAGAAAGAGAAACATACTGTATGACTTCCCTTGCAAAATGAAGAAACTAGCCCAAACCAGCACAATCTACTACAGGCTGCAATACTGGTGTAGACATTCCACAGGAGTTCTTATCTGACACCGAGATCATTTGTCTTCCATTTCAACAGCTAAAAGAGACAAAGACTGTCCACAAGCTGGACAGGGCTGGAATAGTTATAGGTCAGACAGGAAGGGTTGAGAGGTCAAGTTTCCTCCGAGGGTTTTATACTGAGGTTTGTTTCTTTAAGTTATATATTATTCATCTATTTTTATAGTGGCAGAGGAAGTTGGACCTTTAGCTGAAAAGAATCTGAAAATGCCAGTAATTACAGCGTTATACCCATCATATAAAGGGATGGTGTATCGCTAGGATATGCCATCAATTTGTGAACAGTGCTGGGTCTGACTGCCGGGACTTCCACTGACCACTGATAATGAGACTGAAGGAACGCTGCTTCCCCTTCTGAGTTTTTCCTTGCACAGCAGTGCCGCCCCTGCTTGAATGGAGCTGTGTTGCAGTTCCTTGCAAAGCGACTGGCCTGAATCGGCGTTGTGTAGGGAAAAACCAGTGCAGTGGCTGCATCGCTAAACCAGCATTGCGGCCCCTTCAATCTCAGAATCGGTGGGGGTCCTGGCAGTTGTGACCGCAGCAATAGCGAATCTAAGTGCTGCATCTAAGTGGTTAGACAGAGGAAGGGTTTTTCCTTTCAGCCCATCACGGGGTGTTGATGGATTTCCATGGCAGCCAGCGGGACTAATGAAGGCCTCCAGATCTCCAGGTCTGCACAATTTTCACTTACCAGCATAATACACTGCAATCAGAGCCAGTCTTAGTATAGATGGCGCTCTGTGCGAAATTTTCTTTTGACACCCGTATAATGCCCCTTTAATGCCCCCAACACAGTATAATGTCTCCCAAGTGTCCCCACAAAGTATAAATAATGCCTTGGAGACCTGGGGAGTGAGTGTTGATTGGTTTTCACTCACCACTGGGGCTCCTTCTCTGCTTTGGCCCCGGCACTGCACTGATTCTTACATACAATGCATTGTAATGTCACATGACACTTCCGAGAAAAAACGCCTGGGCCGGAAGGCAGCTGCAGAGTCGCCGCGCCTGGGAGCCAGGGCCGGTTTTAGACAAAGTGTGGCCCTGAATAATACTACCACATCATAAGCACATAGTGACTGAATAATACCCCCATATTGTTACTGAATAATACCACCCCATCATAACCACATAGTTACTGAATAATACCCCTTACTATTACTGAATAATATCCACACCATAATTACATAATCACTGAATAATACCCCCATACTGTTACTGAATAATACTGCCGCACCAGAACCACATAGTGACTAAATAATACCCCCATGCAGTTACTGAATAAAAAACACTATACAAAGACCAATTTTACCACCATATAGTGACCATATAGCGGTAGATGTCAGTTATACACATGAGTTCTGCAGACTACACAATATTAATAACATAAAGTGACCATACAGTGGTAGATGCCAGTAATACACGGGAGCTCTGTAGACTATATAAGTGATTACAGCACATTTTTATCTAGTGACTCACAGGTGATGTTTTCTCTGATTAGAGTCATTCACCTTCCCTTTTTTTTCTCCATCCGGACCAGAACACAGCCATGACTCGTCTCTGCGGAATTTGACACACAGACATGTTGGTTTCTTGTTTTTCCAGCAGGCTACCCACCTATACCCCATCCTCTAAACAAACTCGTAATCCACAGTGCCCCAGACCGTAATAATCATCCCTCAGTGCTAGACACAATAAAAGTGCCCTATCAGTAACCGTGCCCTCACACAGTAATAGCCCCTCCTTCTAGATATTGCCACCCCCTTGCAGATAGTGCCACCCACCCTGTAGATAGTGCCAAACAGCCCTCCCCCAGTAGTGACAAATGGCCCTCCCCCTTTTAGTGCCAAACAGCCCTCCCTCCAGTATAGTGCCACACAGAACTCCCCCTTATAGTGCCACACACACCCCTTGTAGATAATGCCACACAGCCCTCTTGTAGATAGTACCAGACAGCCCACCTCCTTGTATAATGCCACATGGCAATCCCCACGTTTTAGATACACAGCCCCCCTTGTAGATAGTGCCACACAGCAATTCCCCCGTTTTAGATACACAGCCCCCCCCCCCCAACAAAAAAAAATCACTCAGACGTCATCACGCCGGCCTGTGCAGGGACTCTGTCTCAGTGTCTTATAGGCTACAGGTCTAACGTGGCCTGTAGCCTATACTAATCAATTGTATCTGCGTCCTGAGGATGCAGATACAAGTGAATGTGGCATTCGCTAGCACCGCCCCGCCGATGCTATGGATGCCACTGGGCGCCCGGCCCATAAATGTTATGAGCCGGGTTAGGGGGCGCCCTCATGCCACGGGCCCTCTACTAGCCGCTACGGTGTCTGCGGCACTGCCGGGTGCTTCAAAAATTAAGCGCAGCGCCCCCTTCCACTTGCTGGGGTGATGCGCCCTGTACGATCGCACAGCTCGCACACCCCAAAGGCCGACCCTGACTGCAATACTGTAGTGCAGTTAATTATACAAGTGATCAAACAAAAGTGTAGTCAAGTCCCATAGCGGGACCAACATTTTAAAAAAAATATAAATAAAGTTTTATTGCTTTTTTTTCTGTACAAAATGACTTGTTACAGCTGAAAAAGAAAAAAACTAGATATTTGATATTGCTGTATCGTAACGACCCGAACTATAAAATGATTATATTTTTTATCCCGCACTGTAAATGGCGTAAAAAAAACCCTGAAACACATTGTCCGATTTGCTGGTACCTATAAAAACTTCAAGTCATTCTGCAAAATAAGCCTTCATACATCTCTTGGAATGCGGCGACACAAAAAACCCAATTTTTTTACAAATAAAAATGTGCAAAAGAAGTAAAACATACAAGAACTGTATAAATTTGGTATCGCTATAATCATATAGACACACAGAATAAAGTTATCATGTCATATATGCAACCACCATGGGCCTTAGAGCAGTTAAAAGTGCAACCGCTGTAGTATATGCATTTGTTCCTAATCAAATAAGGAAATAAAGGACCGTTTTGTTTTGATATGTAAATATATCAAGATAAACATGCATGTTAATAGGGGGGAATGGGTTGATTTTTTTTTGCAATTGCAACAAGTTAGGCTGGTTTAAAGGGGAATTGGCCAATGATCTAATGTGTATGAAAAAGTCCAATAGTCCACCGGCAGTGGCCGTTGGGGGAAAGATGGATCATACATTTTAGACTTTGGCATGCCTGATCCTTTGTTCACCTGGGGTATGGGAGAGAGAGCTGTCAGCAGATCAAGGGTTTATTCGACAGATATTTAATGTACATGGCAAGATTTCGGGTTTTTTCTGAACAAGTAAAATTATATAGGCTATGTGTACAAACCTATACTCGTAGGATATGTTCACACGCAGCAGATTTTGTTGAAGAAATTACTGCAACTGAAAATCCTTTCCATTCATCTGAATTGGGCTTGTAGAGATCCATACATCTGCTGTAGAAACAATTCCATTCAAATGTATGGTACTGATTTTCAGTCACAGAAATTTCTGCTACAAATCTGGCGCGTGTAAACTTACCTTTAGGCTGGTCTCCCACGTAGCGTAAATGCTGCGGAATTTCCGCAGTCTAACTATGTGCGGAAATTCTGCAGCGTTTACAGTAGCAGCAAACTGGGTGAGATGTAGTAAATCTCATGCCCACGCTGCATGAAAAAAAATCAGCGTAAACGTTAATAACTTGACCTGCGGTGCCAAATTTAATTCCGCAGCATGTCAATTTATGCTGCATTTTTGTTTATTTTCCTTTGCGGGTTTTTCCCCATTAAATTCAATGGAGACCAAAACCCGCAACAGAAAGCCAAGCGTTGCGACTTTTGCTGTGTAATCGCAGCGCCGGAAGAAAAAAAACATACTTAGAACCAGAACGCTCTCCTTTTTTCAGTCCGGCCTCCTGGGATTCCGTTGCATTTGATGTGACCGCTGCAGCCAATCACAAGCTGCAGTGTCACATGGCCTGCAACGTTATCCATGGATGCCGGAGCTGACGTCAGAGGAGGGAGGGGGTAAGTATGAACGGCTCTC